>NC_138116.1:1802500-2090000 GCF_964146895.1 Miniopterus schreibersii
TCGGGGTCCCCACCCCCAGCCTGCCCTCCCTCATCAAAGCAAGGACAGGTCGATGGGACAGCTGCCATGACTCCCACCAGGCCCCACCCCAGGCTCTCGGCCACGTGGCGACTCTGGAGAAATGCCTCCTTGTTGTCCCCACGTGCTCTGGACACTGTGATGTCCTTTCCCATCACCTCGGCCCTAGGAGGCCTCCTTGCTCAGGTCCTGGGTCCTTCAATGCAGGTGCCAGACTTACTTCACCCAGCATCCCTTCTACCCATCAATTACTGATTCACTCGTTTATCGAGCTCCAGCCGGGTGCCAGGCATGGTGACGGCACTGAGGCTACAGCCGAGAACAATATACGCGGTTTTCAGTCTCCCGAGACCCAGGAACAGCACACAAAGAAACCAGGAAAGTATTTATAAGCTGGACTCTGTGCTGTGAAAACAGGGCCCCAAGATGAAGGCTAATGGTGGGACCTGCTTTAGACGGGGTGACTTTTCAGCTGAAGTACTGGCAGGAGCTGGGCATGGAAAGAGTAAAGGGAACAGCATTATTGGCACAAGGAGTGGCATGTACAGAGGCCCTGAGGCAGAGGGAGCTTGGGTGTGTTCAAAGAGCAGAAAGAAGGCCCCAGAGCCTGGAGCCAGGTGCCCAAGGCGGGCTTGGAGAGGGAGGCAGGCAGGTGTCTGCCCCTCGGGGCAGGGGTGTGGTGGGAGGGGGCAGCACCCCAACCGTGGGTACAAAATGTCAACGTCCACAGTCCCAGCTCGGCGGAAAACAGGTGGGCCCCGGGAGGAGGTGGAGAGCCGTGTGCTGAGGCCGAGGCTCTGGGCCAGAGGGGATTATTTCCCTTTTCCGTTTTCTTCTCTGTGTTAGCAATGTTTGTGCTACAAATGATGATGGGGAGGAAGCAAAAAGGAAAGAACACTGGACGGGAAATCTGGGCGCCTGGCCCCTGTGCTCGTTGCTGCTGTGTGTCTTAGGGCAAGTTCCTCGGCCTCTCTGGGCTCTGCTCCCCAGGAGCACTGACCCACAGTGCGTCCCAAGGGCCCGTCGGCTTCAGTCACCTGTGGGAGCCCCACCCACCAGCTCTTGTGGAGAAAGACAACTTCCCAGCTGAGGGGGTTTGGAAATTCTTTCAATCAGGCTTGAAGTTCTAGAAGGCCCTCGCCCCCCGACCACACCCTCGGCACCTCCCTGCCAGACTGAGTGCAGGGAAACAGGGTGCCGGGGTGTCTGCTGCTTATGGCCCTTCTCTCACCTGCTGTGCCCACCCCCCACCCCAGCCTGCTCCAGATTGGGGTGTGCACAGCTCTGCAAAACGGGAGGGGCTCCAGGACAGGGGCAGGAAGCGGGAGCTGTTTGAAGGTGTGGGGGTGAGGTGGGGACAGGGAGGGGCGAGCCCCCCGTGGGCAGAGTCAGCAGGGGTACAGTGTGTGGGGCAGCAGGCCCCCCCAACCCCAGTCACCCACGGACCCCCTCCTGCCCCTCCTCCCGAGCAGGGCCAGGCGCATCCCTGAGCGCGGCGGGGCTGCCGCGAGGGGCAGGGGGCCCACAAAATCACACGCAGGCGAGCGAGCGCGGCCACAGCAGCCAAGGGGGGAGCTGGAGCCTGAGCCCCCGCGCTGCTCTGCCCCGTGCCCGCCTCGCTCACTTCATTACTGTTTCCATAGCTCCTGCCGCAGCCCTCCCGCCTCCCCTCTGCTCCCTCTGTCTGGGCCTCGCAGGTTTCCTTCCCTTCCTCCCCCTCCCTCCCCTTCCCTCTGCCCCTCCCCCCCCCCCCCCCCCCCCCCGGGTCTCTGTCTGGGGGTGGCTCCTGCCGACCCCCGTGTGCAGCATGCCGACCTGTGCAGGGGTGCGGGCAGGCCCTTGTGGGATGTGAAACAGAAGGATCCTGCTCATCCCACGGGGCCGGGGGGTCCCAGCAACTGAAAAATGACCACCCCGCCAGGGTTCCCCCTAAGAAAGCGGCTTCCCGCCACCATGGCGCCCCCTCCTGCAGTGGCCTGGCCTGCAGAGATGCCCAGTGGACACTACGTGCATGGTGACAGATGGCAGCCGTCGTGCCAGTTCTTCCTCCAGGATTGGCCTCTCCTGGGAGCTGCCCGACCCCACAGTGTCCCGGGCCGGGGGCTGGGGCTGGGAGTCTGCCGGATGGGAGAAGGCTCCAGAGAGCACAAGGCCGCGCCCAGAGCCCTTGGAGCGTGTGGGGGTTTTCCTGGCTGGCAGGGGAAGGCAGCTTGTGCGAGGTTCTGCGGCAGAAATTTTCCACGGTCGCCCCCGAGTCACGCCTCCCAGTGTCTCACACGCCTCGCTGCCTCGAGCTCCTCCATGCAGACAACCTGCGTCCCTCGAGCTGCAGTCCGAGCCCAGCCCTCCTGCCCCACTCCCTTCCCCGAGCCCAGCCCTCCGGTGTGGGGTCCCCACACCACGCTGAGCTGGAGCCTCCTGGAGCCACCCAGCCCCACCCAGCGTCCCTCTGCCCAAGGCCTGCAGCCAGACGCCCGGAGGGCCCGCGCCCTGCCTCCCTGTTCTGAGTCCCAGATGGAGGCCTCCACCTCCTTCCAGTGTTGGCTGGATTCGGAACACACACACACACACACACACCCCCCCCGTGTAGCCCCCTCCATAACAGCCAAGCCCTCCCACCCCCAGCAGCCTCCCTGGGGCTGGGAAGCCTCAAGCCCTGACCGGTCTCCTCTGGTGCTTTAAGGTGCCCTGTCACCAGCTGGTGTCCGCAGGCCAGATGTTTGGGATCCACCCTCCCAAAGCCCACAGCAGCAAGGAGGGAGGGATTCTTGTTAGTGTTTCTCAAATGAATTTTTTTTAGCCCCTTGAAATTCCTGGAGAGAGCCCCAGACTGCCCCTTCTGCCTGCGACGGTCTTAAAAACTCAGGAGCCGAGGGTCCCATCCTTTCCCGTCCTCTGGGGAGTCCACTCTTCCCAGCCTGTGGAGGCCCCCAGAGGTTCTGGGAGCGCAGTGGGACGGTCTTCCCTCCCTCCCTCTGCCCTCAGACCCTGCGCCTGAGCCCCTGGTACAGTGTCTCCGGTAAAATCACTTCCAGTTGGCAGACTCTTTGTCCACCTGGGCACCGTGATTAAATTTCGTGTCTTATTTCGCCTCCAGCCACCTGTCTGGGGGCTCGGTTTTTAGTCCAGAGAGGTTGAGCGGCCCACGGAAGGGGCCAGGGCTGCGGGGTCCTCCTGCCACAGCTCTGTCCTGGTCTCAGAGTCCAGTGAGGCTCGGCGGTCACGTGGCCAAGCGCTGCTCCCCACCCCTGGGCCACAGAGACCGAGAACTGGCAGCATGAGCGTCTAGAATCATCTATACCAGGCCCACCCGAGACCAGGAAAGCACTTCAGAGTGAGGCTGCCCGAGTGAGGCTCGGGAGGGACCCAGGCTGGGAAGCTGGGGAGGTGGAGACTGCGGGCGGACAGGGCAAGGAGCGTGGGTGGTCACTGCTCCCTGGACGGAGGGCAGCCCCGCTGACTGCGTGCAGGCCTTGCCCGCCTCTCTGCCGAGGATGTGCTCCTGGAGGTGCCAGCTGGCTGCGGCTCTGGGGGGTGGTCCCCGCGGCCACACCCACCCGGCCCCAGCCCGCTGTGCCGCAGTGGCGGCTGCTTTGTATGGACGGCGCAGCATTTTGGGTAATGAAATATTCACAGGTCAGTGACTCCTTGAGAAATGATGGGGATCAGTCAATTCCTTTTCAGGGAGTAATTTTCTTCCCCTTCACAGCCCGTGTTTCATGTTGACTATCATTAGCATGAGCGGGAGGCCGGATCGAAGGCACTTGTCAGAGCTGGGGACGAGCTGCTCCCTTGTCACAGGCGGGGCTTGGGGCCCCACCTGGACACCCACGTAGGGTGGCACACAGGGTCCCCCGCAGGCTCGGAGCCAGGGGTGTGGAGGGCTGGCTGGTAGCCCTGAGTGCTGCCGGGTCTGCCAACCTGCCTCCCACCTGAGCAGGAGCAGAAGTGCCCCCCCCCAGTCTCACCTGAGAGGGGGCCCCAGGGGCCCCAGGGGAGCGCTCCCTGATTTCAAGCCAGGGCCTACCTCTCGGGCCTCTCCTGGTGCACAGCTCAGAGAAGGTTCTCCAGGGGGTGGGGACCGGCCCTACCACCTTGTACAGCTGCTTCAGACTTTGGGCTCACATCCTAGCTCCGAGTCCCCAGGTCACATGTCTCCGCAGGTGGGCTCACCTCCTCTCACTTGGAGCCTCGGAACAACTCGGAGGTGGGACTCTCCAAGATGCAGGCCCGGGGACCACGTCCTGGCTCAGCCCATCCCAGACCCAGCCAGCTGCCCTAAAAGAGGAAAATAAATGGGCTGCATCCCTCTGACCTGAGCTAGTCCTGGGAGGTGTGTTGTGAATTCCCTGTAGACAGGGGCAGGGACCCCTTTGCTCCAGGTGTCCCTGCCGCCCCGCCCAGGCCCAGACTCTGTGGAACCGGGAGGAGGCTCTTGCCGAGATGCAGGGAAGGGGGCCTGCAGGGTCCGGGAGGGGCAGCGTTCCCTGGGACCCTCTTGTCGCCTGTCCTGGTACTTGCCCCTTGGTGAGGGTCCAGAGGCAGAACCCAGCACTGTGAGAACCCTGCCCTCCCCCCAGTGCCCAGACCCCACTGTGAGGGACCCAGCCTGAGTCAGGAAGTGACTGCTCTTGGCCTGTTCAGGAGACCCCAGGCGACCCCACCAGCCAGTCTGTGTGGGAGAGGCAGGCTCTCCACCAGCCAGAGCCGCCCCACCTGCACACCCCTCCCCACCTGCACACCCCTCCCCACCTGCACACCCCTCCCCACCTGCACTCCCCTCCCCACCTGCACTCCCCTCCCCACCTGCACTCCCCTCCCCACCTGCACACCCCTCCCCACCTGCACACCCCTCCCCGCCTGCACTCCCCTCCCCGCCTGCACACCCCTCCCCACCTGCACACCCCTCCCCACCTGCACTCCCCTCCCCACCTGCACTCCCCTCCCCACCTGCACACCCCTCCCCACCTGCACTCCCCTCCCCACCTGCACACCCCTTCCCACCTGCACTCCCTTCCCCACCTGCACACTCCTCAGAGAATGGTCTGGCCACCTAGCCCTCTGAAGCTGTCGGGTTGCAGCCCTAGTGTGGGGAGATCTGGCCACCTGGTCAGTCCTCAGGGGTCAGCAGGTCAGGGAGGGGTGTCACAGAGAAGGGGCTGCCTAGGATGGAAATTCCATTAGTGCTCAGCCATGGGCAGCAGGGCCTGTTCAGAGAATACATTCAATTAAAAATTGATTTTTCAGTTTAATCTCAATCATAATGAGCCACACTTAGACCCTCCCGTCTCCGGACAGAGCCACCGTCACCCGTGGGCCCAGCCTCAGGGGAAATGATGGATCGAGGGGCCCAGGCGTGGAGGGGCCCGTCCTTTACCGAGTTTGGGAATAATTACAATGAGGCGCGCGGGGCTTTGTTAAATGAAAGTGTCCTGGTGGTGAGCCGAGTTTTATTTACTGCCGGCTTGTGTTTCCATGTGGCTGCAGTTAAAAGCTGCAATATTTAATTTCCCTGATCCAGGCAGGATTTCAAAAGCATCATAAAACCGCCCTGGCTGGTTTTGCTCAGTGGTTAGAGCATCAGTCCTCAGACTGAAGGGTCCCAGGTTCGATTCCAGCCAAGGGCACGTGCCTCGGTTGCAGGCTTGATCCCCGGCCCCAGTCAGTGCTTGTGCAGGAGGCAACCAATCGATGTCTGGTCCCCACTGCTGGTCTACTCAGACATTGGGGACACAGCTGTGCACCTGGTGCCTGGCCAGAGGGTGGCACCTTGACCTCACCCTCTGGGGCCAGCGCTGGGGCTGAGAGACAGGAAGCTCAGTCGTGTAGGAGCTGTGGGACTGTGGGCAAGTCTCAAACTCACCGAGTCTCAGTTTACTCACCTGTACAATGGGTGCAGTGGTGCGAGCCTCTCAAGTGTAGTGAGGAGCCTGTGAAATAGAGGCAGGAAGGATCTGGTACGTGGACGTGCGTGGCTGTCAGAACTGGGTGGGCAGAGCCCCCTCCCTCCAGGGAGACCAGGACCCGCAGGGAGGCCCCAGGTGGAGCAATCTGGCAGGGATGGAGCCAGAGTGTGGGCAGGGGACTCAGGCATAGCCTGGCTCAGAGCCCACCCCCACCTACCAGCAGAGGGCCAGGAGACCCTTACTCTGCTCCTCTAGGCCTCAGTTTCCCCATCAGTACTGTGGGGACAATGACACCCACCTTGTCCAGCTGGGATAAAGAGTTGGTCAGATGTCCTCGAGGGACACAGGCTGTGCGCCCCTCCCCCCCCCCAGGCGTCATCACTGCAGAGCGCTGGTCCCGCCCTGGCCACAGCCTCTCCAGGCCGGTGCCTGGTTCCAGAAGGTCCTATTTCCACCTTAGGGGAGGGTCTGCTGCTTTCACCTGGTTGTGAGGGCCAAGTCCTGGTCCTAAAGAATTGTCCCGTCCTGTCCCCACCCACAGGGAAGTCAGGAGGGCAGCTCGTCCCCCTCCCTGGCTCTAGAGCAGTGACCCCTGACTGCCCAGCCTCATGGGTACCGACCATCATTCTCGGCAGCAGGAGAAGATAAATGTTTTTAATTCAGGAAGCTTTTCCTGACCCGATGAAAGGGAGTGAATCACTTCCCAGGCCCCGGAGCCCAGAGCTAGGACCTGGTCACAGCAGAGCCGGCAGCCCAGGGGCAACCAGGTGGGGTCACTGGGACAACAGGTGGACATGGGGCCGGGGCCACCTGGTGTGTTCTTCTGTGGCGAGGCAGGAGGGGTCGCCTGGCATAGGTTTGCTGTTTGTGCTTTCCCGGCCCCCGCTGGCGCTCTCTGTGTGGCCCGGGTGTGTGCACACTGCACGTGGGAGGCGTGAATGTGAACGTGGGCGTGAGCATGCACCCAGGCGGGACTGTGAGAGTGTGTGCGTGTGGGCGAGGTGTGCGTGGGGCCCGCTTGGTCGCTGGACACAGTGTGACGTGGTGTGTGGGTGTGCATGGCCTCAGGAGTGAGTGTGCACGGAGTGAGGGCCCGTGCTATGTGCAGGCATCACTTGTGAGTGTGATGTGTTGCACACAGGTCTGCAGGCGTGTCATGTGCGTTCCAGGGTACCCCACACCAGAGAGTGCCTGGTGTGTGCGCTCAGCCACGTGCACCCAGGGTCCCCAGAGATGACACGGGGCCACACGAGCATGCCTGCATGTGTGCATGTGCATGCATGTGCCGCCGTGACCAGGGCGGCTGCGGCCTGTCTCTGCAAGCACACATGTGCCCGTGGATTCTGGAGAAGAAATGTTTAAAAATGGAGTTGTCAGCCCCGAGTTGACAGGCGCAATCAGCAAAGTGCAGCGTCGGCAGGAAGGGCCGCGGCTCCCTCAATTACCCGGAGGAAACGGCCGTTTGTGCTGAGGAGGCAGAGTGTGGCTGGAATAAAGCAAGTGGAGCAGACCCAAAAACTTCATTAATTAAAGAAACTCATTAATGAGGGACATTTAATCAGCTGAAGATTAGATCCACGCTTGCCGCTGCCATGAGCCAGGCGGGCGCCAAGCGGGAAGCGAAGCCGGCGGCCTCCCCCGGAGCCTGGGGCCAGGCGCCAGCGGCGGGCGCGAAGAGGGGCCCAGGCCGGCCCGGGTGGGCTGGGGCGCGAGGCGTGTGGAGGGGGTGCTGTGAGCGCGGTCACGTGGAGGCAGGTTCCAGTGACGGTTGGTGTCAGGAGTGTCGGGGTCAAGAGGGCTTGACCGAGGGTGATTCTGCCCCTAGCGGGGACGTGTGGCGGTGCAGGGAGACATTTTTCGCTGTCGCAACTTGGGGGGATGCTGCTGGCATTAGCGGGTAGAACCCAGGGATGCTGCTGGTCCCCAGGCCCACTGCCACAACCCCACTGTGTCCAGCTGCAGAGCAGCCACACGGGACAGTCCCACCAAGAGGCTCTGTCCTCACCAAGTGCCCCAACCACCAACTCTCAAGCGCCCCCATGAAAGGGGCCACCAGGGGAGTGGCCGCAAACAAGGATAGATCCCCGTTCTCAAGTCAGACACCCCCCCATGGCGTTGACTGTGGGACGAGTTATGTAATCTTGGTTGCCGGGAAATTTACCTCCCTAATTACATTCCATGGATTTCCATGTGAATCCGCCTCCCCAGAGTTCACAGCAGCCACAAGGGCACCGTAGGAGGGAGGTGGGACGTCTGGAGCCCGAGGCCACTGGGCACAGACCGTGGGATGCACCCAAGGATGAATCCTGGTGCCCATTCTACCCCCCCATTCCCACCTCCTCCTGCCCACCTCATGTCCTGGGCACCATGCTTAATACCCTGTTCCATTTGCTAAATGGAGGCCACGGGCCATTAATGATGCTAATAGTTCTCAATGAAAATGTAGGGGACAGCTTCCGGTGGCAGAGGTTGTCCCGGGGCGCAGAGCCAGCTGCCCTGGACCCTGGGGAACAGTGCCCTGCGGGCTGCTCTCCAGCCTCGTGGTCAGGATGGATAGGTTCTTGTGGCACTCCTGCTCCGGGGTCACCTTGACAGCTGTCCATAGCTCTGTCCTCACAGGCCTTGGAAGGAGCTTTGGCCCCGGTGATGTTCCCTCCACCCCACCGAGTGGGAACCTGGTGTCCTGTGTACACCTGCTTGGAAACGCACAGTGACATCTCAGCGAGCCTCGGGGGAAGATGGAGGGGCCGAGCGAGATGGACACCACAGGGTGTGGGCATCCTGGAAGGCTTCCCAGAGGAGGTGTTTTGAGCACTCCCAGTGTGGAGGATACCAGTGGAGGAGGGAAGAGGCCCACTCACAGCAGAGAATCCCTGCACAGGGCCTGCCCATGAGCACAGCCTGGGCCATGTTCTGCACTGTGGTGCCCCAGACACAGGAGGTGCTCAGCAAACAGCTCCTGATGGGGGAGTGGGGAGGTGACGCCCAGCCGAGCCGCGTGGGAGCCGCCGGGAGACTGGTGGTTTGAGGCTGGGCCCGGGCCCCCCTCCCTCGGGCTCCCCAGCTTACATCTCTGTCTCCGAAGCGTCCTCAGGCTTCTTCCTGACCCCTTCCCTTGGCAGCCCCCAGCCAGCTCAGCTTCACCACCTGCCCTGCAGAGACCCCGCCTGGGCCTGCGACTGTGGACCTGGTGGTGGCATTTCCTTCCCCTTGGTTGACAGCGGAGGAGGGCCGGCTCCCCAGCACCCCCGGCCCCCTGCTTCCCCAGTCCCATCAGGCAGGTGGCTCCTTGCTGATTTCCTCGGGCAGGTCGGAGAGTGGCAGGGAGGTGAGGCTGAGGGAGACAGGATTTATGGGGCCACGTTATTTATGTGTGTGCAGTGAGCTTGGAGGGAGTTAGGGCTTAATCGTGTGAAATCCGTTCCCTTGCCTGGGGCTTTTCAGCCGAGATCCGAGCCCCGCCGATGCAGGAAGGGGCTGAAGGGGGGTGGGCTCTGCAATGCTCCGTCCTGGGGTGTCTATCCTTCTGCTGGTTGTTGGAGCGGGAGGGCCCCTGGGGTCCATCGGGGACCCGAGGTTTTGACCATTGTTTACGCCTCGAACCCCTTTAGCATCTGGTGAAGCACATGGACCCCTTCCCCCAAAATGGTATTAAATGCATAAAATAAACTACACAGGATTACAGAGAAAGCCGTTTTTATTGAAATACATTTATCAGAAGAGAGAGCCTGTGAAATGTCCGTGGCTTCTTTACTGACGCGTGAAACAGCCAGGCCCAGGCTGGGTCTGCTCGCCAGCCGGGGTTGGGGGTTGGGGTGAGCGTGTGTGGCCCGGGCACAGTCAGAAGGACCTGAGGTCTCCGTTGGTGACAGGGTCTTGGGTGGGATCCCACCCTGGGGTCACAGGTAGGAAGCTGTCAGGAGACTGGTCCCAGCCCTGGCCAGTGTGACTCAGTGGTTAGAGCATCGCCCTGTGGACCAAAGGGTTTCGGGTTCAATTCCTGGTCAAGGGCATGTGCCTGGGTTGCAGGTTTGATTGCAGGTCCTGGTTGCGGGAGGCAACCAGTCTGCGTGTCTCTCTCTCATCGATGTTTCTCTCTCTCCCTCCTCCCTTCCCTCCGCTCTCTGAAAAAAATCAATGGAAAAAATATCCTCAGGTGAGGATTGCAAACATAAGAGACCGGTCCCATGTTGGGGTCTCAGTGGGGACCCGGGTGCCGCCCCGTGTGCTCTGGGCTCCGTGCTCGGGGCAGGCTCGTTGCTGGGGTGACCCGGCTCCTCACCCACCCACGCAGCCCGTCACCCACCAGCAGCCCGGTACCCCACGCGGTGTGGCAGAGGCTTGAGGCCCAGCTGGGAAAATGAGCAGCTGCGGCCCAGGGGGAAAGGCGAAAAAAGTGGGGGACACTCAAGATTCGGGGGGAGCTGGTGCCTGGTCACGCCTGCCCCTCGTCACCGACAGGAAGAGCAGGACACAGCACTCGGTGGAGGATCGTACACTTGGGCGACTCCGGGTCCTGTCCCCCGCGGGGCTCTGCCTGGGGGTCCCCTGGAGCCCCTCTAGGTCTCAGGTGGGCGTGGGAGCGGACAGGCAGCCCCCCGCTGCCCTCCGGTCTGTCTGGGCAGCCCAGGCGCCAGACCCCGCGTGGAGGAGGAGAGGGACCTGGGGCCAGAGGCTGCCGGACACATGACCTCGCGGTCCCCGGGTGAAGTAATACGGGGTTCACACGCCACCCGACAGCCCTAATTAATAAAAGATATCGAACTGCCTGCCAGGAGCAGGATGGATCGGATGGGACGGGAGGGGCGCGCGCTCGGGGGGTTCTCCAGCCCCCTCCCGGCCAGCGAGCGGCTGGCTCCCCTCGGACCTGGTCCCGCCCCTGGGGCACCCTCCGCAGCCTGCAGAGCATTCCCGGGAGGGAGGGCGCCCAGGAAGTGGAGTGGGCTTAAGAGGATGGGAGTCGGGGGGGGGGGGGGGGGTCAAGGGTCCAGGCAGCACATTCGAGAACCCTGGCTCTGCGGGGAGGCGGTGCAGCGGGTTCGTGGGCTGGCGGCTCTGGCTCCAGGAGGGTTTTCCTGCTGGGGAGACGGCTGAGCTGGGAGCACGTGCTGGGGAGAGGGCTGGGCCCGGTCTGCAGTGGAGGCGGCTGGTCATGGACCGGAGCGCGGCTGTCCATCCCCGGGGCGGGAGGGGACACGAGGCAGGCGGCCGGTGCGCCGGACATGCCCTCCTGTTGCCCACAGAGGGCAGTCAGCGGGGTGTGCTCAGGTGTCTGACTATCACGTCACAGACGTCCCCAGCTGTCCCATCTCGCGGTTCCTCGTGCGCACCCCAGTCCCCTCGGACGCCAGCACCCAGTACCCGAGTGAGCCCCCCTTGCGTTGTGTACAGGCTCCCTGGCAGGCTGGGCTCCAGGCTCCACCAGTGAGAGTGACTGGCAGCTGTCACTCAGCCCGAGGGGGACCCCAGGAAGAGGGGACTGGGAAAAGTTGGGGTGGGGTGAGAAGGAGGCAGATGGGAGCGGAGCCTCGGAGGCGGCAGGAGGAGGGGCGCCGGGAGACCTCAGCTAGTGAAGGTTCTAATCAAATATTTATCAGTTAATTGATCTCATGAGCCGCCTCTCCCTCCCCCCTCGCCATCCCACCCACAGTTTCCTCCCCGCTCTCCTGCCCCCTTCCTCCTTGCCACCCCAGGTGCTCCTCCACCCCGACCAGCTCCCCCTGCCAGGGGCCTCTCGCCCTTCTCTCTAAACTGGGAGCTGGGGGGCATCGCCAACACATTTGCTAACAGCGGGTCACGGGCTTTGCATGGGGAGTGCATGTGTGTGCGTGCACACCTGGGCTGCCCTCTGGTTCCCTCTGGTTGTCAGGAGCTCGAGCGCTGTCCCAGTTTCCGCAGAGAGAGGGAAGGACACAAGGACAGGACTTCTGCTTACCGGCTCAGAGGTCACCCTAGGAGTCAGGGGTGTCCAGCACTGAGATAGTGGAGGCTGGCATTGGGGGTTTGGCGAGCAGGGTGGGGCTGGGCCCTGGGCACAGAGCTGGCCTCAGGCCTTCATCTACAAGGGAGGCAGGCAGGCTGCCGGTTGGGGGAGGGGGGGCCTGGCCCAAAGGCAGAGCATCCGCAGGGTCTCTGACTCACTATCGCCCTGGGGTGGCCAGGCCTCTCTGGGGACCTCAAGCTGTAACAGCTGATTCGACTTCTGGGGCATTGTCTGAATATACTCCCACGGGACTGTAGACCCCACAGAGGTGGGCTACCCACCCCGATCCCCAGCCTCCCCGTGAACGGGTGTCAGGTGAGTAAGTCACAACTGAATAAAGGCTAGAAGAGAGCAAGTCCCGGTGTGATGGGGGAGCTTGGGAGCGCACATGGGGTCCTCCCGAGGCGCAGGGAGGAAAGCAGTCGTGACTGTCTGACTATCCATGCCTGTGCGAGGGTCCTTTCTGCAGCCGGGCTGCTCAAGTGAGAGCTGGCACCTGTCCTTACAGGTGAGGGTCACTCTGTCGCCTTAGGACACCCTCAGAAGGCCAGAGAGTGCCTCACCTGCTCAGAGGGGCTGCTGCGAGCCTGCCCTCGGCGAGCATCTCTGGTGAGGGATGGGGAGTGGGAAGAGCCAGAACACCACCCACCACCCCCTCCCTCCTCTGAGGCTGAAGGACTTCCACCAGGGCTGCTTTTATGCCCCACATTGGTGGTTCCCGCAGCACCCCGACTGCGGAGCAGGGGAGGTCGGGGGGATGCTGAGAGTCCACACTGACAGCTCCCAGGGGATCGTGTCTGGGTTTCCTGGAGCCTAACCAGCCTTCTCTCTCCCTCCGCAGGGCAGTCAGGACGCCACGGCTCCGCCTGAAGCAATGGCTCAGCCCTACCCCCCCGCCCAGTATCCCCCTCCGCCACAGAACGGGATCCCAGCCGAGTACGCCCCGCCCCCGCCACACCCCACGCAGGACTACTCGGGCCAGACGCCAGTGCCCCCAGAGCACGGCCTGACCCTGTACACACCAGCACAGACCCACCCCGAGCAGCCGGGCACCGAGGCCAGCTCACAGCCCATTGCTGGCGCCCAGACCGTGCCGGTAAGGGGCCCCTGTGGCCCGGAGCCTCAGGGAGCAGGGCTCACCCAGGGGGGTGGCTCAGGAGGGCAGCGAGGCGAGCCCCTGGGTGGAGGGGCAGGTGCCGTGATAGGGGTCCCAGCCTTGCAGTTCTTCATCATCTCACAGCAGGCATCTTCCTAGTGGCACCTGCTCAGCCAGCCACAGCGGGGTGCAGGGTGACCCGCCCACAGCAGGCCCACCCCCTCCAGCTGCCCCCGCTTCCTGAGCCAGACTTCAGCCAAACTCTCACCCCCTCTGGGAGGTGGAGCGTGTCCCCGGCCACCAGTGACCCACTCCTGGGCAGCAAGGGAAATGGCGGAGGCGGCGGCCTGGGGGCCTGGTGGCCTGGTGTAGGGGGCGAGCGGGGGCCCGGTGGGAGCGAGGCTGGGGCCTCCGAGCTGGCTCGGTTGCAGGCGGGCCTATCATTTCTAATCACTTGTAATCTACCTGCTTGGCTGCCCTCCAATCAGATAGCTTCAATTATGTGGTTGTAATGCAGCTCCGAGGAGAAAGGGCTGAGCCTGGCACTTTCCTGCTGGGAAGGAGTGTGGGAAGGAGTGGCTGAGACCCAGCGGCCAGGCGCAGAACCCAGCCTGCCTGCCCCAATCTGTGCGCCCCAGTGCTGCTCCCGGTGCCCACCCCACCTCTGCGCTGGGCCTCCGGGGTCATCCAGCGTCCCTGCTGGCTCTGCCCCAGTGCTGGCTGCCTGGGCTGGGCAAGGGGCCAGCAGCTCCGAGCTGCCCAGGAGCAGCGCAGCCCTGTCAGCTCCCAGTGGGTGCACCCTCCACCAGGCTCTCAGCCCTCCCCCCGAATCCAGCCGGACTCCCACGGTGCTGCGTGGGTACAAATATTGCCCTCCCTCCCCGTGGGGCAGCATCAGCCAAGCTCTCTGGAGAGACAGCCCACCCAGCTAGGGGCCCGACCCTGGTCTGGGCCGGCCAGGGCCCTTCCTTCCTGCTCCGAGTGCTGCCCAGCCCGAGTCTTCTCGAAGCCATCAGACTCCTCCCCGCCCTGCCGTGCTGGGTGCGGTGTCTCCCCCAGACACCCCCAGGGTTTCTGCAGATGGAAAGAGCCAGGCTCATGGCCTCAGACCTGGGAGCCAACTGTGCTTTCCGCTGCTTCTGATGCGCAAACCCATGACCTGCGCGCCCTGAAAAGGTGGGTGGAGCCAGGGGGCTTGCTGCGAACGCCATGAATGTGCCACTAGCTGCTGGTCCCTTTCTGATGGACTGCGGTGGTCAGGGGGCCTCTGGTCAGGCTCATGACCTCACAGATGGTGAGCCTGGATTCGCCCGGATATGCCCAGGAAGTGGCACTGTTAGGAGACCAGATGATCAAAGTGGGGCCAACAGCTGATGCCTGTGTGGCAGAAAGAGCCAAGGCCTCCTGGACACCAGGCCCAGGCGCAGCCTGACCGCGACGTGGCAAGTCTGCCTTCGCTCAGCAGATATCTGTTGGCACCTGCTGTGCGCCAGGCACTGGACAGCACTGAATACACAGGAGTGGTGACCGGCCCTGCCCCATGATGGCCATTGCGTCTGTCCAGCCAAAGGCATAAAATTGAGGGTGTCAATCGTGGCCTCTGTGGTTGTGAGAGTCTGTGGGCTCTGAGGAGACCCCAGAGTCCCTGAAAGAAGTCCCCACAGAGAGCGGTGAGAGGCTCCCAGGGACAGCGCCCATCCTAGGTGGCAGCAGCCTGACCTCCCTTCCTTCAGCTCAGGTCTCCAGGTCCTGTTCAGGGTCAGTGTCTGCAGGTGTCCTGTCTGGGGACCGGGAGGATAGGCCGTGCTTCCCCAGCCCCTGGGCGGAATGAGCAATGCAGGTGGAAATCACTGGCTAGCAGGCGACCCAGAGCTGTCGGCGAGGCCTTGGCCCCCGCCTTGGGCGTGAGCACTCTGGCCCTGAGCATTCCAGTGGAGCCTTCCACCTCGGGCGGAGCCGGAGAGGGTGACCCACACCCGTCCTGCTCTGAGAGTCCAGGAGCCGCCGCCTCCTCCAGAGAAGCTACTGGCGCTGCCACCTGGAGGCTGAGCACCTGCGCGCTGGTCAGCTGTCCTGTCATCCTCAGTGCTGCTCCACCAGCTCACCCAGCCTCCGTGGGCCTACCCCAGGCAGCCCGTGTTCGGATTGGGGATGCCAGGGCGCAGGCCGTGCGAGCCCCTGGCTTTTGTCCAGACTGGCCTCTCCTGTGTGTGATCCCCTTGTCACCTACATTCTTCTGGCAAAAGGCAACGTGGGGCACACAGCGTGCGGCGGCCCCTAAGACCTGGAAGGTGGTGGTGTTCAAACAGAGCCCATGGTGGACACCCAGCTCTGCCTGAGGAGGGGTTGCCCAGTGCCCCCAGGTTAGAACAAGACATCACGAATGGACGGCTGGAGGCCACAGGCAGAACACGCTTCCTCCAAGGCCACCCCGCTGCCCACAGGGTGAGCCGTGTCGGGCAAGTGGCCGGTGGCCATCACGCAAGTTCCCAGGAGGCTTTGAGGGGGTGGGGTGAGGGGAGACGGGGCTGCAGAGAAAGGAATTGGCAAGACTGCATCTTGTCTCACGCCAGCAAACCTTGGCTCCATCCCAGCACTGGGGTCCTCGTCTGCTACCTGAGAGCCCCTGGGCCCACGGCCCCTGCCCAGGGCCCTCTTGGCCTCTCCCTTTGCTGGGCTTGGGGTGGCCTGGGCAGAGGGGGCTTCAGGCTCCTCAGAGGGTAGGAAGGGCATCCACGCCTGGCCGAGCAGGCCAGCTCCTGGCCTTGGAGGGGGGAATGGCTAAGGGGACACAGCGATGGGGAGGCTGCAGAAGCAAAGCCAGCGAGACTGGCTGTGGGAAGGAAGGGGTGTCGTGGTGGTGTTTCCTGTTTCCGTGCATTTAGGCACTGAAGCAAAGAGTGCTTTTAAAACGGGGAGCCCCTGGCGAAGGAGCACAGGCTGCCTGGGCAGCCATGATAAATGGCGGGAAGGTCTCGCCTCCCCTCGGGCAGCCAGTGCCATTACACTCTGGGGTTGCTCAGCACATCTTACAACTTTACAGCCATTGAGCCCATTTATCTGCCTGTGTGTGCAGCTGCTCGGGGCCAGGGCTCCTTCGTTCCTGGTGTCCTGGCCCCACGTGAGCCTCAGCCCCCCCCCCCCCCGGCCCCTCACCCCCGTGTCTCTCACCTCACCCTCGGCTGCTCACCCTCGGCCTTTGGAGGGATCTGGATCTTGTTGACACTCAGTGGGCTCAGTCTCCTGGGGTCCTCCGCCCACTCCCCATGTACAGCTCCCCCGTCTCTGGGTGACAGCCAGGCCTACGAGCCAAGTTAACCACTGCCCTCTGCTGGCTGGAAGTCAGCGCTGCATGTCCCTCTCCCTGCTGCATGGGACACCACGGCCACCCATCTGTGCCAATTCTGCCACAGGTTCAGGGGACCTACTCTCCTCCCTCACTCTCTCCAGGCAGAGCGGAAAGGACCAGGTAGCTTTGCTGGAGCCATGGCCCCCCATGCTTTCAGCTGGGGTCCTGTCCTGGGAGCCGACTCTAATTCAAGGATGTGTCCAAGCAGTGTCCTGGGGAGGTGACCCAGAGAAAACCTTGGGAGGGGAGTCAGGAACCAACAGGGAAGGAAGGAGGAAATAGAAGTTTTGTTTTTGTCTCATACCCATGGTGTTGAGCTCAACCCCACTGAGGGTCTGGGGGCAGAGGAGCCCTGTGGCAGGGAGCCTGGCATCTGTCCACTCACCCTGTCTGCCACCACTAACTAAGGCAGCTGCTGGACACTTACGCTCCAACTCACCTCTCCAGTGGGTTAGGCCAGAAGAGTGGTCACCGGCTGGCAGTGGGTGGCTCTGGTGTCCCTGTAAGTGGCATACAGAGGGCCTCGGGCTCTGGTGGACAGTCACAGTGAGCTGGCCAGACACCTGGGTCAGCAACCAGTCATCACCCAGCCAGCATTGATGGAACACCTGCCCCAGGCCTTTGGCATCGAAGAGTCCTCAGGGACTGGCACAGGCTAAAGGCCAGCCTGGCGGTGAGCTGGTGGCCCGTCCCTGGAGAAGGGGCTCCACCCCAGAGGAGCCTTGCTCATGGCCTCTTCCGAGCCCGGTCTTCATGGGGGGCTGGTGGGAGTGGGGTCCCTACTTAGCGGCAGCCCTGTTTCTTGAGACCCAAGATTTCTTTTGAGAGTGTTTGGGTTTAAAATGAGGACCAGCTATAAAGGACGGGACTTGGTCACCCTGTGTGTGGCCCCCAAAGTGCTGAGCAGCAGAGTGGGGCTAGAGTGAGAGGCAGCCCTGGGTGGCCGTGGGGTGAAGCAGCACCGCTATAGATGTGTGTGCCAGGTGGCGGGTTTGAAAGATGTCCACTTTGTCATCAGGCCTTGAAGGCCAGAATGGTCCCCCATTGGGGAAAGGGGGAAACTCGGGACCTCAAGAACCAGACAGTCCCTGGAGCTGGGGGACCGTGGTCAGACCTGGGCCAGGCAGCAGAGAGCAGGGACTCACGGGGCCTCGCGCCGGCGTCTGGGGCACGGCTGGGCAGAGGCCCAGAGGCGGCAGCGCTGGCGCTGAGGTGCTGCTGGGCCGTGCCCTGTGAGCATTCTCAGCCCAGACTCCCCGGCGGGTCCCGGCCCTGGGAGGGGAGTCCGAGAGGTGCGGAAACCTGGTCTTTAGACACCCCCCCCATGGGATGGGAGCTGAGAGCAGCCCTCTCTCCACAGCAGACAGATGAAGCGGCACAGACGGACAGCCAGCCGCTCCACCCCTCCGACCCCACAGAGAAGCAGCAACCCAAGCGGCTCCACGTCTCCAACATCCCCTTCCGGTTCAGGGACCCCGACCTGCGGCAAATGTTCGGGGTGAGTCTTGGCCCCCGGCATGCGGCCCAGGTGCCACGGTGGCTCCCCTGGGTTTCCTGCCCCTGCCGCCTCCTGCCTGCTGGTCCAGCCAGCTCTCCCTTGAGCCTGTGGGGTGGAGGGAGGAATGGACGGGGCAGCCCACCACCTCCACCGCCTGTCCTCAGGCTTCACAGGGTCCCCTGGAGGCCGAGGTCAGTGCCCGTGAGGTTATTAATCCGCTGCCGACCCTGGCAAGGGCTCCAGGACCCCTGTCTCCTCAGAGAGCTCCTGGGGAGGGGCAGCCGGCCTCCTGCCCCACCAGCAGCCTCTCCAGCCCCTGCCCCTGCTGTGTAGGTTTGTGCTGTAGGGTTCCGGCCAGTTGTGGGGTTGTCATGGGAGCTGCAGGGAGCCCTCTAGTCCTGTGGTTACTTCATTCTGTTACTTGACTGAGCACCCAGCAGGTGCTGACACCTATAGGGCGCTGGGCTGCCCGGTGGGTGAGTGGGCAGCAGCCAGGCATTCGGCCCAAAGCAGTGGAGCCCTTTGGCTCCCGGCTGCCCCAGCCACGGAGGACACCTGGGCCTGGCCCGTGTTCACGCCTCCCTGCCCTCCGTCACCCCAGACGCCCTC
This sequence comes from Miniopterus schreibersii, assembly GCF_964146895.1. Taxonomy (NCBI): domain Eukaryota; kingdom Metazoa; phylum Chordata; class Mammalia; order Chiroptera; family Miniopteridae; genus Miniopterus; species Miniopterus schreibersii. Next base: position 1,820,960 of record NC_138116.1, read on the forward strand.
CTGCCTGCCCTGTGCCACCCAGTGATGAGAGCGTCCGAGGAGCAGGCTGCCAGGCCAACAGTCTTAACCCACCATCTATCTCCTGTCTCCCCCACCCCCTCTCTGTCTCTGCAGCAATTCGGAAAAATTTTAGACGTGGAGATCATTTTTAACGAGCGGGGCTCCAAGGTGGGTGCCGCCCAGAGGCCGCCACCATTACAGCGCCGGCTGTAGGTCCCGCCAGGCTAACCTGTGAAATGTGCGTTTCCTTCCTGGAGAGCTTCGCGCCCGAGGACCCCTGAGCTACACGGGTGCTTGTACTCCCCTCCTCCCCCCCCACCCCCCCCCACTGTCTGTGTCGTTGTCATTGCTGCTGCTGCTGACGCTTCCTTCTCTCTGAGCTGCCGGGACCTCTCTGCACCGGGCCTGGGCCGCTCGGGCCGGGGCCTCCTGGGTCAGCCCGGAGGCGTGGGGGAGGGGCTGCGGGGCTGGCGGCTGGGAGGTGCCCGCAAAGATGAGCCCTGCTTCCCACTCTAGGAAAAGAAGACACTGCCACCCCCCCAACCAGGCTTCTAGGGCAAAGGTGGGTGGGGCTGCCTCCCTCAAGTCCTGAAACCCAGCCTCCCGTCCCCCAGGTGGCGTTAGGGCAACAGTCCTGGACCCTGGCAGGGTCAATGTCCCTGGTAGCCTTGACTATCCCCTTGGAGTTCAGGCCGGGCTGAGGCCAAGCCAAAGGCCGGACCCCTCCTGGGCACCTTGCCAAGGGCACCGGGAAGACCTCTGGGCTGCCTGAGCCTCTCCTTCAACTCAGCTGACTCAACCCCCCTTTCTCTCCCCCCCATTGCCCTGCCCCCCCCATGCCTCCTTTTTTTTCTTTCTCTCATCCTGTGTCTTTCTCTCCGTGTCTGTCCTTCTCTGCTCACAGGGCTTTGGGTTTGTAACTTTTGAAACTAGCTCAGATGCTGACCGAGCCCGGGAGAAGCTGAATGGGACGATCGTAGAGGGACGGAAAATTGAGGTGCTCAGATAAGTGCTGCGGCGGGGACACCCATCACCCCGGGTCCCCCACCCAGCTCCCTACCACCCTGCAGAGCACCAGGCCAAGGCCCCCAGAACAGGAAGCTGGGCAGGGGCAGGGCAGAGCCAGCCCGTCACCTGCCACCCCTCTGGGTCTAGACTTCAGGCCTGCCCAAGGACCCCCCACGCCTGCCTCTCCTCTCCTTCCTGAGAGAGAACCCCCAACTGGGGGGATCAGCCAGATTCTGGGAGGACCCTGGAAATTGTGTGTTTGAGGCTTGGGAGCTCCAAGGACTGTGGCCAGCCCAATCTGTACTCCAGTTAGGAGGGGGCCATAGGTCCCCCCTGATTCCTTTCACAGGGAGCAGCAGCTGCCCCCTGACTCCCCCATGCTGCCTGCCTGAGGTTTCCCCCCTGCCCTCACCCCAAAGGGCCAGCAGCAAGTGACCGGGGCCTAGAATGGCACCCAGCCCAGAGGAGCAGCAAGAAGGAGGCCAGGCCCCCCAACACCCCTGCCTTCTCCCTGTCCCTTCCCCAGAGGGCTGCATATCCCTTGCCAGAGGTGGCTCTGGGTGCCTGGGAGCTGGGCTCCCCCATGGCAGGGCAGCCAGGGGTAGTGGAGGGGGGCCAGCGGCTGGCATGAAGCCCACAGGAGGGGCAGTGGAGAGGTCTGAGGGGAGGGTACCCAAAGGGCAGAGTAATGGAGGCACTGACCTTGGCCAGGCTCTGGCCCAGCACTTGGTGGCACCTGAGGCTGTGGCCCAAGGCCCCAGGGGCTTACCCTGGCCCCTTCCTTGGGTTCAGCCACCTGCCCTGTTCTCTGCTCTCTTCCAAAGAGGCCTTCTTTCTTCCCTCCTTCCTACCACCCCATCGGGCCCCCGGGGCAGTGGCCAGGGGCCTAGAGGTCTGGAGAGTAGGACTCACCCCCATGGCACCCGCCTGCCTCTCCCTCATTGGCCTGGTCTCCTGTGGGCACATCAGAAAGATCTGGCCTGGGGGGAATGGGGCAGAAGGGTAGCCCTTTCGGTGCCTACAGCTAGGAGGTCTCTGCCTACAGCCACCCGGAGTGGAGACTGTCTTGGGGCAGGTCAGTTAGTTGGCCTGAGAGCACTTGGATGAGCGGCCACCAGCCAGCCTCTCCAGCGACCTTGGGTTGCCAGAGCCGGGTGGAGTTTGGTTTGTAGAACAGCCGTGTGAGGGTCGAGAGCCAGTGAGTGTGAACGCAGTGCCTGAGCCCAGGGCCGGGGCCAGGCCAGGCACCGGCCAGTGCTGGGAGCAGCGGCGGCCAAGGCTCCCGGAGGCAGGCGGCACAGACAAGAGAGGGGGGCAGGCCAGAGTGGAGGCCAGGCTGTCCCACGCCTCTGCCTAGGTGCCCCAGAACCTCCCTCCCCACCTCAGCCGCCTCCTCTGAGGGGCCATGGAGAAGTGCAGGGCAGGACTGGGGCAGCCCAGGCCCCTGAGGCTCACTCTCCCCTCCCCCTCTCCCCCCTCTGGGCAGGTCAACAACGCCACGGCCCGAGTCATGACCAACAAGAAGACTTCGAACCCCTACACCAATGGTAAGGGGCCCGGGACCCCTGGGAGGCTGTAGGGTCCACCACCGGCCAGGACGGAGGCCCTGGAGGAGCCCAGGCTGCCGGAGGCTGGCCTCCCTGGACGCTGGGTGCCCCAGTGTCCCAGCTCTCCTGTCAGAGGGGGACAGGTTGGCCAGCAGAAGGAGAGCGGGGCTGCCCACCCCCACGTGCATAGTTGGCGAGACTCCTGGGCTTTCCCATGCGTACGTGACACCCGGAGGCCACGAGGACGGGCCAGGCATGGTGGCCCGGTGGCCACTTCCTGGAGCATTTCTCATCTCCAAGTGCTGAGAAAGGGCCTGGGCCAGAGGCTCAGGATTTAGTGAGGGCGGGGCAGTCCCCCAGGCCTTGGAAATACTGGGAGGTCCCGCCGCCAGAGTGAGTCCTGCTGGCCCAGCCGAGCTGTCACACTGTGCACCTGACCATCAGCACAAGTGGCCGGTCCTCTTCAAGGACGAAGCAGCGTATGCTGAGTGCTGGTTGCAAAGAGACGTTGAGAGAAGTTCACTGTGGAAAACAAACTCACTGAGTTGGAACAGGTGTTACTGTTTATGGAAAACAAGAGACTGCCCAGGTGGGTCCCCAGCTGCCTCTGATCTGGGGTCCCTGACAGCGCCCTGCGCCAGAATCAGCAGGTGGAGGCACCCAGGAGTCCAGAATCAGCAGGTGGAGGTGCCCGGCCATCTGAGAGTGGACCCAGAAGAGCCCCCGGGGTAGAAGCTGGGGAGGCGGGCTCAGGTATTTCCTCTGGGACTCTGCTCCGTCGTGAATTACCACCCAGAAGACTCTGTTCTTGGGCCTGGAGGTCCTCCCAGGAGACCGAACATTTCCTCCCTCCTCACCTGAGATTCCTGACCCCAGCAGCAGCATTCAGACACAAACACCTGTGCGGTGGTGCGATGGGGACCAGTGACGACAGCCCCCAGGCTCGTGGAGAGTGTGGAGAATGGGCCCTGGAGGAACAAGGCCACCTGCCCACAGTGGGACACACTATCTGCCCGGGGCCAGAGCCCACTCAAAGCCGGCTGGTTTCCACCCCCGGAGGATCAGACTGTGAGGTCCCTGGCGGGAGAGGAAGGCTGGCCCTGGAGCAGCCACCTACAGAGAGGGAGAGGCCGGTGCAGATTACAGCTGGGGCCAGGGCCCGGCCAGGAACCTGGGTCTGGCTCTGCCACGCACCAGCTCTGGACGAGAGGCTGCTGTGCCTCTCGGCCTCCACTTATTCATCTGTAAAGTGGGAGGGCGGACACCAACCTCAGTGGGCAGGTTCCAAACAAGTGGTACATGTAAAGTGCTCAGGAAGGCAGCCCAGTGCCCCCAGGAGACAACACTCCCAGGACTGGGCTCTGTCTTGCAACCAGAACCCCTCATCCCAGCGGGGGGAGGGGGGGGGCACACATTTACCTAACATGCCCCACATTCCCTTCCTAAAGCTCCTGCGGAGATCTCAGACCCCAGGGTGCTGGGGTGGTGCCCTCCCGGCATGCTGGGGAGGGCCACAATTTAGAAAGAATCGAGAAAACACCCAGCCAGTGCGTGGGAAGTGATCCAGCCCCTGGGATTAGGAAGCAGAGAGCTCAGCCAGTGAGGCTGCAGCTTTGGAAGAGGGGCCCAGGGTCTGTGTCCCCCTCCTCCAGGCCCTCGGAGTGTCACGGGGAGGGCGGTCCCCAGGTGTAGTGTGTGGTGGGGAGAGGAGGGGGAAGATGGTGATGGGATCCTTTGCTTCTGATCTAGGCTGGAAGCTCAACCCCGTTGTAGGCGCAGTCTACGGGCCCGAATTCTATGCAGGTAAAAGGCTGGAGGGGTGGAGCGGGGATGGTGGGAGGTGGCCGGGCTGGTGTGCCCAGGCAGGTGTTGCGGTCAAGCGGGTGGGGGTGGGGCCAAGGTGGGTGTGACCAGATGGGCAAGGCCAGTGTGGCTGCCCTCACCCTGCCTCTGCCTTCCCACTCCCACTGTCCCCTCTCCTGTCCCCTCTCCTGCAGTGACGGGATTCCCCTACCCCACCACGGGCACAGCCGTTGCCTACAGGGGTGCGCACCTACGGGGCCGGGGCCGGGCCGTGTATAACACGTTTCGGGCTGCGCCCCCCCCGCCCCCCATCCCAGCTTACGGAGCGTGAGTACCTGGGGAGCACGGGTGGGGAGGCATGGAGAAGGCCCAGGGGGTGTGGGAGGCCTGGGGCAGCCAGAGGGCTTAGGCAGCCTTTCCAGGGCTGCGGGAGGCTTGTGGGAACCCCCAGATCTGGCACTGCAGTCACATCTTGCTCTGCAGTACCCCAACCCCACCCTGCCACAGGGGACCAAAGGCCACTGGCATTTAGGGGACATTTAAGCCCCTGCCAGATGCTTAAATGGGATCCCCGTTGGGCCTGGAGTTCAGCGGGGGCCTCCTGTCAGCCCATGCCGGACCATTTCCCTGGGGCTGTGCCTTCCTCCACCTCAGTGGGGGGACAGCTGCCTGGGGGGGGGGTAGCAAGATGGGCCGCTGGGCCCCTGGGTTTGTGGGAGAAAGGAGCTGACCAGCAAGGGTGTTACTCTATTGTTATACCAAAACAGGGCACTGGAGCAAACGCTTGTTAAAATGCCAGTCCCATGGGCAGGGCTGGCACCCTGCCCCCTCCCTCCTCAGCAGACTCCGGAGCCGGCCTACCCCGCCTCTCCAGCCTTCCCACCACTCTCTTGTCCGTTTGCTTCCAGGGTCGTGTATCAGGATGGCTTTTATGGCGCCGAGATTTACGTAAGTGCAGCCCCGGGGAGGGAGGGTGGCACCTAGGCCTTGGTCCGCTTCCAGGAGCAGTCAGTGTCCTTCCTACCCCCGCCCCACTCACTACCCCCGACCACTCCTGTGGGCCAGGGCATTGCACCTCTGGGACCTCACACAGCCAAATCTGGGGGACCCATGCACACGCTGAGAGTAGTAAGGGGTCACCTAACAGCCCAGTGAGCCACAGGCATGTCTTCCCTTTTTTTTTTAATGTTTTTTAATTATTGATTTCAGAGAGGGAGAGAGAGAGAGAAACATCCATGATGAGAGAGTCCTCGATCGGCTGCCTCCTGCACGCCCCCAACTGGGGATTGAGCCCACAACTGGGGCATGTGCCCTGACCGGGAGTCGAACCGTGACCTCCTGGATCCTAGGTCAACGCTCAACCGCTGAGCCACGCCACCTGGGCCATGCATCCCCGTTTTGCAAGGCGTTGTGTGATGGGTGTGGCTGAGTGGAGGAGTGAATGAACAAATGAAGGGAACAGACACCCCACCTACCCTCGAACCCTGCTGCTGGGCGGTGTGCAGTCCTCAGACCTCCTTTAGACCGCGCTGGGCACCCCCAGACCTCCCCAGCTGACCCGCCAAGGTTGAGAGGCTGTGCCCGCCCCACTAAGCCCCGTGCGTCTCTCCCTCCCCTCCTGCAGGGAGGCTATGCAGCCTACAGATACGCTCAGCCGGCCGCGGCAGCCGCCTACAGCGACAGGTACCACCGGGGACAGCCGCCACCTGGGGCAGGGAGCCGAGTGGGGAGATGACCACCAGCTGCTGCCAGCAGGGCTGGGCTCAGACACACGGGAGGCCTGACCCAAGGCTCGGGGCCTGAGGATGGCTCCGCCTAGTGGGCGCAGGGTCTGGACAGGGGGGAGCAGGTTTGAATGGGCTTGGAGACCCCAGAACAGCAAGCAAGCCCCCCCAGTTCTGTAATCACTTCCTGCGTGCACAGTGGGGGGAGGCTGTGGCCCCCAGTTCTCAGGGAGCAGAGAGCTCCCCGCCAAGCTCTGGAGGCCCCAAGTGAGAAGTAACCCGGAGGCTTCCCTTTGGCCCTGAGCGCCTCTGCTGTTCTTAGAGCTCCCAGGTCGGAGACTCTCTGGCCCTGGGAAGGAAGGGTGCGGACTGTGCCCATCGCCTTCTCTCGGGTGCGATAGGACTGGGGCGTGCGTGACACTGGAGAGCGGTGGCTTCTACCCAGTGGCTGGCACTGGTGTGTTCTGAAGTCGGGAAGTGTCTGGGAGGAGGCGGGAGACCTGTTGCCACCTCTCACCTGCCCCCCCCCGCCCCACACCCCCTCCCTGTGCTGTCTCCCCAGTTACGGCCGAGTCTACGCGGCTGCCGACCCCTACCACCACACCATCGGCCCCGCGGCGACCTACAGCATCGGAACCATGGTAAGGAGGCGGGCGGCCCGGCCCTGGGCGCCGGCGCGACGAGGCGGGCATGGCACTGGGCCGGGGTGCGCGGGCGGGCCCGTAAGAAACCAACCCAGACCTCAGACCAGCGCCCCGGGCCTGGAGGCTGGGAGGATCGAGGCCTGGATTTGAGCTGCGGGGAGGGGACTGCCCCTTTGTGCTCTCGTGGGGTCAGGAGGAGACAGGTCTGCCCGGACAGTCAGCTGCCCAGTGAGGGTATCTGGTCCCCTGAAGTGTCCGGGTGTGGAGCTAAAGCCCAGCCCGGCCACCCCGTCCCGCCAGGAAAACCCGCCAAACCTTCCCAGCAGAGGCTCCAGAGGCAGGCAGGGCCCCCTCCCCTCCCCTCGTGTGGGTGTGTCTGTGCCATGGTTCCCCCTCCCCGTGTCCTGTCACCCCCTGCTGTACCTTTGCTCCCACTGAGGTGGGGACCAGGGCTGCCCCATTTCTCACCTACACCTCTGGCTGCCGGCTGGAGCCCCTCTCCTGGGGAAATGGGGCTGCTCTCCCCACCTCTGGCAGCTTCCAGGGGGAGAGAGGGGGGCACCCTCCTGACAGGCCAGTGTGTGTGTGTGCGTCCATGTGTCCAGCTGTCAGCACATACAGCCCAGCTCACTCTGTCCCCCAAAATCCGCTTCCAGTGGACCCCTCCTTCCTGTGCCCAGCCCTGCCCCACCCGGGGTCTGTAGCTAGCTTGGCGCCCAGCATCAAAGATGAAAACGTTTGGGGGTAAGAGGGAGGAGACTCAGAGCCAGCGTGGATGTTTTTTCATCTCCTTTGGTTTTGATTCCTCCCTCCCGATTTTTGTTTCGTGTTTTTTTTAATTTTTAACAAGCCTCACGCCCACGCAGCCACAGGGGGAGGCCTCTCGGGGGCCCACCCCCCGCAGGATGGAGGCCCTGGTGCAGCGGATCGTGGGCCCCTCCACGCAGCTGCTAGCGAAGGGCCCTCTCGTGGACTCACAGAGGATTCCCTCTTTTCTTTTTTCTTTAAGATTTTCTATTTTTTCACCCCAACTTCTCTGGCGCTTGCCGTTCTCTTGCCTTTTCTGCTAGAACCGGTGGGTGGGGTGGGAGGTTCCTGTGGAGGCCGCCCTGACCCGGGGCCGGAGACAACAAGAATGTCAGAGAGCTGTCCACTCCGAGGGACCAGGAGCAGGGCCCCTGTGACCCTGAAGGCTGCTGGAGCTGGGCAAACAGGCACAGCCCCTCCTGTGGGAGCCAAGGCCAGGGGAGCCCTGACAGGAGGTCCCTTCCCCCTCCCCGTGCCTGGAGGGGCTCCGTCCTGCCCCACAGCGGTCCTGGGGCGCTGAGGAGGCCGGGCTCTCACTCAGATGAAGGAGAAGCGTACGGTGAAGGGCCCAGTGGGCCAAGAGCGTCCCCAGGAGACATCTAGTCCGTTGTTATCCAGGACTCCAAAGGCCACAGACCCCGACCCCCCCCCCGCTGCCACGACAGCCCCCCCCATCCTCCCCAAGGCAAACCACGAGTGGGGCAAACAGCGGGAGTTAGCGGTTTCTCTTGTTTTTCCTTACTTTCTTCCTTTTTGCTTTCCCCCCACCCAGAGGTGGTACTGATTGGCTGTTTTCCATCTTTGATGTTGCAGGCTAGCCTCTGCCGAGGAGGGTACAGCCGCTTCACCCCCTACTAGCAAGAGGCCCAGCCCCTAACAGCATTCACAGGCTGTCTAGTACCCACCAGCCCCAGCAGTCCAAAGCCAGGCACAGCCACAGGAGGACAGTGCGCCCCGGTCAGCGACACCGCTGACCCCTGCGACGCTAGAGTCCATAGGTCTCACCTCCAGCAGCCGGGCGGGCTCCCCCCACGAGGGCGTGTGTGTCTCTGACCCTGGTTACCCCGTATGTCTGAAACCTTGGTTCCTATTTTGACTTTGTTGATGTTGTGTGTCCCCCCAAACCCCAGCCATTTCAGGTACGGTATGTGCTTAGGGGGAGGGGCTAGGCTGGGCAGAGGACCCCTCCCCAAGCGCTAGCCATAGAGCCACACCCACAAGGGTGACCCATTCCGTCCCGTCCCCGGGGTCCACAGAGCCACGGAAGATGCCTCGCCCAGGAAGCCACCGAGCCAGCCCCGGCCACAGCCCTTGTTCCTCCCCTGGGGTGCTGGGGGCAGTCCGTGGGTTTGAGGCCTGGACAATGTTCCCCAATGTTCCCCGGACCCAACTGGTCCAGGAGTGGCGACTCCACCTGCCTCTCCCACCCAGCTGACACTAACATGGCTGATTACATTTTATTGACTTTTCCTGCTAGTCCTGCAGGAGCCACACCAGCCTCAGAGGTTTCCTAGCCTCTGATGTAAGAAACCAAAGTGAAGGAAGGAATCTTCCCGCTAGGAGGCCTGGCGGCCAGACAGCTGCTTCCCCTCCCCTGCAGGCCCCCCTCCCACCGTCCTCCCTGAGATGGGGTCTTGGCCAGCCTGGCCCTGGTGTTGGTACTGGAGCCGCAGGACCTTTTTCCTTTCCCCAAGCTTAGGAAGGCCTTTTAACCAGGGTCTGTTTCAGAGGGGGAGGGCCTGAGCAGGAGAGCAGGTGGGAGCGGGCGACGCCCACTTCAGGCCAGGCTGGGGCACAGTGCTCGGTGTTGGCCGTTCGTCCAGAGGCGCTCGGAGCTCAGTGCTGCGGCCCCGTTGCTCCCACCCTTCCCAGGGCATGTAGCTCTGGGACGAGGTGCTGGCTGGGGCTGCAGCCGAGGAGCCTCTGGAGGAATCTGCCCAGACAGGCCAGGTCCTTGCCACAGGCACCTTACAGGAAAAAATGGCACGGGCCAAGGAAGCCCTGGGGTGGCAGCAAAGGTGCCAGAGCTGGGCTCGCGTGGCTGCCGGCCAGCTGGAGGGGTGGGCCCCCGCCAGACAGGGTGTAGGTTCCTTGCTGGTGGGGTAGGCAGGTCAGGCCCAGGTGCCAGCCCCGCACCCCCCACGGTCTGGAGCACCTCCTTCCCAGCTGCCTCGCTCCACCCCGCCCACATGGCCCTCCTGCCAGTGCCAGAGCCAGCCAGGCCTCGGGCCCCTGGGAGCAGATGTCCCCTCCAACTCCAGCTCACGCGAGATTATGGGCCCCCAAAGCTGGGCGGGGGACAGGTGTGGGTGGCCGGGGGGCCCAGGGCGCGTGCCTGGCGCCCGCCTGCGGGTCTCGGGCCCTGTCCTCCCAACGCACCAGCAGTCGCTTCCGCGAAAGTGCAAGACCCTCTCTGTTTCTGTTGTAGTGAAACCTTCCACCGTCTCCTTCTCGGACCGCGAAGGGCAAAAACAAAAAAACAAACAAAAAAATCACAAAACAAAAAACAAAACAAAAAAAGATGTTAAGATCCAAGCAACAAAACCAACCAAACCAAGATGCATCCGCCACGTCCAGGTCTCGCGTGCCGGGGCACCGCAGCAAGGAGCACGTCCGCCCGGCCCAGGCTCGGGCCCAGGCCCAGGAGAGCCGGCCGCGCCCCTCCCGACCGGGCCAGGGGGCGAGCGAGAGGGGAAAGGGCCTCGGCTTCCTACACAGTCTTCCTTTCCTGGCCCCCAATCCAGAGGCGGTGTGGGGCCCGAGGGGGGGAGCCTCAGGCCTCGCAGGGAAGAGCCAGCCCGCAGGACTTGACCTTTGTCGCCAACTGTGCCAGTGGAGGGGACGCTGTGCCGGGGTGGGCACAGGGAGGGGGGCAGCTTTTCATTCCCGGGCTCTGGCTTCGGCCCCTGCCCAGTCACCCTGTGTCGCGCTCTCTGGGACCCAGCTCACCCTCACTCCATGCCAACAACGCCCATGTCCTGCAAACCCAGGGAAGGCGTTGGCAGGCCGCCAAGGCTGTCCAACCAGCAGCCCTGGGGTCCAACCCCAACACCAAGGGCTGATGTGGTTCCAGAACTAGGGGGGGCACCCAGGCATCCCTCCCTCCTCGGGAAGGGGCTCCCGGACTTCCCAGCCAGGACTGACTCCTGTACCTAAGAACGTGGGACGGTGGGGGCCTCCAGGCCAATGACTTGCTCGGACTGGCCGTGCCCGGTTCCCTTTCTGGAGGAGGCCCTGAGCCTGGCCTGTGGGAGGGATAGCTGACCTCATGGTGCCTGCTTGGACAAGCCCTCCCCGCCACTCTCCTGCAGAGAGCCCAGTGCCGCAAGGGAGCCAAGGGACGGGCCGGCGCCTGGCTGCACAGCAAGCTTGGGAGTCACGGTGCTATGGGTCTAGAGGCCAGACCAGAGCAGGGGGAGGAGGGCCGCAGGGGGAGGGGGCAGCAGACGGCAGTAACAGGGAAAAGCCCCTGGCCAGGCAGATAGCTGGAGTCGGGGCAACAGCAAAAAAACCACAACCAACCAACCCAGGCTCCCAACAGGGCTCCACTACTGTCTCGTGAAACTTCAGAAGTAAGGCCGACACCTCACTTTGTATCTGCATCCGCTCCTGGAGCGAGTCTCCTTTTCTAGTCCCGTGTACATAGCCCTGCCCAGCGCGCCCCTGTACAGAGCCCCGCGGAGCTGGCCCCTTTTCTCGCAGCCGCTGAGCCCGCCCCAGCCCAGGACTGCAGCTAGGCCCTGGCTTCCTTTCTTACCATTCTGTATGCTTCCCAGGTGTGACCATTCAAATTCGCAGTATTATTAAGATTATTAATAAAGATTTCTTTCTTCAAATCAGGACAACTCTCTGATTGGGCAGCTCCCGGGCACAAGGGTGGAGGGCCCTGGAGGGCAGGCAGCTTGTCCCAGGAGACAGCCTGCCCGCGCTGACCCCTGGTGGCCCGCGGGGAGTTTGGGCAAGGTTCTAGCGCCCGGACCTCTGCTCCAGACCGTCCTCTCCCACCCCTCACCCCAGGCCCAGCTGGGTGTCCCGGGGAGTGGGCTGCTCTGGGCGCTGTCAGGGGCACTGTCAGGAGCGCTGGGGCCTGAGGGCTCTAAGGTCCGCCCACAGCGCACGCCGCTGGTGTGCGGGTGGAGCTGCGGGCAGGGGGGCCCTTCCGGGGTAGCCCTCTAGAGGCTCCAGCCCGTGTGAGCCCCGTCCCTGGAGGGCTGGGCGTGGAGACGCGCATGACCACCCTCCCACCGCCCCGGAAGAGGAGGGGGAACCAGGAGGGGGAGCGGCAGACACCAGACCAAGAGCTCCGCGCCTTGGGCTTGGGGGCTGGGACAGGGCCAGACTGCAGAGCCCGCGGCGCCCACCGAACCCGCGCCCCATCTCCCGGACTCAAGTTCTTCATCTTCACGAGGTCGGGTAATTTATTTCGGAGCAGTTACACCCACGGGGCGGGGGCGGGCTTAAGTGCCGACGTATTAATTATCCTGGGCTCCAGCCCTGACTGGCGGTGGGACGGGACCGCGCTCCTGGGGAGCAGGGCTGTGCGCCTCTGTGGCGCGGTGCTCGGCTGAGCCCCTGCTTCTAATTGCTTGCTCACCAGACTGTGTGAAAATAATTGCCACTATAAATTTTCCCTCCTCTGCATAAAATATCCGGGGGAGCCCGCACTTTAAAAAGAATGGGCTCCGTGAGATAGGTTCCAGCTGCGTGGCCCGCTTCAGGTGCCCGGCCCGCCCAGCCCGCAGGCTCCCAGGTCGGGACGAAGGCCAGGAGCCCCCGGTCAAGGACGGGAGGCCAGAGCACTCAGGGGAATTGTCAAACCCGAGAAAAGCCGAGCCCGCTCAGGTGTCTTTCTGTCCCGCAGGAGCCCTCCCCGCCCCCGAGCTGGCTGGGCCACGCGTGTGGGGCCTGAGAAGTGAACGTGCCCAATTGGGAAAGACAGGGAAGGATTCCTGTGTTGTGCTGTGGAAGGGGTGTGGGCACCGGGAGGCAGGGCAGGTGGAGATGGAGCCCGGTCGCCCTGAGCACCCCCTCTGGCTGTCCCGCAGGCTCTGACTTTGCCTGCACAACCCTGCGCCCCTGCACCCCTCCGGGTGCCCTTGGACCGAGGGGAGAGGCAGGGGTTGCACTGCCACCTGGTGGCCTCTCCCCTCACTACAGCACAGTCAGGTCTGCGGACTGGGAGCCTGGACACAGGCAGCTAGGAGGTGACCACTGTCCTGGTCCTTAGCACCACTCCCATCGTGTAGCAGGGGTCGAGGACAATAGGGATGCACTGCCAGGAGGCCTGGGGTAAGAGACCCCAAGAACAAGGGACTTAAGGCCTTTGTCCCCTCTCGGGCACTGGAGAGGATTACCTGAGGCCCAGGAGTGGGGCCAGCAGGGGAGCTGTGTGGCTGGAGAAGCCACCTCCAGGCTCACCCCCTCTCCTCCCCGAGCAGAGCCACTGCCACCCTCAGCACTCAGGGGAGGAGGAAGGTGCTGGGAGACAGCAGCAGAGAGGCTGCCACCCCATACCCTCCCTGGAGAGGCGAGGAAGGCTGTGGGCCGGCTGCACACCTGGGCCCGCCTGGGCCCCCTGCTCCCCAAGCCTGGACTCTCCCTCACCCCACAGAAGCCAAGCCCAGTGCAGCCTGCTCCACACCAGTTCCGCCCATACGTACAATCCTGGAGAGATATAGCAGGACATGGGCCAATGGGAAGGCTCCCGGCCCAGGGGGACAGTAAGTTGGGAAAGCCACAGCACAAGGTGGTCCAGATGGTGGCAACTCACCTTCCCAGGTGGAAGTGCAGCCCACGGGGCTTTGGCACTGGGCTCCCCCTGCTAAGGGGAAGCGGGCCGGTCCCCAGGTACCATCTGGAGTACCCAGCACCCCCCTCACTGCACCCCCACGGGGCGTCTGCTAGCTGTCTGCACCCACAGGAATGTCCCCAGGCCCTGCTCCAAAGCCTCCCTGCCATGATTTTAGCTCGTTTCTATTTGTTCCGTCTGCAGAAAAAAAGGTCACCATTCTCAGCATTAGCCTGTTAGGAAATGCCCTTTATGGAGTTTTCTGGACTCGACTTTCCCCAATCCTTCCACTTTTCCCTGGGGACTGAGTACTACAGAGAGGGATTAGACAAAGACGAGGCTCCGCGCACCTCAGGGGATCAGCACCCAGCAGACCAACTCCTTGGCCTGTTACCGATGTTCCCGCCCCGAAAGCCACAGGACCTGGGGTCTCCTGCTGCCATCTGCACAGTCTGCGCCCCAGCGTGGAAGGCGCCCTAGCCAGGGGGTGGGCACCGACTTCAGAGTCCGCTCACGTGCTAGGCATGGAGTAGAGCACGGCCACCCTGCCCCACTCGGCCTGAGGCACCAGGAACCCCTCCCTGGGGACGGGCTCCACCAGGAACTCCACGCGGCCGTCCTGGCCGGGCCCAGGCTCCGCCACCGCCAGGTCCACGACCCGGTACTGGTTGACAAAAGCCAGGCCCAGGAGCGTGGGCTTCTCCAGCCCCGGCCCCCCGCCGGGAGGGCCGCCTCCTGTCCCCGGGCAGCAGTGGATCCGGAAGCATCGCACTTGGGGCAGGTGGTAGGACCAGTGCAGGGTGCAGCTGAGCCGGAGCCCGGCCTCAAGGCCTCCCTCGGGGGCCGCCCGCTGCCAGCGCGCCCTGGACACGGCGACGGACTGCACCTGGGGCAGGGGGCTCAGCAGGCTGTCGGCGTCCACCACCTGGCAGGAGAGAAGGCTCGGCATGGCCGGAAAGCCCCGGACGCCCCCACCCCACCTCCCTAAACCAGAGGGGAGAGGACAAGGGTGCCAGCTCGGGCAGCGTTCTGCCTGCTCGGCAGGGGACAGACGCCTCAGCCACGCCCCAACGAGGACGAGGTGTCTCCCGGGCACCTAACCTGGATCTCTCCAAGGCGACAGACGAAGGTCTCCTCGCCCTGGCTGCCCGGAGGCCGGGAGAAGCTGACGAAGAGGTCCTGCAGGAGGCAGCCCCGCAGGCTCAGCTCGTAGCAGCTGCAGGCACACGGAACGGGCTGGTCACGGGCCACCCAGCTCGGAGCCATCAAGCTGGCTGGTCAGAGGCGCCAAGTGTGGGGGGAAGGCACCCATCCCAAAGTGGACCCTGCGGTCAGTAAGGAACCCCGGACCTGAGGCTCAGTGACAGTGACTGCTCCCAGTGTCCTGAGCTAGTTTGTGGGAGCTGCCTGAAACTTGGGGCTCAGTCCCGTGCCCCGCCATCCCTCTAGTTCTGGGGTTTCTCAACAGAGGACCCCTTACTCCCCAATCCCCAGCACAGTGCCATCCCCCATGGTGACTCGACAGGAAGGAGAGGGACTCACCGCTGGACCCAGCCCCCACTGAGCTGCTGGCCACAGCGGGCCGCCCATCTGGCCAGCTTGGTGGGGGGCACCCGGAGGGGCCGGGGTCTATGCCTGGAGCTTGTTTCTGCCGGGAAAGGGGACACAGGACTTGAGAAAGAGAACAATACACAGGAAGCCACACCAGAAGGAGTCACTGAGCAGGGGCCCGGGAGCTGGGCGAGACTCCCTGGTGGCCCAGGCACTTGGCCGTCCAGGACAGGCTGAGGCCACAGGGGAAGGAGACCAGGATGGAGAGGAGGCGGGTATGCAGAAGGATGCCCAGGACTGGCCACCTCCCTGACCCCTGGGGTATCCTCCTTGTCAACGCCACGGCCGGCAGGAGGCCTGCTCCCCAAAGGGGGCTACAAGCCAGAGGTTTTGACAGAGAAGCGAACCTCCCTGTCTAGAGCGGACCACAGTGGCGCCATCAACTGCGGAGGCGTAACTGCCCAACACCGCCCACACTGCACACCCCCCAAAGACCTTTCAGGATTCCCCTGCCCCCCAGGTGTCCTGAGAAGGGAGAGGCCTAGAAGGAAGGCAGGAGCCACCCTGTCCCCTCACCATTCAGTGCTGAGATGCCACCAACGTGACAGCTGCCCGCATCCCCCGTGGTGAGCTCCAAGGCCACCCTGACACTCGAAGGCCCTTCCAGCTTGTACACCAGCGACAGGAAGACCTTGGGGGGCACCGGGACATGCAGGGTGAATAACCTGGAGGAGGAAGGTCCTGGATGAGAGGCCACAGGGACACGAGCAGACACCAGGTGGCCAGGTTGCACCGCCGCCCTCTCCCTCCAGGGAAGGGGAATTTAGGTGGCAGAGGCTGCCACGCCCCAGTCCCGCCCACGTGGGGGACAGCCTTCCCCCAAGGCCAGATCCCCTTGCGGCTGAAAAGTCTCAGTTCTGAAATCCTCCACACACGAGGAAGCTAAAGTAGTCCAGTCACAGGACAGGGCGCGGGCGAGGTGCCAGGGCTGGGGTAGGCCGGTTTCCACTGGGGACACTTTCAGTTGTGCAGGATGAGAAGTGCTGGAGGCTCACACCAGCGAGCGGAGTTCACACTCCTGTACACTCAGAGCTGATAAACTGTGTCACGGCTTTGTATGGCAATAAAAAAATCGTGGTTCTATCCTCTGGCCTCCGCTGCCCAGTCAAGCGGACAGACATGGACAGTGGGAGGAGCTGGTGACCCCCACACACCCCGTCCCGGCTCATGCACCTACCTCACGGCCACGTCTCTGACCTCGGGCGGAATCACCCCCTGGATGAGCAGGGAGCTGCCCCCGTGCCAGGCGTCCGCCAGGGAGCTGTGCGTCTTCACCCAGCCCTGCCCAGTGCCCTCCAGTCTGTGCTCCCCAAACAGGGGCTGCAGTTCCTGGGCACTGGGGTGGGACCAGGGCCCCACCGCCTCCTCCTGGAGAGAGAGGCAGGATTGGAGGTGAGCTGCGGGCAGACAGTGCACAAAAGTGACAGGAAGAACAGAGCCGCCGTCGTCCCCGCAGAGCACCCAGGCCCCTCCCACCTCACCCAGGCAAGGCCCCAAGACTCGGAGAAAAAGCAGCTCCTTTGCCACCACGTGGCACAGTCAGGAAGCCCACTGCCCCCATCACCCAGCTTGGTGGCCCACAAACCTGCCCATAGCAGACTCTGCGAGTTCCCATGCCCAGGCAGAAGGAGGTGACAAAGGGCAAGGAGCAGATGCTGTGGGTGGGCAGGTAGCGAGTCAGCAAACTCCAGAACCTACAGAGAAACACGTGGAGGCCGCAGCTGGAGTCTGGAGCGGAGGGCGCTCGACCACCCCTGACCTCTCCGACACAGGTCTCCTGCACCGCCTGCAGTGGCGCACCCCTAGACCACAGATGTGTGGGAGGCGCACGTGTGGGATGCAGCCCCTCAGGGTCTCTGGGTCTGGTCTCTGGGACCCTCCCCCCTGGAAGCAGGCAAGGTGGTTGAGCCCCCCGGAGAGCAAGGCCTGAGCTGCTTCAAGAAGTCAGAGTAGTCGCCTGAGACCTCTCGCCACCATCAGCCACACTCAAAAGCCCCCGCCGGGCAGGACTCACTTGTCCTGGTTCTGGAAGAAATCTGTCTTCTCCAAACACTCGTACACCCATCCAGGCGCGAACAGGGCCGCCGAGAACCCGTGCTTCCGAATCAGCTCCAGGGACTGGGGAGACAGTCAGGGGGATGCTGGGGACACCAGGACGGACCAGGGTCCAGACGGGGCCTAGAGAGGAGGCCAGGGCTGCCCTCTCCCTCCCAGCTTGGCCTGGTAGTTGAGGTTGACTCCCTTTGGTCCCACAGGTGACCAGAGTGGGCACTACAGCAGGAAAGGGCCTGGTAAGCAGGAGCCTGCAGGTGGGGTGCTCACAGCCACCTGTCTGTCACTACACGTCCCACTATGCCGTCAGACTCATGGCGGGTGAAGAGACTTCAGTTATTGGATTAAATTAATCACTTAAGCTCCACTAATGAGTGAGAACGTCCCTGTGGCCCCCCGCAAGGAGCAGGATCGACAGCCCAGGAGTCAGGGTGACTCCTCATTTATCCCACACAGGTACACCAGCCCTGGAGCCCAGGCCCATCTCTCTCCTCGCTGCCAATGGGGCTCAACTTGCCAGAAAACCTCAGTAGCCACTGCACTAGCAGCCCCCGAACTGCTGGAGTTCCACCTCTGTCCTTGGCCCTGAGCTGCCTGTGAAAGGAAGTCACCCGACGGTTTAAGATGCCAGCTCAGTGTCCTCCGAAGTGTGTCATCAAAAAGGAGGCAGAGACCCACGTTGGGCACTGGCACCTCTAGGAAGTACCATCTGACCGCAGAAATGGGTGGATGTTAGGACTTTGGGGCACAGCTTGGCCTCAGGGCAGATCACTGATGTTCCTTGGTGCCTCAGTTTCCCCACTCTGGGAAGGATAACGGCGCCTCTTTCCCTTGATGGGAGCTGGGATGAAAGGCCCACAGCAAAGGAGGCCTCTCGTGGGAGGCGCATGGGCCGCTGGGCCACACCGCAGCCTCCGGGGCCACCACTCACCTTGTTGGTGTCGAACCGGCCCCCGACGACGTTTCCCCGGGCGAACACGTCCACTCCCACGTAGACGTCGGCCAGGCGCTCCCCGGCCGGGCCCCGCATGCGCTCCAGGTGCTCCTCCCCCCAGTTATAGTTGGTGAAGATGCCATCGCAGGCATCAAAGAAGACCCTGCGAGGGGCGAGGGGTGGGGACCCAGGTGAGGGGCCGAGTGCCCATCCTGTGGTCTCAGCCTTCCTCCCCCTCCCAGCACCTGCATCCACTCACGACCACAGGCCGTGGGCTGCCTCCAGGACCGAGAGCAGGGGCCCAGCCCATTCCCATACCTACAGGCCCCTGCACAGCACCCGGTGACCAGGCACGAACCACCTCTAATGGCCAGGTGACCGGAGGACTCTGCCTTCTCCCTCATCACTGCAGGTGGCGCCCGTCCTGGGGGCTCACCTGTTGTGTTCGTTGAGTTCATTCTGCCACTTGAGCTGCCCACTGCTCACCACACTGTCGTACCAGAGCACCAGGCCCCCCGGGACCTGCTGATGGAGCTGAGTGGTCAGGTACTGCAGAAAACGGGGCGTGTTCCCCACGGCAGCCACCTGGAGAGAGGCCCAAAGGTGTTTGTCACAAGTGTCCGGTGCAGAACAGACAGGACACTGAATCCCACAAAAGAAACAAAGCCGTGGCCCCAGAAGCCTCTCAACCCCACAGCTACTGACTGGGGGTCCAGCCAGGTGCCGACTCTCCTTTCTGAAGCGGGAAGGACATGGGCACAGCAGTCGGGGAAAGATCAACGCCACGGAAAGGAGTGCGCCGGGAGAGGAAGCTACACGCACAGCCCAAGCCGAGCAGAGGCGGAGGACAGGTGTCCCCTCAAAGGAGTCAGAGGAGCAAAGCTCGGCCACCCGTGGTTTCCGGACACGGCTCTCCAGGTAACGCAGGCAAGCGCTGGCTGTCACTGGGAAGCAAGAAGCGGCCCCAGCTGCTGTAACAGGGAGCGGGCCTGGGTGCAGGCGAGGCGAGGCGCGGCGAGGCCAAGGACACCGTGGAGGGACACCCGTGGCAGCAGGGGCTGGGCTGGACCGGCGCCACGAGAAAGGCAGTGCTCACACTCAGGGAGTTCTCAATGTTGACCAGCCAGCCATCGAAGCGCAGAAACTGAGCCATGAGGACCAGCTGATCCGCCACCGCCTGGTACGAGCGCTCGTCCCCCCCCAGGAAGGCCTCGCACAGCTGCCCACCTTCTTTCCACTCGGTGATGAAGGTGCCTGCGGGACAGGAGAGCAGGAGGTTGGGTGTGGGGACGTCCCCCTCTGACCTCCGCCTCCGCCTCGGCCCTGCGGTCCCTGCCCCGGGCATCACCGGGCCAGCTGTGAATCAGACGCCCGGGTGGAGCCGGCGTGGGCGTCAGCCAAGCCAGTAAAGGACCCGATGCAGGCGCGGGCTCGAGACTCGCGGCTGCGCCCGGGGTCAGCCCCCGCCTGGTTTTGTAAACACGATTTTACTGGAACGCAGCCACCGTTTGCTCGCCTGTTGTCTGTGGAGGCTACTGTCTCCTCGGCAGCTAAACTATGGCCCAGTGGCCGGCAAAGCTCAAGACGTTTACTCTGCTCTCCAGCCCTGTCATCGCTGGGTCACCGGGCAAGGGTGCGAAGGAGCGTGGCCGAGTGGGAGGCGCCTCTCGGCTCTTACCCAGCACGCAGACCCCGTGCCTGTGCGCCGCGTTGGTCCAGCACACCGGGGGGACGGTGACCATGTGATGGCTGAAGTACACAAAGATGTCGATGTACTGCCAGTGGTAGAAGGCATAGGGGTCCTGCGCCGCTGAGCCCTGAATAAACCTGGGGACAGAAGCAGAACCAAGTCAGGACCCACGGAGCAGAACAGAGGCACAGTGACCTCCAGGTAGAGACGGCAGCCCCCGCTCGTAAGACACCGAGATTTCACTGCCGCCTCCGCCTCTACCTGGGCGGCCAGCTCGGACGCGAGCCTTCCTGCCCGCCGTCTGTCCAAGATTGTTTTCTGGACAGTGGAGATCTGTGAGCTGATACGGGTGCCACTCAGGGGCAAATGTCCCTGGCTGGGAGCGGGAGGGACTTGTGATAGCTTGACGCATCCAAGGCCAGAGCCAGGGGCCGAGGTGGAGTCAGAGCCCAGGTAAGGAAGGAAAAGCAAGGTATCGGGGGAAGAGCCGAGTTCCGGGCCAGGTCTCAGAGCCGACAGAGGGGTGCCTACCCCCGGCCCACCCCCTTTTCTTCCCCGTGAAGCACAGAGTTGCTCTCTGCCTGTCTCCCACCACCCCATCCAGGGCTCTTTCTGCCGTGCGGTCCCCTCCCTCCCCCTCCCCTCCAGCCACCAAATGAAAACAAGCCAAAAAGAAAAGCAGGCGAAGCCCTCGCAATGTCCTCACTTGTCATCCAGGTACCCGCCCATCATGTCATGGCAGAGCAAGGTGCGGGGCCGCCGGCTGCTCAGGGGGGGCTGCCGACACTGGGCGGGCACCAAGGCCACATTAAAGCCTTCCTCCACGGCGGGCGTCCACGCCAGGAGCTCCTCCAGCGACGAGAAGTAGAAGCTGACGGGCTTGGTGGTGTCCTTGTCATAGTATCTAGCTGGTCAGGAGAGGGAGCAGTGGAAATGGTGGGGTCATTCATGGCGCTCTGACCATAACTCAGAGAGCTTGAGGCAGGAAGTGGTTGGCCCGGCCGCCCCAGGAGTGAGCTCGGTGACGGTGCTGAGGGCCTCGGCGCTTCTTACCTGGCAGAGGATCCGGGGTGAAACTCACCACCTCGCGGAAGACTGCTTCCTGTGGGTTGTCTTCCATTCTAAGCAAAGAGGGAGTTTTGGGGCATATTCCCCCCCCCAAATAAAAGGGTACAGAAAAACACTCAGAAGCACGTGGGCCAGGCCCCACCTAGACACGTGGAGGGAGAGTCTCCGGCTTACTTTTTTAATGCAAACCGTGGAAAAGGGCATCAGACCAAGGACAGCAGCCTGTGACAGCAACAGGCTTGGACCCTGAGGCGGGCGACCCCCTCCCCTCGCAGTGAACCAACACCTTACCCTCCACAACAGCCGCCCAAATATCGCCCTGCAAAGCCCAAAGGTGTATATATATCTACAGATATGTCTATATCTGTAGATATATATACATAAAGTCTCGCAGGTTTTGCTACAGCCAAGGAGCAGGGCACCTCAAAGAACTAGAAAGTTTAAGGGCCTACGACAGCAGGGGCCAAGCTTTCTCTCCGGTCCAGGTTTCCCGAGGTGTGTTCCCTGGAGCCCCAGCTCCCCAGGGGGGGGCTGTAAAGGGGTGTAACCTAGGGTTGCCACGGAGGTTCGCTCTGGGGAAAAGGACACCTTTGGTGCCTTAAGTTGGAAAACGCTGGATAAGTAAATTAAACAGCTTTCGTTTTTTAAATCATTATTATTCCTTTTAGGGCAGCAGTGAGAGGACACTGCGCTGCCATTCATGGGTCCTGGGCCTCAGAGCTGAGATTCTCTGAATCTGCAGCGTCCAAGGCCACCCCATCCGCCAGGTCAGCTAGTGGCCCGACAGGGAGGGAGGCCCCGGCCCAGACGGGCATGTCCGTCCCGGTGTCCCGCTCACGCCTCTCTGCCTTTGTCCATGTGGTCCCTCCAGCTGGACCCGCCCTCTTCCTAAAGATCCCGCGCAGAGGCCCCGCTCCGGCCAGCACCCCTCCGTGTCCAGCGCGGGCGTGGGCGCACCAGCCGGCCCGGAGGCAGCAGGCGGGACCCGGGCCGGGGAGGCCGCTGGTGCGCTCATCTCGCGGACAAGCAGCCGCGGGCCCCTCCGCCCCGCGTCGCACCCGGGTCCCGGGGCCTGTCCCGCGCCAGCTGCTGTGCGGGACCCGCGTGGACAGGAGGCGGGGGGTCCGCAGACCGCCGTCCTGCGCCCCAGCCCACCTGCCGGTCACCCCCGGGGCCCGGGCCAGGCGCGCACAGCGCCGCCCGCCGCCCGCCCGCCCACCTGCTCCGCTTGGGCTCCCGATGCTCCTCGGGGATCGCCCGCGCCCGCCGCCCGGGCTCGCGCCGCACCCGGGGCGCCTCCATGACACCGCCGCGCGCCGCCACCCACGGCCGCCGCCGGCCAATCGCAGGCCCGGGCCCGCCCCGGGGCCGCCCTCCAGCCAATGGGGACCGCGCCCCCCCCGGACCGACCCGCGGACTCGGGCCGGGCGGGCTGGTGGCCGCGCCGCCGGGACTTTGCGGGCGAAGGGAGGCCTGGGGCGGGGCCTGGGGGGCGGGGGCCTGGGGGCGGGGCCTGCGCGGGACGGGGGCGGGGCCTCGGGGGCGGGGCCTGGGAGGGCTTATGGCCGCACCGCCCCGACCTTACCGGCGGAGGGAGGCCTGGGGGCGGGGCCTGGGCGGGGCCTCGGGGCGGGTCTCGGGGCGGGGCCTGGTCGGCTCGGAGCCCAGGTTACCTGAGGCTCCTCTGCGCGATTTCGCTCCTCCCGGGCCTGCTGCTCCAGGTGAGCGTGCTTTTGAAGGTCACGAAGGCAAACAGCCATGGAGGCGAGATCTGAACTCTCGGTTCATCCCACCCGTTTACAGATCATTTTCACAACAAGGTGAGGCCGTAATCCTCACTTAGGTAGGAACAGGGACGAGTGTGAAAGGCTCCCTTCCCCTGTTAGCAGAGGAACCAGGCGTGTCATAACCTGCTCAAAAGACAACCGAGAAAGAGATCGGTTTCGAGATCAGGGATATTGAGACAGGTAACTCGTTTTTCCACAGGGTGGGGGTGAGGGAGGTCCCTGGACCTCTGGACACATGAGTTTGCACCTCGTAAAAAAGACAGGGAGAGGCTAGGTTCACAGAAGAGCAAGGGTGTGCGGTGAGTCCGTGGTGCATAGCTTCCCAGGGCGCGCTGAGGGCCCCCGAGTGCCCACGGCTGGAAGTATCTCAGAGGTGGCATCGCCCCCACACCTTGAGCACAGAGGAGTTCGCAGTAAAGGCAACAGAAGGGGGCCTGAGCAGAGAGGAGGACAGGGCCTGCGAGGCCCCGCAGAGCCACCCTTGGGCCGGCCCAGTGTCCCCTCACCCAGCCCCACGGGCTCTGCCACTGGGAGTGTCCCAGCTGCGCCCCAGCCAGGTCGAGTGGATCTCTGTTCTCGTGGACTTTGAGCTTTACGAGGCCCCAAAGCTTCCATAAACCCGAGCGTGGGAAGATGGGACGATGACTAAGACTGTGGAATAGGGGCCCTGGCCGTGGAGCCCGAGGACCGGTCACTCAGGAGCAGGGCACAGGATCCCAGGGACCCAGAGATCGTAAAGGCCCCAGGAGTCTGCGGTGAGGAGGGAGCAGGGTCGCCACACTCACGCTGGCTGTGCTCAGGTGAGCTCAGGAGATGTGGAATCCTTGTTTGGTCTGCATGGAACCAGGTGTTCTCAGCGCTCACCTGCAGCTTAGAGGTGCAAATAAATAAATAAACATTTCATCCTTAGAATGAAAACATAGTTCTTAGACATACTTTAAATGGTCCTTGGGTAATGCTCAGTCTCGGGGGAAAAAATAGGTCAGGGTCTCCCTTCTCTGCTCCTCTCTGTAGGTTCGCCTCTGCTCTAAGGAGCAGGGAGGCATGGGTCACCTGTACACCCTCCTGAGGCAGGGAGGAGTTGGGTCTTGTGGCCTCTGCACAGGCCCATTTACTGTCTGCTCAGCCAGCCCCTGTGGCTACTGGTCTCTCCGGGGATCAAGATGAGCCTGGAGGTCCCTATACCTGCCTTGAGCTCACTCTGGTCCCCACTGGGCCTCCAGACCCCTCTGAGGCCTGGTTGGCCCCCCCTAAAACCCTAGTCCTGTAGGGTTAAATTCCAGATAAACAACGGCCTTGGGACATGCTTACACTAAGCAATTATTTCTCATTTATCTGAAATGCACAATGAGCTGGGATCCTGTATTGGCTAAATCTGGCAGCCCTCCCAGTAAATCAACACCTTGACCTTGCTGTGGACCACCCTGCCCTGCTATAGGGCCCTCCAACACCTCCCGGTGGGCTCTCGCCTGTCCTGGGCGAGAAGTGACATGAGAGACTGTGGTTATGCCTGGAAAACAGAGGGGCTTGCCCTCCACTTTTCCTTCCCTGCCTCCTGCTGGCTGCCAGGTGGGTGTGAGGATGTGATGGTGGGAACTACAGCAGCCATTGGAGGCTATTAGGTGGAATCCACATGTGGAGGACACAGAGCAACAACAGAGAAGGGGCCTGGGTCCCCAAAAGCGCAGACCACAGTATTGCCCTGGACTATGTGTGTCCGGACACCTAAGTAAGGAAAATAAACTTTGGTCTGATTTAAGCCAATACTATCTGGGTATTTATTACAGTAGCTGACTCTGACTACGACAAGGATAATTCGGGAATTTAGAAAACTCCAAACAATAGCCTGTCTTTTTTGGAGAAATATTATCAGCTTACTCCTTCTAGGTGCATTCCTCCTGTGATCCCTCTCCCTTTTCCTTCTCTCAGACTGACGCCTCAGAGCCACTGGGGGTGAGCGAAATCACTTCAAAGACTTCTGAGCTATTGAGTCCTTTTATAGAATTCTCCTAAGTGCTTGGCAAAGGCTTAATGAATGAAAGGACACTGGGCTGGCCTCAGGCTCCGGCACACTCACCTTTACTCCCACTGCAGGCTGTGCCCAGGCACCTGCCCAAACATCCTGCTCAATGACAACCTACCACGGCCTACCTATGCACCTCCACCTGTGAGCACAGACTCGCTCCACCATGCTGAGTGGCAAACGGCCACAATAAATGGCAGGTCACGATAAATGACAAACTGCCACGATAAATGAAAAACCTGGGGTGCCCGCCCTTGCCAGGTCCCCGTCTTATTATTTTAACTGCACAAATATTACTCATTTTCTCCTTTTAATTATTCAAAGCACTGCAGATACTGTTAGTTTTTTCTTTAATCTACCTCCCTCTTGGTTTCCTTGCCTCCCCCTCTCTATCCTCAGAGGCCCCTCAGTATCCCCCCAGTACCAGCAGTTTGGCCTGTGTCCTTCCAGATGTTTTACAATTCTTTTATGCACATGTATGTACCTGAAACTATGTAACATTATTTGTGTTTTCTAAAAACGGTATCATGTTGTTCAAATTATTCCATGTCTTGCTTTTTTCACCTGGCAATATTATTTTTAAAAAATCAAGCCACATTAATTTATACGGCTCTAATTTGTTTGTATTTACTATTTTTTAATACACCGTCATTTTACCAAATCACAGTCTACTCACCCAGCTACCCACTGGGGACATTTAAATCGCAAGCATTTGTTTGCTTTTATCTTTTAAATGTTACAATGGACATCTTTGTATAAACTTTCTTGGGTACACGTATGTCTTTTTCAGATAAAAACAGGAGTAGAGTTGCTGACTGTAATCGCTTGTACATTTTCCATTTTAACAGTCAGTACCAAACTGCCACCCACAGGGGCTCCCCCGGACGGTCTCCCCAGCTCGGGATGAGTACGGGTCACACCGAAACCTCTCCAGCACCGATGTTATCAAACTTGAAGATTCTGTGCCCACCTGGCAGGTGCACGTAGGCGTCTCGCTGCTGTTTGACCTTGAGGTTGCCCAGCTCTCAGTGTCGTTGGGAAATGACCTATTTCTCCCGTCACGATCCTTTTGTTCCCCCGTGTAGTCTTTTCTTTCTGGTGTGTGTGTAGGAGTCTGTCGTATACGCTGGGCTTTGCCTGTCACCTACGTGAACGAAGCGGACAGGCCTGCCGCTCGCCGCTGCGCCCGTTCGAGGCCTGGCGCAGCGCAGGTGCCTTCACCTTGCCGGAGGCCGCGCCTTTGTTAACTGCGCCCTCTCTGGCTCTGCCGTTGGCGTGTTTGGGGAGGCTGTCCCGACGTCAAGGTCATGGAGCTGTCCTCCTGCATTTTTAGCTGACAGTTGCCCTTTAGACGTATTTGTTTTCCTGTTTACGCTTGGGTTGTTGTTGTTACCTGCGAGGCTTCCAGCTGCCTTGGGAGGGCAGAGCTTTCAATCTGCCTCTTCCCAGTCGGATTTCTCTCTCTTCCTGGGCCAGTTTTGCTAATCAGTGTTTTCCTAGAAAAGTGTCCATTTCATGGAGGTTTCTGATCACAGTTTTCAATCTCTTGGGCATGCCTCTCTTCAATCCCAGCGCTATTTGTGTCTTGTTTCCTTTCTCCTTGGTGTTTTTTGGCCGAAGGACTGTCTATTTTATCAGTCGTTTCAAAACACCAGCCCTGAGTGTTGTTCTATTTCCTTGTTTGTTTTCTGTGCCCCTGTTCTCATGTCATTTCCTCTCCCCTCATTTTCTTTGGATTTATTTTGCTGGTTTTTTGTGTGTGTTTTTTCTGGTTTCAGACGTGGACAGTTTGGGTGACTTATTTTTAAACCTCTCTTGTTTTGCTAGGACGCCGATTGGGGGATGCACTTCCGTCTGCGGGTGACTCACCGCGTGCGCCCCACCGGTTTTGCTGCGTGGTACTTTCATTTTCATTAAGACCTAATGACTTTGTAATTCCTGTTAGCTGCTCTCTAACCCGCCCAAAGTGGCCCAGCTGCAGTAGATTCACCAGCCTTTTCTCTTAGCATTTGTATTTTTGTATCTTTTTTTTTTTTAAAATACGTCTTTATTGATTTCAGAGAGAGGAAGGGAGAGAGAGAAACATCAACGATGAGAGAGGGCCATTGATCGGCTGGCTCCTGCACGCCCCCGACTGGGGACCGAGCCCGCAACCCGGGCATGTGCCCTGACCAGGAATCGAACCGTGACCTCCAGGTTCATGTTTTTACTTCTAGAGTTTCCGCTTGGTCCTTCACTGTTACCGGTTTCGAGATCTCTGCCACTCTTTCTCAGTCTTGGGAAGGGATAAACTTCAAATGCAACAGGCACGGTGATTTTAATTTTTGATCGTGGTAACTCTACTGTGAGGGTTTTACCCACGTGCTGAGCATTAAATACATGCTCGTTGGGCATTTTTAATACGCAGGAACCTCAAACCGAAAGGGCAACTGCCTCAATGGATCAGGTGGAGCGTTTTCTCCATCTTCAGGCAGGGAGGTTTCCGAGTTATCTCGGGTACGCGGGCTTCTAGTCCTGTTTGTGCGAATCCCGTGGTCCCCGCCTGGCCACCTGCACTATGACACAGGGGCTCTGCTTCCTGCTGCCCCGGGGGAGCTGGTTGCCCGGGCGGGGTTGAGCTCGGGGCGTTTGAGGTCGCCATGCCTCTCCAGTGCCCCGCTCCAGCTGTGTGGGGACTTCAGAGGAAAAGGCATGGCCCTCAATGAGCTGTTCCCCTGGAACGCTTCCCTTGGCACCTGGGTTTGAGTGATCTCACCCACCCACGGGTTCCAAAATGCCTGTTCAATCACACTCTGGAAGAAGTAACCCCAACACCCCCTCTCACCTCACTGGCCCCTGGCCCCAGCCTAAGCGGAGCCCAGAGTAATGAGACCGGCTCAGGGGGTTATGCTTTTGGAGCTCCCGACCTTCCCAGACCCCAGCAGAGACAGATCTGGCGTCTGTGTCTCTGGATGCGGGTGGTTGTTTATTTTCTGCAAATGGCCTTATTGTTTCCATTTGGTCCACAGCATGGGAGAGGGCTCCAGGGTAGTTAAAAGGATGCCTTGTAGCCCTGGCAGGTGTTGTTCAGTGGTTAGAGCGCCGGCCTGCACAGGGGAGGGTCTTGGGTTCGAGTACCTGTCAAGGGCACATACCTGGGTTGCAGGTTCGATCCCCGGCCCCAGTCAGAGTGCAAACGGGAGGCAACGAATTGATATGTCTCTCTCACATTGATGTTTCTCTCTCTGCCCCCCCGCCCACTTCCACTTTCTTTAAAAAAATCAATGGGAAAAAATATCCTCAGGTGAGTATTAACCAAAAAAAGGATGCCTCAGAGTCTCAGGGAGAGGCTCAGGCAGAAAGCAAACCCCAGGGCGATGGGGCCTCTGGGCTCAGTCTAAGGCTCCTTCACCTGCGATGCGCCTCCGGGAGACATGCGCCCCGCGCGGCCTGCGCAGGCGAGTCAGGTGTCGCCCATCTTCCTGATGAGCTTCACTTGCTTATCCGGGAAGTCACAGGGCCTGGTCCAGGTTCCCCTCCAGGACCACGGCGGCTTCCCCGACACCCCGAGTGTCACCCACTCATCGTGGGGAGGCCTCTGCCCGTCCTGAAGAGGACCCGGGCACCGCGCTGGTTTCGCAGCCTCGAGAGCCGCCGGGCGCCCTGGCCTCTCCTCGGCCAACTCGCAGCGCTGCGGTGGAAACAGAAGCCCGGAGGGAGGTAGGTGCAGGGGCCGGGGCTGGCGGGCCTGCGCCGCGGGGGAGCGATTCGGGAGCTCGTGGCTGGTCCTCGGGCCGAGGATGGCGAGATGGTTCCAAAGGTGGCGACTGGGGAGGACGTTGGGGGCGGCCGGAGGCTGGAAGAAGGGGCGTCCCTGGTCTGCTCTGTCCAAACGCTGTTGAAGCAGGAGACAGGTTGGGTCGGGGCAGGGAGCAGCTGGGGGGGGGGGGGGACTGCCAAGGGCATTACCTGCTGTCCATTTCTTTATAACTTACTGAGATAAAATGTACATACCATGCAATTCACCCACTTAGAATGTATAATTCCGTGGTTTTTAGTATATTTGCAGTTACACAACCACCAATCAATTTTAGAATATTTTCATCACTCCCAAGGCAAACCAAGTACCTTTAAGCCATCACTCCCCGTTTCCCCGCCCCCCCCCCCCCAAGCCCTGGAAACCTCTCGCCGACTTCCGTCGCTGTGGCTTTGCCTGTTGTGAACATTGCACGTCAATGGACTCAGACAACACGTGGTCTTTCGTGACCGGCTCCTCTTACAGGGTGCCACGTTTCTGAGGTTTATCCAGGTGGTAGCAGGTGCCGGTACGTCACTGCTTTTGACTGCTGCTGATACCGTTCCACTGATGGCAGAGGCCACATTTGTTTACGCATCAGCTGACGACATCCGGGTTGTTTCCACTCCTTTGTGTACTAGGAGTAACGGCGCCGTGAACATTCACCTCCGGGTGTTTGTGTGGACGGGTTCCTGTTTCTCTGGGGTCCATACCTAGAAGTGTCCTTGCCGGGACATCTGTAGCTCAGTCTGACATTCTGAGGACGAGCCAGGCTGTGTCCCACAGCAGCCGCCCCCTCGGACGCGCCCACCGGCACCACGGGAGAGCCCAGCTCCTCCACGTCCTCCCGGCACTTGCCCTTTGATCGCAGCCACCCCGTGGGGTGTGAAGCCGGATCTCGCTGTCGTTTTGACTTGCATTTCCCCGGCGACTCATGATGCGAGCATCTTTTCCTGTGCCGATTGGTCGTTGGTGTCTGTCCTTTGGAGAAATGTTCATTGAGCTGCACTGTGCATGTTTAATTGGGTCGTCTCTCTGTTTTTGAGTTGTGAAGTTCTTCATGTGTTCGAGGTTCGATCCCTTATCAGATCTAAGATTTGCAAATATTTTCTCCTATTCATATGAGTTGCCTTTTTCTGCACTTGTGGAAACTGTTGCCTAATACAAAGTCATGGTCATTTACACCGAGGCTTTTTCCTACGAATTTTATAGTTTCAGCTCTTATATTTAGGCCGATGATGCACTTTGAGTTGATTTTTGTATGTGGTGTGAGGTAGGGGTCCGACTCCACTCTTTTGCACATTTTAATTATTCACTGGAACTTTCTCTGTGTGTGTTTTTCATGATCTGGACAAGAAGGCCTCATTTTATCCCAATTACTATGACCCAGTGAAACGAACGTGCAGTCATGCTGTGGTGTTCCCATGGTGAGCCCTAGAGGAAATTAAACACACGCAAACACAAACACACACACACACACGATGACCCAAGAGGACTGGATGTGCCCTGCTCGCCGCTCCCACCCTTGGCTGCACAAACTCCTGAAAGTCCTGACATGAGCAGTTCTTCCCTTCGGCTGACTCAGCCGCCGTTTCTAAATCCTCTGCTCAAACACTAATATGTACGCTGCACCTGAGTTTATCAGGCCTTTGCCAGGGACGCTCAGCCAGTTCCTTCCCAGCTGGGGTCCTGCGAAAGAAAGCTGCTTAGGGTAGAGTCGGAAGGCGCAGTTGGCTCTGGGTTGGGCAGGTGGTTCTCCTGAAAAGAATGACATCCATGTCACCCTGCAGCTAAGGTCCCAGAAAAGTCCCCTGGCAGGCCAGTCCCATGTTGTATTTGTTATCAAGCCCCCAGTGCCCAGCAGAGGGGCGCGTGGTGATACTTGGAGAGAAAATGCCAGCGGGAAGGGAGTGGACCTGGGGCTGGGAGGAGGGGGTGTGGGGAGAGCTGAGCGAGGGACATCCAAAGGGGCAGTGCGTGGGGCCCAGAGCAAATACCGTCCCCTCTCCTGTTTTGGTGTGGCCAGCAGGGGGACAGGGGCCACACGCTCCCTGTGACCGTCCCTCGAGAGAGGGCTGGCGGGGGGGACCCTGATGAAGCTGACTAGTCCTCTCCGTGCACCTTTGGGGAATACGCTCGGCCCGACTCCCGGCTGCATGGAGAACACGTGCCCTGCCCAGCGGCCTCGGCTTCGTGGGGCGGGACCTGCTGTTTGTCCTGCAGGAAGCAGGATGGCAGTGTCTGCCCCGGTGTTCTGGCCTCGGCCCAAGGCTGAACGCCTGCACGGCTCACCCGGGACCCGGCGAAGGAAGGACACCTGCTGTCCGCCTGCCTCTGAACTGCCCGCTGGCAGCCGGATCAGGGCCTGGCCACGGACCCAGCTGGCAGGCAGCGTCTGCTCTCGGCCACTCAGGCAGCAAGAGGACTGGGGGGGGGCTGGGGGTGGGGAGCCTGCAGGGCGTGCCAGTGGGTCGGTGCTGTCCTCCCCCACAAAGATACAGCCAAGTCCTACCCCTGCACCTGTGCACGTGACCTCATTTGGAAATAAGGTCTTTGCAGATATAACAAACAAGGATTCAAGAGGAGACCATCCTGGATTAGGGCGGACCCCTCATCTGGGGACCGGTATCCTTAGAAGAGAGAAGGGAAAGAGATGTAAGAGACACAGGGAGGGGACTGAGAGAAGACAGACAGACCCTGGAGTGATGCAGCCATAAATCACA
Organism: Miniopterus schreibersii; assembly: GCF_964146895.1. NCBI lineage: Eukaryota > Metazoa > Chordata > Mammalia > Chiroptera > Miniopteridae > Miniopterus > Miniopterus schreibersii. The sequence continues at coordinate 1,851,944 of NC_138116.1, forward strand.
GAGCTCCTGGGGCCACGGGGACCTGGAAGCAGCAAGGAGGGACCCTCCCTACGGACCTGGGGGCGGGGGGGATGGGTAGTCCTGCCTACGCCTTGGCTTTGGACTCTTGGCCTCAGATCTGGGAGAGAACTGGCCACTGTTGTTTGAAGCTCTCAAGCGCCTGCTGGTTGTCGTGGCAACCCAGGCAACAACAGTCGTCCAAGTCCTGCCGGCCACTCAAAGGCACCTCCAACCACAGGGCGTCCCCTGGCCGTGTCCAGCGGAGCCTGGGAAACATTTCCCCCAAGGAAAGAGGCGGGTCAGGGCCCAGCCAGTGCTCACTGGGTTCCAATGTCCCCAGGTACCCATTTGAGGGTCCTCAGGCTTCCCACAGGCAGTGGGTAGGGTTCGGAGGTGACGATAGGAAGGTTCAAAGATCAGACTCAGGAGCCACGATGCTGAAACGCAGGATTTTGAGTTTAATGTTTTCTGAAAGAGCGTCAGGATGGCAGGAAGCGGCGGCGGGCACCCTACTGGGTGGCATACCCGTGGGAGCCCAGGTTGAACGTCTGACCAGCAGAACTCCTTCAGAGGGTAGATGTCTGGACCCGGACCCTGTGGCCAGGCCCAGGGCAGAGGCGTCGGTCAAGACCAAGGGTCCCCAGGTGGTGGGAGGGAAGCCTTCTGGAGGAACTTAAGGGCCCACGCAGGTAGGAGAGTGACCCTGGCCCTGGGCATTAATCAGAAGCAGGAAGGGCTGCAGGGCCAATGTAGGCTGCAGGCCAAAGCACCAATCCCGGCAGCAGCCCACCCCAGGCATCCCACACCCACCTCAGAGAGGGGGTCTGACCGCATGGTTGGGACAAGCCTTTCTCCTGGCACCAGGGACCGAGTCCCAAGATGGGCCGAGGGGGACCTCCAGCCCCTCCCAGCTCCCTCTCGCTCCCACGCAGTGTTCAGCTGCTGGTTGGAGGCCTCGGGGAGGGCTCCGGGGCTGAATACTGAACCCTCTGGAAACACAAATCTGAGACGGCGTGCCATGGGGTTTATAGGAAATGTCTAGCCGTGATGGCTGCTACCGAACCAAAGGCCTGCTGCCTCCCGTGGGTGACGTGTCTGAGAGGAGGAGCAGAGGTGATGCCAGGATGGTGGGCACAGAGGCCCTGCCCAGGGCTCGAGGGAGGGGGAGGAGTGGAGCAGAGCCGTACGAGGTGTGCGGCTCTGCCCTGGTGATCCTGAGCTTTGCTCCTCACAGAAACATCTGGAGGTCCTGGGCCCAGAGTCCCTAGCTGCTGCCAGGGGCCTGCGGGTGACAGTGAGCGAGCTGCTTTTCCCAGCATGAGACCAAGACCCAGGGCTTGGCTGTCCTTTTGGAAGCTGACATTTGCTTCCCCAACCCAAACCCCCTCACTATTGTGGCTCAGAAAGACCCCTGAACCCTCAGACAAGGCCACAGAGATGTCCACAGGATGTGACATCAGTTCGGCTGTCCACAAGAAGGTTCGTATGTGGCCTGAAAGAATTGAGCCAGATGTGGTCCACTATCAATCTCCTGTTAAAAGGAATCTCCTGCAACCTTGAGAGAAACAGGCCTCCCCCGGGGTCCAGGGCGGCTGTGGGAAGGCAGTGGCTTCCTCTCCCAGAGGTTCCTGCGCTCGGCTCAGCTTTCAAAATTTGCATAATTACTTTGAGCAACAGAGAAAAGATGACTTACTCTGGGACACCGACACCGTGCCACGTGGCAGGGGACCGCGCGGAGGTCACTTAAGGATATGTCCACAGAGGGGAGCTGGAGGTCCCGGCCACTCTCAGGCATCTGCGCCGTGATTTCATCTCTGGAGGCAGCAAGGCCTGGGACCACACGGCTGTTTTCCCTCCCATTCTTGCGAGGGGCCTCATGTCGAATGCCAAAGCTGGGGGCGTGGGGACTGGGTAACCCAGAGCGAGGGGAGAGCTGACGGTGTCGGCCTGGTGCTGGACCTGGTGCTGGACCGTGGGGTCCAGGCGAGCGCGAGCGGGGGAGTCAGCCTGGCGGAGCGGCGGGAGGCCAGGCGCCTAGGGCTCGGCCGCGTGCTTGACCAGGTAGCCGCTGAAGGTGATGTAGGTGTCGAACTCGTCGCTGAAGATGGCGTTCTCACGCTCGCCCTTGAAGAGACGCACCCACACCTCGTCCTGGTCCCGCAGCTCGAGCATGAGGCTCTGGCTCTGCATGATGCTGCGGTCGCTGACCTGGGCGTACAGGATCACCACCTCCTCCGCGTTCCTCATCACGTGCAGGTACGTCTCCTTCTGGTTCCAGGTGTGCACGTTGAGGCTGAAGAAGTAGATGCCGGGCACGTAGCAGTAGAACTTGCCCGTGAACATGTTGAAGTGGCCGTACAGGTTCACGAACTCCGTGTCGAAGATCACCGTCTGGTAGTAGTCGTTGCTGTGCAGCGGCTTCTTGCGGCCCACGGAGAAGGCCGCGTAGTGGTTCTTGCAACGGTCTCCCGGGGCCCCCATGGAGCCTTTCTGCCCTTTGGGGCCCATGTGGCCCCGGGCACCTGCCGCCCCGGTTTTGCCGAATTTCCCTTGCAGGCCCCGATATCCCCGGTCACCCTTCTCCCCTGAAAGGGACAGAAAAACACACGGCGTCAAGCAAGCGGACCCGACCTCAGGGTTCTATTTTCACCCAGAAGCAACAGTTATTTTTTTCCTTCTGGAAAGTCCTGGCAAAGCAAAGGGAACATATGGGTTTGTCCAACGGCAACAGGCGCTGAGTCCAGGCCGCGGCTCACGGCGCAAATGGACTGCAGATGTTGGCGCAGCCCAGGGACCCAGGACCCGGCCACGTGTCTTCCCAACGCTGTGATTTTGCAGAATTACCCACCGTGTGCAGGACCTGGGCATGCGGGCGGCTGGGGTGGAGGGCTGGGGGCAGGGAGGGGAGCGCCAAGCCTCAAAACAGAGCCCAGAGCCTATTGTGTGGACACAGGTGGGGGAGAGCCGATCTCTCCTCTTGGAAAGGGGCCAAGAGCCTCAGAAACGGCATTTCCTCTCCCCGCCCTCTGACGACAGCCTGCCTCTGCTCCGTGCCTGAGGGAGCCGTCCTGGTCCCCCTCAACCCCATCTGGACAGAGACGCCCCACGCCCGGGGGAAGGCCCCTGGCTCAGTAGCACACTGACCTTTCAGGATGGTGATATTGATCTGTGGCACCGGGACAGCGGGGTACACGGGGGCACTATGGTCACAGCAGCGATAGCACCGGGACGCTGGGGGCTCCTCGCCCTGCCGGGGACTGTATTTGTCATGCTCCCCTTCAGCCCTAGGGGAATAAAGACATCCCAATGAAAGCCATAAGCCGTCAGAGCTAGGAACCCCTCTCTCCTCTGCCAGGGGGCCAGCATCGCCGACTAGCCCCCTCGCTCTCTCAGACATGAGGGGCTACGCGAGCTTCCCCTCGACAGGGACCCACTGGCTCTTGGTGAATTCTGGGGCCCTCAGATTTGGGAGAGAGACACCCCCCCCCCCCCCCGTTAACAGCAATTGATAGTAATGGAAACAATAATAACAAAAACAGCAATCAGCCGGCTGGTGTGGCTCAGTGGTTGAGCATCGACCCATGAACCAAGACGTCACCAGTTCGATTCCCGGTCAGGGCACAGGCCCGGGTTGTGGGCTCGATCCCCAGCAGGGGGCGTGCAGGAGGCAGCCGATCCATGACTCTCATCATTGACGTTTCTCTATCACTCTCCCTTCCTCTCTCTCAAAAAGACCAATAAAAACATTAAACACACACACATACACCCCACTCCACCCCACCCCTAATCATTTGTGGGCGATGCCAGACAGAGGCTGCTTGGAAGAATCTGCCCCTGAAGGAGGAGGCCTTTGGGCAACGTGACGATGCTGTGACTGGCCGTCCCCTTCATGCATCTGCGATTCTAGAAGATGCTAGATGAAGCCGACTCCCTGTAAATGAGGGAGTTCGACCAGATCTTTGGGGTCTCTTCGAGCAGAAGCAGCTGGAGACTGGTATTTACAAAGCAGCGTTGGAAGACTGGCTCCTGGGCTGGGTGGACGTGACAGCCCCATGCTGCCACCTTGTGGCACAATGCTGCACTGTACTCTCACCCACAGCTCTGCGCCCTGGCTCCAGGGCCGGGACAGGACCCTCTGGGAGGTGGCACAGTCCCTCTCAATGTGCCAGCACTTATCTAACTCCACGCCAGCTTTCAAACCCCAGGACAATCGAGGAAAGGGATCTATATGCCCTCAATCCGCGCCTGGGAGGCTCCCACGTGTTCAAGACACAGTCGCTCCTCTGCCTGGTCTCCCCAGCACCCCCACCCCAGCATCGTAGGCCCCCAGCCACTGCATCAGGTTATGGGTGTCTGCCCCCCACAACCTCAGAGTTCCTGGAGACCAGGGACTGTGCCATTCATCTGTGTATCCCCGGTGCCCAGCAGATGGCCGGACCAACAGTGGGCACTCAATGTTTGTTGGATGAAAAGGAGGGGCGATGGGGGTGAGGGATGTGACTTTGCCCCAAGGCCTGGGCAGTCCCACTGTTCTCTGAAGACAGTGAAGCCTTGGGTACCAAGTCAGCCCAGGGCTCAAATTAATGAACAAACTGAAAGCTGGGGTCAGGCTGTCACCTGGGCGTCCAGGACTTCACTTTTGTTTTTGTTACTCCTTACCTGAAGATATTTTTCCCATTGATTTTTAGAGAGAGCGGAAGGGAGGGAGGGAGGGAGATATATATATATATATATATATATATATATATATATATATACACACACACACATATATATACATATATACACATACATATATATATATATATGTGGAGAGAGAGAGTGACATGTGAGAGAGACACATGGGTGGGCTGCCTCCCACACATGCCCCGACCAGGGCTGGGGATCGAACCTGCAACCCAGGTACATGCCCTTGGCCGGGAATCAAACCTGCGACTTTTGGTGTGCCGGCCGACGCTCTAACCACTGAGTCCACCGGCCAGGGCTAGGACCTCACATTCAGTGAATGACGGTTTCATGAGTAGCCCGAAGCATCTTGGGTACTCCTACAAAATATCCCAAACAGCCAAAGTCTATGTCACTGAAGGTCGTGTTTGTGGAGACAACGCCACTGGGAAGAAATCCGTAACTTTTCCAGGAAAGCTGCCGCTTCTGTTGCCAGGCATCAGCAGTCCTCCCCCATCCTGCAGCTTGACCCGATGGTCAGGGTCGTGGAGACCAACCGGCTCTGGGTCCAGCATCGTCCCTGCTCCCACTTCCTAGAGCCCAGCTGAGCTTCTCAAAGGGCAAAGTGGAAATGGAGAGACACCGAGGGCGGGGCAGGGTTTTGCTCTGCTCTTTAGTTAAAGATGTGGCTGCAAAACCCCACCCAGATCCACATTCCTCTGGACTGGAATGAGGCCGGGTCACTGTTCTCAGCCTCAGATAAGGTGCCCAGGTCACTGAGCAGGGAAATGGCTCGTCTGGCCTCCAGGCCCAGCTTCCTCAGACTCCACGGAGCTCCTTCGCATGGAGAGGGGAACAAGCCCCGTAGACGCTGGAGCACCAGGCTCAGCCCGGCCAAGCTGGAGCTCCCGCAGCCTCACCTGCAGCCTCACTTGCATGCGCACCCCAACCCGCACCTGCAGCCTCACCTCTCTGCATGGTCCAGGAGTGGCTCCTCTGTCCCCTCCTGCTCCTGCTGTTCCTGCTGGCCAGGCGGCACACGGCCCAGCACGAGACTCCAGGCGAAGGCCAGCAGCAAGCAGCACGCCAGCGCGAGTCCCAGTCCATGGGATCCCATCGTCCCGCAGCGCCCTGCTGGGAGACACACACTGGGAAGGATGCGGTTGTCAGGGGCTCCACAGGGGCACCCAGCTGCCCAAGCCCACCAAGCCTCCCAGGATGGGACCCCCCGGCCATGGGGTTCCGCAGACGGTCATTTATCAGCCTTATTAGGACAACAAGCAAAATCCCACATGGGTTTTGGGGATCACTGTGCAGCGACTCTGCCCCAGCCGGCACCTTGGGAACCGGCGAGTGGGCAGGTGTGCACATTGCTCTGTGGCCACCAGAGGGCGACGACCAGTGAGCGTCCCGGAGCATCCAGTTTACAGAGTGTCAGGCGGGGCCCAGCCCCAGCCCCAGGGGGCAGCTGTAGTCCTCGGAGGCCAACCCCATGTCTCACTCACCCTGCTCTGGGAAAAGCCACAGACAGGACCCTTCTAGTCCAGGACTGAGACGGTCCTTCCACTCAGACATGTCCACGGGGGGCCCAGTGAGCCCACTCGGGTGGTGCTTGGGTTTAAAATAGGCAAAGCACCCTACTGGTTTTTAGTGAGGGGTATCCCCCCAGCTAGCTGTGGCCAATCCTCACCCATCTTTGCTCATAATTTAACACCTCAAAGGACCTGTGGTGATGTAGTTTGACCGTCTTTGGCTGCCCAGTGAGAAAACCGAGGCCCAGTGGGAACAAGAACTGCCGGCCACGTTGGGGTGGGATCAGGTCATGACTGAGACAAGCCATACAAGCCAGACAGCAACCTCCAAAGTCCTGCACCTGATCTCTTCTAATTCCTCTTTTACGTTTAGGGAAACCGAAGCCCTGAGACGGAGTTCTCTGTTGTCAGGACTATCTGCCCTGATAAATGCCGCTTCCCCCCCCCCCCCCCCCGGGGAGCCGGGGCTTCCTTCAGACACCCACTGTGCGGAGGCCTGGAAGTGGCGAGGGCGTGACCCTCTGCCCTGGGCCGGTCTGTGGGGTTCCCGCTTACACCCCATGTTAGGGGCTCCCTGTCACAGCTCTGGAGAGACCCCGTGCCATGTCAAGAGGACAGAGGGGAGGCAGAGAGCGGGGACCAGAGCCTGGGACAGAAAAGGCAGATGTGATGAGACTCAGAGCCGGGAAGACGCCCCCTCAGGAGCCCCCTTCCTCCCAGTCACCCACCTTCTGCATGACCACCACCCCTCCACTGCAGGGCGTTAGCTGGGCCCCTGCCTCCAAGTTCTCCACCAGCCAAGCACCAGGGCCCAGAGACCCTTCCGGTAACTGAGGCCGCTTGGACCAGCCTCCCACTCAAAATCTTTACGACCTCCCTTGGCTCCTTGGCAGGACAAGCCTGACCCTCCACCTCTGTCCCCACTCTCAGCTGCTCAGCACAGCACCCCTATACCTCGAATTTCAACGCACACATGTAGCCTGGGAATCATCAAAATACAGATCCTGCTTCACCGGCCCTGGGGCGGGGCCATGAGCATCTGCATTTTCAAAAAGGCCCAGGTGCCGCCAGTGCTGCTGGTCCGAGGACCACGCGAGGGCCAGGTTCCAGTCGCGCCCTCACACGCCCGCCTCCACCCAGCAGCAGGCCGCCCTGACCCTGGCCGGGAGCTCTCCTCTCTGCTACCAAGAACCCGGCTAGCGGGGCCCCGGCCACGGGCACCGGGCGCCGGGCTGGGCAGGCAAGTACCGTTCCGTTCACTCTCGCGGCCTCGCCCGTTGGCGTTGGGCCTGAGAACACGGCCTTTCATCATTTCACCCCGTCGCAGACCCCGTATGAACCTGCGGTGACGCCCTTAAGGGGACAACATTCACTCATCGCGACACTGAACTTACTAATGGAGAAACAGACGAAGGGAAGTGGTCAGCCTGAGATCGCCCAGTTTTTAAGCACAAGGGGATGGAGGTGGGGGATGCGCGCTGGACAGGCTGCCCTCAGGTCACGTCAAAATCTTACCCGGTCTTCAGGACCCCGGGGGCTCAGGGCCTCCTACGTCACCTGGAGCCTCCCCAACCCGCACCGGGCGCTAACTCTCCCTCCTCCTCGCGTTCGCTCCTCACGGCCTCTTGTTCTTCAACATCGCTTGGCCCGTGAGACTCCACACAGCCCACGGTGACCTCCCCCGGGCCTGGGACATCCTCGAGTACCTCTCGGACCAGCCTGAACTTGACTGTCACTTGACCCATTGAATTCTCTGTATCTGTTGATTTCCCTCTCTGTGCTTCCTGTTTTCCTCGCAGCCTTAATCATGACTCTCTTTTTCTTGTAAATGCCAAGCTTGCATCTCTTGGAAGGAAGAGAGGTTTTCCTTTCTTTAAACTTTTTTTGGTGGGGGGAGAGGAGCAGGGGGATCCAAAATAATGCATTTTGGAGAAGCCGGGAAACAACAACAGGAAGTGAAGAGTGACCTTGGGGTCGTGCCTCTGTCCCCGGGACTCCTCAGCCTTGGCACCACTGACATTTGGGGCCGGGCGATTGTTTGTTGGGGGGACCGTCCTATGCATTGTAGGATGTTTACCAGCATCGCTGGACGCCTGCCACCCACTAGATTCCATGAGCACCACCACCGCAGCTGAGACACCCAAAAATGTCTCCAGAGTTCGCCCATGTCCCCTGGAAGCAAAAAGCACCCCCCCCCCCATTGAGAATCGGTGCCCCACCCCTGATGGGAGCAGCACTTTGCTCGTTGCCGGGTCTCTTTCTGGCAGGGAAGAGGGGTTTTCTGTGCCCTGATCGGGGGAGGCGGGGGCCGGGTGCAGCTGGCCTGGGGGTGAGGGTGTCAGTGGGGTGGACCTACGTGACAGGCCAGCAAAGCATCCGAGGCGCAGGGCAGACAGCGAGGGCAGCAGAGGCCAAAGCAAACCCAGAGCGAAAGCTTTTCTTCTTCAGAAATACCTTCTGCACCACTGTACCAAGCCTGGTGGCCAAGCCCGCATCCTGACCGTGTGTTCATTTAGTCACGGGATGACTCGACCTCAGACCAGACTCGGCTCCAGGCTGCCCTGAGCGTTCCCACTGGGAGGCGTCCCCTACAGAGGGACAGGTCTGCCCCCAGGAGGGCAGCGGAGGCAGGTCCCGGAAGTGGCCCCCACGGCCGGCCACACGTGGCCCAGGCCCTGGGCTGCCTTGCGGTCGAGCCATCTGAGGTCAGTTCCAGCATGACTCAAGTTCTGGACTCCCGTCTCCCAAACCCTGGGAAGAAGTCCTTCGCCAGGCTCCACGGCAACCCCGTGAACGCCTCTTCCCTTCCCCCTCGCCTCTCGGACCTGCAGCTCCTCAACCCTCCCCATCGGCCGCCAGCTTCACCACCCCAACAAGGAACAAAACGTTCGAGCAGGAGGGCGGATGACGGGGGGACCCTGGGCCAACTGCAGGATCCGGAAGAGGTGGGAGGCCCGGAGACACTTCCTCGTCAGCAATTTTCATTCCCCCTCAGCCCTGTGTGGAGCTGGGTGCACCCTCGAAGGGGGCAACACCCCCAGACACGTCCAAGTTTCCCTCTGCTTAAAATCGGGCCTGTCCTCTTTGGCCCCGCCCACCTCCTTATTGTCACAAGGAGTCTGACAGTCGCCTCCCAGAGCTCAGGCACCACATGTTTGTACTTTGTCTCGCTGCCACACCCAGCCCAGCACCTTTTGAGGAAGGCATTTTATAAACATGGTTTTCCCTCTCCCTTTGTCCCCATCGGGTGGCCAGCTGTTCCAGAGGGAGAAGCCTAGGATCTCCCTGGATTAGCAACAATTAGAAAACAAGCCCAACAGCCCCTGTAGCCCCAGCAGCTCCTCTCAGCAGAAAATGCCGCTGGAGCACGGCTCGCTGAAGGCCCACCCTTCACACAGTGGGGTTTGGGAGACAGGCATCCAACCCCAAACTCAGGAAGGTGCCCAGCAGAGGAGGCAGAGGGTCCCGGGTTACAGCCAGGGTCAGAATGGCAACATTGAAGCAAATGGCTACAGCCAGGGTCAGAATGGCAACATTGAAGCAAATGGTTACAGCCAGGGTCAGAATGGCAACATTGAAGCAAACGGTGAGTGGTGACATTCTAAGCGGCGCTGCCCGATGCATGGCCATGAGCCACATGTAGCTATTTCATTGCAAACGGATTAAAATTCAATAAAATTCAGAATTCAGCTCCTTCAGAACACAAGCCACGTTCCCAGCCCTCGGTAGCTGCCCGTAGCTGGTGGCCACCGCGTTGGACAGCCCAGGGCAGAACTTCTCCATCGTTGCAGAGAGCCCGAGAGCTGTGTCCCAGCACGATGACGCCAGTGCTGGAGGAGGGAGGGACTGCGAACAAAGAGCAGCCAGAAATCTGGGAGTCATTTAGGCTCCTTCCTCTCCTGCACCCGCCACATCGAATCAGCCACCAGCCCTCGTTAATATCGGCTGAAGGTCTCTCCTTTCCACCGCTGGCCTGCATTGCACGCTTTCCAGGAGCACTGGCTGTGCCGCAGACCTCAGTCCACCCAACACCAGTATCTTCGTCTGGCTTTTGTGGGGCCTGGACATCACCCCCAAATTCTACCTGCATCAGCTCGGACCTTCTCCCACACTAACGTCTTCTAGGTCAAGGATGAGTTGTCGCTCAGCACCCGACCACTCCTTGTTTCCACACAGCCTCGGCCATTCCTCGGCAACCGCCTCCTGCTCCTGCCCCCTGCCCCCTGCCCCCTGCCCCCTGCCCCTCCCAGTAGCCTCTCCACCAGAGAGGAAGCCCGAGGCCTCCCCCCCCCCCTTACAGCTGCCAGAATTCTCCTGCCAGACAGACGCTCCAAGCTCTCCAGCTGCTGGGGGAGGTCTCCTGGCTTCAGATCCTGAGGTGCCCAGCAGGGAGAAGGTGTCATGTTGGGATGTCCCTTTGGCCCTGATGACCATCAGCGTTTTCCTCCCCAGAAGCTGTTCCTCACACTCAGTGTACACTGACCACACTCGCGACGGGCAGGAGGGAGGCAGCGTGGCGCCCAGATGAACAATGCATGGTCCCCGATCCCAGAGCCCGTTTCGTATCTTATTTTGCCTCCTAGGACTGGGCAGCCCCAGCTCAGTCCCGGACCCTGCCCCCCCACCCCCGCTCTCCCCAATCTTGCAGAGACTGCAGCAGTGGGGGTGTGGGATCAGGTCAGTGGGAGGTGAGCAGCGCCTTTCCCGGAGCCTGGGCATCCCGGGCCATCTCACACTCTGAATCTCCCTCTTTTCCGCTTTCCAAGAAGCAGCTCGGCTCTTGGGCTTAGAGGAGGAGCGTTTATTTCTGAAGGTCTGAGGGTTTATTTGTTTACCCCGAGGCCCAGGGTCAGGGATGGAGATGGGGCTTTCCAGTGATAAGGGAGGACTTCTTTCCCTCACGTGGAGCAAGGTCTGACTTGGGACAAAACGGTGAAGGAAAGAGGGGCCAAGACTGCCCCCTCCCCCCCCCAAAACATTCCCATCCTCTCCTGGGGAGCTAACAGCCAGGAACTGCTCACCTGGAGCAGAGTCGGACGCAAAGTTTCTGCCCAGGCCCTGCAAACGGGGACCACGTGGGCCGCAGGCGGCAGGCCTCTGGGGGCACCTGGCCAGCCTGGCCCAGCCTCCGCAGCTCCAGTCCCGGCCCCGTGCAGACAAAGATTTCCTTGACTGGGGCGCTGTCCTCAGATCACCTCCCAGCTGTGGGCCTCTGGCGGCGGGCTGGCCACTGCTTTGAGAACCGGGTGAGAGAGGAGCCAGTGACAGCTCATGCTGTGCCTCGAGCCCTCTCTGCAGGTGGCCTGGCCTTCAGCCCGCTTCCTGGCAGCAGAGACGCCCTTGGGGAGCGGCCCGCGCCCAGACAGGAGGAAAGAACCGGGGCCCCCGGGGCCCCCGTCCGTCACACTGTCCTTTCACGAGCGGTACAACCGTCGTCGGTTTTCTGGAGCCTGGATATCAACTTAGCAATTTTCAGCCGCCCGCAGAGGAAGCCTGGCAAAGACAGAACTCCGTCCCGTGCCCACTGGCCTCAAGGGCAAGAAGAGAATTCAGCTCAGCATCCAATCAGCCCTGCTGCCCAGTCCAGCCAGGACGGCTATGGCCCCAGTCACCGGCGTCCCTCGATGCCAGCCCTCTGTGGAGTGACCGCCAGGGACGACCGCAGCCTCTTCCTCCCCAGCTCCACCGTCGCCCGCTTCGGGATGGCGGCTTTCCTGGCTGTGCCCCGGCTCTCAGCCCCTCGCCCCGACACCCTTTCTGCCTGTCCTTTCCTACACAGTGGCATCAACCGAAAGCTTCCCAGTGTCCGTCCCCACTCGGGCCTGGTCTGTGCTCTCCAAAACAGTAGTCACGAGCCGTGGGGCTGGCTAGATTAGTTAAAATAAACGAAGACATTCTCAGTCCCATGAGCATATTGTAAGTGGCCGCCTTCCCGGACAGCCCAGCAGGGACAGCATCCCTCTCTGCAGGGAGCTGTCCTGGCAGCTCTGGGCTGGCCCCAGGTACCTGACCGTCTTCTGACCGTCTCTGCTCTGTCGTAGACCCCTGGGCCCCACTGAACTCCCTGTCTCCTACCCCAGCGCCCATCATACCGGCTTCCCCTGTGGAAAAGTCGAAGCCGCTCACACAGGGCCCGGGCCAGAGAGCTGGGAGCCATAAAGACTCCAGACGCTCCTGCATCCGCCACCTCTGACCCATCCCCACCCTCCTGAAGGTCTCTCTCTAACCCTAACCCCCCCGCCACCCAGCCTCTGTCACCACTTCTCTGTCGGCTCTTCTCCGGTCTCCCCGCCTCTCGTTTCTCTTCCAAACTGCTCACCAGAGGCAGCTTTCAAAACTGCAGAGCGGAGCTCCACCCTTGGCTTAACAGGAACCACATGGAAATAAAGGGACTGTCTGAACCCCCAGCTCCTGCCTCACTTCTGGCCCCCCTCATCCCACCCGGCTCCTGTGTCCTTCACTCCAGCCATCTGGAGCCACTCGAAGTCCCCAACACAAGTCCCAGGGTCTCATCCTATGTCTCTTTCTCCCACCACCTCCTTCATCCACATGCTCCTCATATCCAGCCCAATGCCGCCTCCTCCGGGAAGCCCCCTCTCCAGCATCCAGTACAGGCCCGCCTTGAAGGTTGGCTGGCTGGCCTTCGGTACTGCTTGGCCTGCACACTCACTTCTCAGGCTATTCCCAAGCAGCAGAACCACCATGTGAGAGGACTCCGGGAACACACAGTGCAAACCTCCCCCTGACTCGGGGTCGGGTGACGCAAGGCACAATATTAAATGTCCTGGGGACGCAGGATCCTGGTGTGGCCACCCAGCCGTCTCTTCCTCAAATGCTCCTCTTACCTGCACTTGGGAAAACCTAATGCTTCAGAAAGAGGTGCCGCCCACGGCCTCCGTGAGCCAGGACGACGTGCCACCTCAGCGTCCTGCGGAAACAGCCTAATTATAACGAGGGCTACAGCCTCAAAAGCCTTTCTCTATTACAACCGCTGGTGCAGCATAGGGGGGGGCCTGGCGGGCGTGCTCAGTGGTTAGAGCATCGGCCTGCACACCGCGGGGCCAGTCGGTGTGTCTCGCTCCCCTCCCCGCTTCCACTCTCTCTTAAAAAAAATGGAAAAAAATATCCTCAGGTGAGGATTTAAAAAGGGAGGGGGGGCCCGGCCAGGCGTGGCTCAGCGGTTGAGCGTCGACCTAGGATCCAGGCGATCGGGGTTCGATTCCCGGTCAGGGCACATGCCCGGGTTGTGGGCTCAACCAATGACTCATCATTGATGTTTCTGTCTCTCTCTCCCTCTCCTTTCCTCTTTCTGAAATCAATAAAAATATATTTTTAAAAAAAAAAGGGAGGGGGGCTAGCTGAGAACCAGGACACCCACTTCAATAAACACGTCAGTGATGCCGGCATGGGGTGGGGCTGCTTTGCCAGCAGTGCCCTGGGTGCCTCTGCAAACGGATGACTATGTGCCCACACGGGAGGCGTCCATCAGCCGCGACGAGTGAAGATGCAGGCTGCTGACACCCACACGTCAATACATGTCCTCGCGGGCGCGCACGTGGGCACACACACACGCACACACACGCACACACGCTCGGCCGCGGAGACCCGCAGGCCACCCACCTAGCTGCTAGCAGCCGTCATCTCCGGGCGATGAAACGCGGATGTTGGCCGTATGCTTGCTGCGCTTCCCTGGGTTCGGGCCCTATAACAGCCGCATATTTTTTCCCATAAAGTCCACATTAGTTTCCACTTAGAAAAATGACAAATAAGCCCCACCCTGGGACTGAGGGAGCATCTTGTTTATTCCAGGGAATTTGCCTCTACGCATAGAACAGCAGAAGGGAGGAGGGGCTTCAGGGAGCCGAGGCAAATCCGTGGCTCTCGCAGGGCCATGGGGAGCATAAATGGGCCTGGCGCTGATGTCCCACAGTCTTTCTCGGGTATTTATTGAATGTGTACTACGTCCCAGGCAGAGGGCGGGTTCTGGAACACAGGGAGAAGAGCAGCCCTCGCTCGGGGGCAGAAGGCCCCGTTGGAGGTGCTGGGGACACGGGTCAGGCCGGGGACGGACACCTTACTGGGCTAGGGTCAGGCCAGCTGGAGAGAACTGGTCTTCCAGAAGCAGGATGTTCGTCTGTCCCTGACACACTACTTAGTGGTGGCACCTGCTACCAGAGGAAGCTGCCCGTAGCCCTGAGATGACTCCACGGGGCCAAGTCCCTGAGCCCATCGTCGGGATTTCTGCACAGTGGCCACGCAAGCTGACGGCCCATCGTCTATCAGAGACTCCCGCTAACAGCCCCAGCTGTTAGCACCGATGAGATGCCGGGCTCTGGGCCCCTCACCCCAGGTCCCACAGTGGGGATGGGCTGGAGCTCAGGTGAGCCCCAGGGATGTCTGACACTTCATCTCGAGGGGTCCCAGGAAGATGGCAGATAGGACAGGCTCATGCAGCCAGCTTGCAGTCCAGCAGCTCCCGGCTGCCATGTGTCCAGCTGCTTGGCCCCCTTGGTTCCCCCTGGAACAGCAGCTGCACGTTGGCTCTGAAGAGCTTACCGCCAGCTGGGCCTGCGCATTCGTTCATTCGTTCGTTCTGCAGATTACTGAGGGCCTACTCTCCGCCAGGTGCTGAGATTTCTCTAGGGATGCCAGCCAGCCAGGAGTTTAATTCCTTTGGGTGCAGGCAAAGCATTACCGGGAACACGCCCCTCAACATATAAGGGGCGTAGCTGTGGGACGTGCATTTTTAGGGCACTCACTGCTTTTGCAAGGTGGACGGAAACCCCAGATGGAAAAGGGAGGACAAGAAGCCCACGTCCTGAGAGGGTGGCAATGGTTTCGTCCAGCCCCCAGCATCCTCTGATGGGAGGAAGCCCATTGGATCGCTGCCTGGGGACCTCGTGGGCGGACCCCTAGTAGGGGCACCTGCAGAGAGGGGATGGGAAGCAGGAGACTACGGGAGCTGGGACAGAAAGGGGGGCGGGCACTGGCCTCTAGCCCAGGTCCCCAGCTGCCTGGCCTGGCCCCGCCCCTCCTTAGGTGCCATTCTCAGAGTCTTCTCACCCCCGGGACTCACAACTATACCTTCATGGGGGAGGGAAGTCCTGATGCCTGAAGACCCAAAAACCCCATGGACACCTCACCCCCCTGATCCACCCGTCTCTCACCAGCACCCACTCGATTCTGCACAGAGAGAAAGGGCCCAATTGTTTCCAAGCACATCTCAGTCCCTACCCAAAGACCAGCCCCAGGAACCCCTGGGGCGGAGTTGCAGGGCCAGCCTAGCCTGACCGTACCCCTTGCAAACCCACCAGGGCTCGAGGCTTTCCCAGATGAGGCGCTTTCCCTTCGGGACAGGGGTGTAACCCATGGCAAAGGATTTGGGGCATTCCACCAAGGGTGGCCTGACCAGTAGCCAGCAGGGACAGGGGACCCAGCCCAGCACAGGGCACCAAGCACTTGGTTTCCCGATGTCCCACCCCTCATGCACCACCCCCTGCCTATCTGCCTCATTCCCGTGCTCCCTGCCCACAGCCTCCTGCCTGGCTTTGTCTCATTTCAAAGAAAATTCCTCCAGGAGCCAGGGAGATGGTCAGACCCCGAGGCCCAGCCTGGCCCACAGCCATGCTCATGGCATCCATGCTCAGGGCAGGACTCCCCAGTTGGACTGGGCCATCCCATCCACAGCCGAGAAGGGGTTGACTCCAGCGGCCTCCAGAGCAGGCCAAGAACACCCGTGATAGGCTGGGGGGGGGGAGCTCCAGTGCCCCTGCTCACATTTGCCCCACTCTGAGCCCAGCTCTGGAAAGCAAGCGTGGGAGAGGGTGAGTGGCTTCCCCAGACAATAAGGGCCACTTGTGTCTCCCATTTCACAGGCATCTCTCAGTGGGACCCAGAGATAAAGATGGCCCTACGAGCCCCACCGCATCTCATACCCCTGAGCCCATCCCAGAGAGGCAGGGAGGTAAGTGTCACTGAGGTTCTGCTGTGGGGCTCGGGGAGGAGGGGAGAGCCATGTGCCCGGTTCTGAACGTCTGCGGTTCCAGAGTGCAGAACGGGCCCTGCCAGGCCAAGGACCCCGCATGGACCCCGGGCAGGCTCCTGAGAGTCCCAGATCCCAGGACTCACAGGACCGGCTCTGGGGCTGCCCGAGGGCATGGCAGGAAGCACCATGCAGGCTTCGATGGCCCTGTCACATTGTCCTCTACGTGGCAGACAATCCTTGCGCTACGTGAGGGTCGGGGAGATGCCTGGCCTCATGTGACTTTGAGAGGAGGGAGAGTCCAGCAGGTAAAAACAGGGCAAAAATAATAACCCCCAGCCTACGCTGTCGTTACGCCACCAAGATGAATCGCTGCGGAAGGCCGTGCCCCCCAATTAAACATCTCTGGGTCCTCCGGGCAGGGAGACGGGGCTGCTCCCAGTGGGCTGGCAGGCAGAGCTCCCGACCCGCGGCTTCCCAGCCTCCCTTTCCCAAAGGCCCAGAAGCCTCGGCCGCTCCCGGCCCTAGGAACAGGGACCCAGCCCAGCCGCCAGCCCGGGGACATGCCTGTGCCCAGGGAGGACTCCCAGCAGCACCACTGCATCTACGAAATTCCTTTCATCTCTGTTTTGATGGGTGAAGCTCAATGCCAAAATACTTGGTCTGTGAGTCATGCTAATTACAGCTGGTGGTTGAGGGAGGGCTCGAGGCACCGGGAACAACGGAACGAAGAAATTGTGCTGTGCTGGTTCCCGGAGCAGGGAGGTGATGTCCCAGGAAGGAGGAGCCTGCGCCCTCCCTGGGCCACGTCGGCTTTCTCAGCTCCCACCGGGGAGGTGCCCCTTGCTGCCGGGTTGCACCTGCCCCGGACAGGTGGCAGCACCCTCCGGCAGAAGGGGGCCCACCCAAGCCCTTCTGCTCAGAGCTTCTCTGTCTCCCTGACGTGCTGTTTGCAGGGAGCACTTTCCTTGGCATCACTGGAGACTCGAGGTGGGAAACGGAGGGGAGAGCTCGAGAGGAGCGAGAGGAGCGGCCAGGGCCCCTGGGAAGCAGGACCCGGCTGTCCTTCTGCCCCAGGGCACATTCTCTGTTCTCTCTGGGCAGCTGGGAAGTGGGAATTTGGAAAGGAGAAGCTCCGAGTTCCAGCCTCAGCCTGGATTGCTGTGCATCCTTCAACCAATCGCATCCCCTCTCTGGGCACAGAGACGCGGGTCTGAGTCTCTGGTCTTCATCTACCACCCGTGGGCAAGGAGTGAGGCCTCCCTGAGCTTCTCAAGGCTGAAAGCGCCACGGATAGGACTGTTGAGAACACTTGCTCTGGATCACAAACACACACACACACACACACACACACGTGGCTCCCGCTAGTTTTATTGCCGTGGTTGTTGTTGGGTTCATCCCTAAGCTCCTCTCATCCACTCAGCTCTCAGGTCAAGAGGGTGAGTGGGGAGGAGGGATGGGCGGGGACAAGGCAGCCTTCTGACCCCCCATCTCCCCTCCACCTGCGTTTTCTGTCTCTCCTGCCTTCCGCAGGGACACCGAGCAGGCCTGGGGACGTCGGAGCTTCCCCGCCAGGCAGGCCTCCCCCTGCAGCACACAGCAGGCCAGTGCCTCTGTTCGGACGGGCTCATGGGCCAGCCTCGAGTGTTCCGCACTATAAAAAGCAAAGGCCCAGCAGCCTCTGGGGACCTCGAATCCTCCCCCGGGGACCCAGACTCAGCCAACAGTTGAGAAAATTCCGTTTCTCAGGACGCTCCTTGATTTCAAAACTCCAAGTGTGCCCAACTGCCTCCATTCCCAGAAACTAAGTGACAGGAGAGACAGAAACCAGTCCCAACGAGGCGGCTTCCTCCCCATTTCCCGCAGACGGGAGGACTGCGAGTGCCCGCGGCACAGGGGTCCACGGAAGGCGCTGGGGCTGCCTGGGAAACAGGCAAACACCTTGTGGGGGCCCAGGATGGGGGGGACCATACCTGCAGCATGGCAGTGCCCTGGGGAGCTGGGCGGTGCGTGGGGGCCGGCACACAGAGGCCTGTGCAGGCCAGAGGCCGGAGGACTCGGCTCCGGCCCTCTCCTAGCAGTGTGGGCCGCAGCCGGGAGGGTCCCCGGAAGAGGGGCACTATTGCTCCCTCTCCAGGCAGGAACCCTTCCAGGAGCACCAAGGCTCGAGTCAGCATTTCCTGTCCTGAGTGGGGTCCAAGTTGGCCCCAGGCAGGGCCGGACAGACCTGGCTTTCGGGTGGTCCAGGCGTTATCGGGGGACGGGAGGCTCCCCACAGGTGCAGAGGGGACTTGGGTACCATTTCTTTTCCTTTCACACCTTTGGAAAAGCACCAGAGAAGAGCAAGGCAAGATGAACACCCCACAAAACACAGGGAGACGTCCCATCATTCCTGACAGCGTCCCTGGGCCACAGAGCCCCTGCTCCTGAGTCGCAGAGGGGGCCAGAGTCGGCCGTCCCCCCTCCTTCAGAGCCGGCTCTCCTGCAGAGCAGGCACCGGGACCTTCTGCGGCTCCCAGTCTCTCGGCCCTTTTGCCACAACTGCCACCGGGGCCCCTCCCACTGGGCTCCTCGCCCGCCTGGCAGCTAAGGTGTCAGCCCCGCTCGGCTCTGGCGCCCAGGCTGAAGCCACGGAAGGAGCCAGTCAGCGCTGGGTCCCTCCGGCCACCTACCTCCGGCCGGCGTCCCCGTCTCGGCCTCTGGGCTCTCGCGGCGCCGCCTCTTAGAGCATCTCCCGGCAGCGGAGCCTCTCCCGGGCCGAAGGGGGGAGAACAGACTTGGCGGCGGAGAGCGGGGAAGAGGGAAAAGTCCTCCGGGGAGAAGGCGCGGGAGAGGGGAGGCCCACGCAGGCAGCGGCCGGTCCCAGCCGTCCGGGCACCTTGATCTCCTTGGCTCCGAGGGCTCTCTGGCCAGAAGCGGAAACGGGTTTCTCGAAAGTGAAGGAAGAGCCGTAGAAAGCAGGACGGACGCGTAAGGAGCAAAGCCCAGCCAGATGTGAGCGGCCCGAGCCTCCAATGCTCCCAGTGTGTTTTATCCAAACAGCAGCCGCGGAGAATTAACTGTGTGTGTGCCCGGCGGGCAGGGAAAGCTGGCTGCCCTCCTCCTGGCCCCCTGCCCCTGGGGAGCCTGCCCCGGCTGGGACAGGGGTGGCCACTCCCAGTGTCTGGAAGTCCCCCCTGGTGTGGGGGTGGCTGGGAGCCCAGGATGAGGAGGATTGGGAACCCCAAGTCGCCTAGTGGCAGGGGGGTGGGATTCAAGGAGCTCAGGGGGCACCTGTAGCCAACTGGGAGGGATCGAGTCCGCAAACCGTGGCAGATCCAAGACACGTCTCTGATCAGGGCCTCCATCTGGGGTCCAGGGACCACCAACAGGTTGGGGGAAACCTGCGAACGCCCCGAGCGGAATGCAGAATTGCATGCGTGCACGTGTACGTACGCGTGTGTGTTGTTGGACCGTGATGGTCTGTGGCTTTGACCAGATCCAGGGGAGCGGGGTTTCCCAGAGGTCAGTGTGCGCGGGGGCGGGGCCAGGAGGGACGGAGCGTTTCTCGGTCTCATTCCTCGATAGGAGAGACGTTCCGTCCATCTTATACGCGAGTTCTCTCTAAGCAAGTCCCTTGGCCCCACCTCACAGCCCGATAGCCGCCCCGAGCTTCCTGGGAGCTGCACCCCCCCCCCCGAAAAAAAAACACTCTGAGCCAGGCCGGCTTATTCTGGAATCTTATCATATCAGGAGAAGAGATGGGATCTGGCCAGAGAAGCAAAACTCTGCTGCAGTCACGGTTCTTTCTTTCTGAGCCCTCACTCCCCTCCCATGCCCTCTCCGACCTCCTCTGAGGTCGTACCTGCACTTTTAAAAAAATACATATTTTTATTGATTTCAGAGAGGGGAAGGGAGAGGGAGAGGGAGATAGAAACGTCAATGATGAAAGAGAGTCATTGATCGGCTGTCTCCCGCACGCCCCCTGCTGGGATCGAACCCACAACCCAGTCATGTGCCCTGATCAGGAATCGAACCGTGACCTCCCCGTTCATGGGTCGATGCTCAACCCCTGAGCCACACCAGCCCGGCCTACCTGCCCTTCCTGTCTCCTTGTCCCTCCACTCAGGGCCTCTCTCTCTGGCTGCACCTGGACAGAGGATGCAGACCCTGGGATGCCGGTTGGCGATGCTCAGGGCAAAGCAAAGAGCCTGCGTGCGGCTCACTCCCCCTGCCTTGGAATATCTCTCCCGTGTCTGCTCCCCATGTGTCTGCCTGGAAGAAATCGGGGGGAGGGGGGTGCATGCCTGACAACCACTAGCCACGCTGAGAACACAGAGGTGGAAGCAGAGGGTGGGCTCTGGGCGGGGGAGCCAGTGAGAGACCAGTGGCCACTCCACAGACACCCAGCAGCCACCCCGCACCGCGGGAGCAGAGGGAGACGTGTGCCCGGTCCTGCGTGACCTGGAGAGGCTCACGGACTCTCTGGAAAGATGAAGAAACCGCATTCCCATCGGAGACACTGTGTCCTCGGTGTCAGAGGACCCGAGACTTGCTCACGATGTCTGGCTCGTGTCCGAGGCTTGGCCAAACTCGTGTCCCTGGTTCATTATCGACACAGGAAACCCGGAGATAAGCCCATCTCCGTCCTGCGCGGAACGGGGAGCTTTCCCGTCAGCCAGGCCCGGGCCCAGCACGGGACTCACCTCCTAGTGTTCCGTCCTCAAATAGCCTTGGCACCGGGAGACTGCGGGACAGACACCACGAGAGAAGCAGGACCTTCGTCTCGGTCGTTTGAGGATCCGGGTGTTTCTCGGGGGAGCTCCCTGAATGCGGTGGGAAAGCTCCCCACGGCCCCCCCAGGGGCCCGACCCCAGAGCTCAGCCCACAGGCCGCGGGGCTTCCGAGAGAAACAGGCGTGGAGACGGGGGACTTGCTCCCGCCCCCGCCCCCGTGCAACCAAGATGGTTTCAGGGTTGAAGAACTAAATGACAGCTACCTTTAAGATAATCCCGAGGCTTGGACCCGGAGGCCCAGAGCGGAGCAGAGCTCTGGAAATGCTGCCCCATAAGGCTCACAGCTGGGGCGGCCCAAAGTCCTCCGCGTGGGGGAGCCCAGCCTCGGGGGCCCTTACAGTTCCCTTACCTGCAAAGCAGAGAGGGGCCCCGGGGCTCTCATCGGAACCGGCGAGGCCGCTTGTGTTCCGCTTGAGATGCGAGGAGCACACAGCGCGTCTTCCCCCCGGCTCTGGGGTGGCGCCCCCTCGTCCCACACTTGCCTTTCCTGCGCTGGGATCGGCAGGCGCCACTTACCACCTCCCAGTTGGAGTCACCTTGTTGTGCTGAATTTAGGGAAAAACTGAGTAGTCAGAGCTTGTTGTATTGGGGGTATTTGGCGTAAAGGATTAAGACCTGTAAGTCCTCACGCTGTTGACGAAGGGTTGCTGGAGCGGGTACAAAGCGCTAGGATGTTTGTTATTTTTATTTTTAAAATATGTCTTTATTGATTTCAGAGAGAGGCGGGGAGAGGGAGAGGGAGAGGAGAGAGAGAAACATCAATAATAAGAGAGTCACTGATCGGCTGCCTCCTGCGGGCCCCCTGCTGAGGATTGAGCCGCAACCGGGGCAGGTGCCCTGCCCGGGAATCGAACCCTGATCTCCTGGTTCATGGGTCGACGCTCAACCGCTGAGCCACACTGGCTGGGCTGGTTATGATGATTATTCTAAGTGTGAGCGGAGCCCCCACATCTCCAGAGAGGTCAGAAAAGGGGTTGTTTGTTTTCCTTGAGGCAGAAACTGGGCAGCGGGTATTAACTGTGGCAACAAGAGACGGGGTTTCTTGGGAATTCGTGTGAAACGGAGGCTCAGACGGGTGGGGAGCTCGAAACAACGGCCCTGGGGTCTGAGTCCATCCTGGGTAGCACCTCCCTGGGCCTGTCCTGGCCCACGGCTCAGACCGACAAGCAAATGGGCAAAGATTCCCAAGGCCGGGCTCCCCAAGAATGCAGGTCAGCCTTCAACAAAGGAAGTAAAATATGTCCCCCAGACACAGAGCTGGCCAGGTCCCCGATGCCCTTTGTCGTCAACCTCATTTGCTGCTTGAAAAGCGTGAGTAGGGCGGGAAATTTGGCCAGCCAGGGGCGGCCTTCCCGGCGGCTCGGTTCTCTTCCGTGGCCGGCCATAGTTTCCCTCGCAGAAATGAGGGCAAACGTTCCCAGCAAATGTCTTCCCGTGGCACAGAGTCCTGGCCAGCTCTAGGACAGGAGTCATAACAAAAAAAACCCCAGAAAAACCAGCATTGACAAATCAGGACCCAAAGCCAGCAGCAGCGCCTGGGGAAGATTTTGTCAGCCTTGGATGGGTCAGAGGCCAGCGCCAACCAGAAAGATGCCCCCTCCCCCCATAGAGCTGCAGGCCACGCCCGTCCTGGAATTCCCTGGGAGCTCACACCTCCTACGCCGGGACGTCTGGGCCAAACCCCCAAGGCTTCCTGAATATTCCCAGGACTAGGGCAGCTCCAGGGCCATAAAGCCCCGAGGCCCTTGGGAAAGAACGGTCCCGGATCGCTGCCCAGGGGCAGCATGCTGTGTCCTTCCCCGCGGGCCAGTCCTCTCTCCCGGGGCCTGTCCTGGCTCCTCCCTACGTCTGTTTTCTCATCAATGCAGAAAACGATGTGACCTTTGGTTCAAGTGTGCAAGAGGCTAGGTTCCCGATAAGCCCAGCCGGTCGTTAGCACCCCTGTGATTTTTCCCACCGAGGCCCTAACTGGCTGCCTCTCCCGGCTATTTTGGGCCAAGCTGCCCAGTCATCCCAGAAGGGCAGGGACTGGTATTGCAGCCTTTTAAATTCTGTTCCTGAAGGTTAGCCGCAGGCAGGCTCAGATGGCGGGGTCCCACTGCCAAGGGTGGGGGTGGGACAGTCTCTGCGGAGATTTGGAGAAGGAGCCCAGATGGAAACTTGGCAGCCGGACCGGGCCTCCCTGGCCGCTGGCCCCGTGTTCCTTGCTCCTGGATGGTGGTGCCCGTGGTCTAGAAGGTTCTGGGCAGGTGTGGGGCATCAGGACTGGCAGCTGCAAAGACTGAACAGGCCGATCTCCTGCTTTCTGCTCCCCACACCTGGAGAAGACCCCCATCTAAGGAGCACAAGGCTTTCCAAGGACGGCCCCTGTGCGCGCTCGATGCAAAGTGCGCAGTCATGGGTAAGAAGCTACACGCGCAGTCTTACTTTACCACTTAGGTGCTTTCTGACCCTCATCAAGCCATGCAGTGCCGCCTCCTACCTCAGTTTCCCCATCTCTCAACGTTTCCTTTCCTACTTGGGGATGTCCTTTTTGGGACTCAGAGTTAGGCAGGATGGGCAGAGACAGAAGTTAGGCAACCGTTTACTTAATAAATAAAATGGGAGGGCCCCCTGGTGGATGCGCGGTCCCAGCACCGGACTTCTGAACGACCGAGTGGGTGAGTCAGCATGCGCATGAACGGCCAAAGCCACGGATTCTTCGTCTTTTACGCAGAGCCACAACCGAGAGGAGAGAATTCCCAGGAGAAAGCCAAGGTGACGTCCCCCATGACGCAGAGAAGACCCAGAGATGGGAATCAAAGGGACACCTACGTGGCCGTGGCCGCCGAGTCATTGTTGACAGTGAGGAGCAGTTTCCGGGCACAGCCTGACCCGACGTCGGTGACCTTCTTCCGGGGCTCGATCCTGCGGACATATCACAACTGCGCTGGAAGAATAAGTCCAAGGACGTGCCCTGGAGCGTCGCTCTGATGGAACAGGGTGGATCACAGGTATCCCAAAAGGGCCCCCTCGAGGGTCTGGGAAAGCGGGTGACAGACAGCTCAGCCCCACCCGGGAAGGCCACAGCCACACTCTTCAGAGAACGGAGCAGCTCTTTGTAAAATGAGATGAACAAGCTCGAGTGTGAAGCGAAACATCAAAAACCTTATTGGAAAACAATAAAAAATAAAATAAAAGACCGATGTACATGGAAAGGCAAATTATGTTCTTGGGTAGAAGAGTCAATATCATAAAAATCTCAGTTCTCTCCCAAGCAATCTACAGATTCGAAGCAATTCCATTCAAAAGCCCAAAAGCTTGGGGTGGGTGGGATGCGGTGGGGAGGCAGGGGTAGTTGTCCTAGTCTATTATAAAGAGGTACCTGCCGCACTGGCCGGTGTGGCTCGTTCGGTTGGGCGTTTTCCTTGCACCAAAAGGTTGCAGGTTCGGTTCCCCGCCGAGGCACATGCCTAGGCTTCGGGCGCTCTCCCTAGTAGGGGGTGTGCAGGAGGCAGCTGATCTATGTTTCTCTCTCCTCCCTTCCTCTCTCTCTAAAAAAAAAAATCAATAAAAAATTTTTTTTTTAAAAAAGAGGTACTAATGAGGACAGTGGTATTGGAGCAGATATGAAATATTATACCAATACAACAGAATGGAGCCACGTATTTGGAAACTTGATCTATGAGAAAAACTAGCATTGCACACATATTGATGGGGGAAGGGATAGGTTATTTCCTAAAAACAGCACTGAGAGGTTCAGCATGTGCAGAAAAAGAAATATATAGAGCCAAAAAGATGTAAGAAAGATACACAACCTCTCAGGCGTCAGACCATGAGAAGAATCTGCGTGCCATCAGATTGGTAAAATTAATACACCCGATAATATCTGTGGGGCAATGGGATCTCTCATCCACTGCATACGGTTTTATTTCATTTTGTGAAAGTTATTATGGGCCTATGTATTGTTTAGGGATACATACCTATTTGCTACAATTATAAAATAAAGCATGAGAATGATTGATGCGACATTCAAGATAGCGGTCACCCCTTGGGGTGGGAGGGAGCTGGGGACCAGGAGAAAGTACCTGGAGAGCTTCCAAGATCATAGGACTAATGTTGCATTTTTTAAGCTGGGAGGCATGTAGAGATACAGATACCTTAGTAAGTAAATGCTTGAATAATTTTAAATAATTTTTAGTCATATATGGTATACAGTTGGAACTCAGGTTAGCATGATAGAAAACATAAATGAATTCAAATAAAGGTTCGCCGCCCCCCCCCAAAAAAAATGCAGAACTGTGTGTTTAGCACATTTCCACTTGTTTTTTAAAAAGGTAATTTAACGTATGTGTTTATGATTTGTTCGTGTGTCACAAAATATTTGGAAGGATAACCACAAGAAACTAACAGTAGTGCTTGCCTCTGGGGAGGGAACGCAGATGGGGTGGGAGGGATGGTTGTTTTTCACTGCGCCCCATTTATATAACTTGAAATTCCCTTTGCCCGCCTGTGACTTGAACCAAAGGCCCCTGGGACCCAGAGAGGTTTGGGCGCTGGCGCAGGCGGAGGGTGCAGACCCTCCAGCACCCCCCGCGCCCTGCTGCTGGGTGACTCCACTACCACCCGGTTTTGTGTGTTTTTCCCCCCAGGATTTCTAAAATGAGCATCCTTGCAGGACTTGGGGGTCAGAGGCAGGACTGCCTTTGAACGTATTCCACCAACATAGCTCGGGAGCTGGAGAAACTGGATGAATCAGAGACCCTGATTCGGGGAGGGGTTGTTTGACCGCAAGTCAGGGGAACCCCGGCGCAGACTTGTGCGCTAATTTTAGCTTTGGAAAGTGTTCCACATTCCCGCGTGGGTGCTCGGAAGAACCAAGGGGGAGGGGGCTCTAAGAACGGGGGTGGCAGAAAGAGGCGTAGGCAAGGGGTCCTATCATCTCAGCTGGAGGAATGATAACCTCCCACCCCTGGAGCCTTCACCTAAGCCCCCTCCCATTTCTGCTCGGCCGAGGTTCCCGGTTAAGTCCGTGGAAAGGGCCTGCGGCAGGCGGCTCAGGCCCCGCCCCACCAGGCCCCGCCCCCGCCCGCGGCTCCTCCTCCCGCACCCGCGCGCTGAGCCGCAAAAACTACAACTCCCAGCAGCCCCTGCCCGCGCGGCGCGCAGCCGCAAAGCAAAGGCTGCCGGGAGCGCGTTGCTCGGAGGCGGGGCGAGCGCGCCGGGCGGAAACTGGCCGTCCGCTCGGTCCCGGCCCTGCCCGCAGCGAGGCCCGCCGCCCGCGGGCCCGGAGCCGCCCGCACCGGGTGAGTGAGGCCGCCCGCGGCCGCCCGCGCTCTCGCTCGCGACGGGCTCGCCCTGGCGCCGGCCGCTGCCCCCTGGCCCAGCGCTCCCGTCCCCGCTCGCCTCCCTCCCGCGGGCGGCTGTCCCCGGACCCGGCGGCCGCCCCGGGCTGAGGACACCTCCCCTGTGGCCTGGGGACTCCTCACCCTGTGGCCTGGGGACTCCTCCCCCTGTGACCTGGGGACACCTCCCCCTGTGACCTGGGGACTCCTCCCCCTGTGACCTGGGGACACCTCCCCCTGTGACCTGGGGACACCTCCCCCTGTGGCCTGGGGACACCTCCCCCCCGTGACCTGGGGACACCTCCCCCCCGTGACCTGGGGACTCCTCCCCCCCGTGGTCTGGGGACACCTCCCCCCGTGGTCTGGGGACTCCTCCCCCCCCGCCCCCCCCCCCCCGTGACCTGGGGACTCCTCCCCCCGTGGCCTGGGGACACCTCCCCCCGTGGCCTGGGGACACCTCTCCCTGTGACCTGGGGACACCTCCCCCTGTGGCCTGGGGACACCTCCCCCTGTGACCTGGGGACTCCTCCCCCTGTGACCTGGGGACACCTCCCCCCGTGGCCTGGGGACACCTCCCCCCCGTGGCCTGGGGACACCTCCCCCTGGGACCTGGCAACTCCTCCCCCTCTGACCCTGATCCACACTTTCCCTTTCTGATTTGTGTGGGACACCTGTCCTTGACGACAGCCCTTTCCTGTCCCTGATGACAGCCCTTTCCTGTCCCTGATGACAGCCCTTTCCTGCCCCCCTCTGATGTCAGCACCCCTACTCTGACCTGAGCAGGGCCTCCTGACCAAATTAGGGTCCCCCCCCCCCGTCTGACTGACACTTTGTCCCACCACCTTCCTCACCCCAACCCAGGCTCTTCTCTCCTTCCTTTTGCACCCAGACTGCACACCCTCTCCCCTTCCCTGCCCTCCCCCTCCCCCTGGTCTGGGACCTCTCGCCCCTGGGGACCTGCACCTCCCTGCTCATCCTTGCGTCTCGACATCGTGCCTTTCCCTTGTGCTGTGTGTCCCAGGCTTGACAGGCCCCTTGCACCCGCGGTCACCCTTCCTTCTCCCGAGCACCCTAGTACCCCCCGGGAGAGCATGTCTCTTAGCACTCCAGCCCGGTTTCTCATTCCTGTCTCGGAGTATATGCCGGGCAGCTTTCCTACCACGTTTTCAACAAAGCATATGTTTGGGAACACGCGTGTGCAGGTGTGGACTGAGGTTTCTCGGCGTCTCTGCAGCCTGTCGGTCCCTCCCTTAGGGGAGCTTCTTTGAGGTGGATCTTCCTGGGCTGGGCTGCAGACGTCCCCCAACCCCCAGCTCCACCCACCGGCCTCTCCTTGGAAAAGTCCAGCCCGAGCCTGTGGACAAGGCGGGGTTTCTTCCTGAGCTGCGTGGCCTCCTGGCGCCCCTTCCTGCTGGCCTCAATGAGCCTTCTATTCCGCCCTGACCGCCCGTTGAAAGGCAGGTTAACGGGCCGGCCTTCTCGCCTCCGGACTTCATCAGGACGTCCCATCCTGTGTGGCCCAGAGCGTCACCTGGAGAAGCGTGGTTGGGTCAGGCACTGTCACAGGTCCCCACTGTGGTCTGGGGACAGAGGCCTCTCTGTCGTCTTACTCTTCTTCTTGTCCAGATGAACCTGACCACACAGGCAATGTCCCGTCACAGGTGGGGGAGGGAATCACATTCCAAGTGTACAGGTCACTCTGTGTCACCGCATGATCCCGAAGTCGAGGTGTAAATCTGATCATTTCAAACCTTGCGTGAGCTACTAGTTTCCTTTCTTCCCCCTGAAGCTGTGCCCCAGATGTAGTCCACGCCCTGTTTTTATGGCCAGTAGCAGGTAAACACGTAGGTTTAAGCCGTTGGTCCTTGAGGACGTTTTTACCCACCAGCCCACTTTTCCTCTAACCTGCCACGTTTCCTGAGCCCGCGGGGTGAGGAGAGACCCAGGGTGCGGTGGGAGCAGGTCTCGCTCTCATGCTGTGTTCGCCCCCACTCCCGAAGGCGGCCTTTGGGGTGAGCTCATGCCAGGTTCCCCCAAATACACATGGCCCCTTTCATCTGAGCCTCAGGACTTTCCAGGCGGCAACATGGCAGTTGTCACGCAACGGTATAGGGTGAGGTGTAGATGCCGTAGTGTTTGCTCTTCCAAAAGCAGTGTGTCTCAGGTCTGGGAATGTGGTCCAGAGTCCTGGAGTGGGTCAGGATTACCACAAGGAAGTCGTCTCTCAGTTGTACAGATTTCTGTGGAACGGTCTCCGGGATGGGGGTGGAGGGTGAGGGGAGACGGTAATTATTCTTTGTCCTTCATTAACACTGTAGACTGTGGAGATTTCTGGAAAGCTTAGTAAATGCCAACATTAAGGGGATTTAGAACTTTTATAGCGATTTAGGACTTTTATGTTGATTTAGACGGAGGCAATTGCTTAGGAAAAAATCCTGATGCTAGAGAAGTCTCTTTGGGAAGATGTTCGGTTTCCCTTTTGCGTGCCTTTCAAGTCCCACTTGTTTATCTGTGATAAGTGCTATCAGAACATGGAACTCATAGCTCCAGGTTCTCAGGCAGGGGAATGGGCCATGGGAAACGAGGCAGGAGTGGGGCTCGCGACGGGGCCATGAGCACACGTGTGCATTAGAGGGACAGCATGGGTGTGAGTGTGAGGTTGGAGCCCTGCAGAATGGCTCCGAGGGGTCGCTGTGTCCCGGGAGCCCAGCACTGAGGGCAGTGGGAGAGAAGATGGGTTCAGGCAGGTGTGTCCACCGTCATTGGGAGCATACACACCTCCTCCCAATCTGGGCCCATTGTGGGATTATTGCACTCCCTATTTTCTGGTTCCAGAAAACAAGCCTGATGTTAGTGTTGTCAGGGGTGGCACTTTTAACGGAGAGGGCAACATTTTGGCTGAAAGTCCTCCAAGTGTAATGTTGATGACACAGAGTAAGCATACACAGCCCGCCGAGGTGCAGTCAGTACAAGCCAGGAGAGCCGTGTGTGGATGCTCCGGCCCCTGGGAAAAGGTGGAAGTTCTTCCCCTGTCCCCAAGATGTCCACGTCCTAACCCCCAGAACCTGCAAATATATTACACAGCAAAGGGGGATGGAGGGAGCAGCTGGAATTAAGGGTGCTAATCAGGTGAGATCATCCTGGATGCCCAGGAACACCCAGTGTGACCACAGGGTCCTTACAAGGGAAGAGGGAGGCAGAGGAGCCTTGGAGGGAGGGCAGGAAGACAGAGGTGCAGCAATGCTGGCTCCCAGCAGGAGGGAGGGGCCGCAAGCCAACGGACCCTGGCGGCCACTGGAGGCTGGAGCCGAACAGCCGAGAGCCTCAGAGAGGCGGGCCCTTGATCTTAGCCCAGCGAGACCCACATCGTGCACCGCCTGCGGGGTGCACGGTGACTGCTGGGCAGGTTAAGGGGTGCAAACCTGCCCAGTTTGCAGTGACGTAACAGCAGTGATGGAAAATTAATACACTCCTCTTGGGTGGTCGGCTTAAAAATGAGACTGAGAAATACGTGACCCCGAACTGTATGTAACTGATTTGGTGAACGTGAGTGCCTGTTGTGTGCCCAGGGAGGGTGGGGAGGCAGCATTTAGTGGTATCCAGAGAGCGTTCCTTCAGCGCTGGCGGCAAAGTCCTGGAGGTCAGTGGGTTCAGCTCTCCTTCCAATCAGGCAGTGCACTTGGGCAGCAAGCAGAGTGGGGGGCTGCCCGCTGCCTGGACCCGGGCTCTTTAGGGCCATCTGAGACCGCGGCTGGTGGGGAAGGAAGGCAGCTGCTCTGCAGGAGGGGCCTGGGAGGAGAGGGCTGCCCTGTCCAGGGCGCAGGGAGGCAGGAGCTGGGAGGGGGCCTCCTCACCTCAGACCAGGGCTCTCCCTCCCTGCCCTCCCCAGATCCTGAAGGGGAGGAGCCATCACCTCTGTTTGCTCTGCCACCTGTCCGGACCACTCCCGAGGGAAGCCTGAGAAAGCCACCCTCTGGGCTGTAGGCTGTCAGGAATGGCTGCCCCCTTCATCTGAGCCTTGTAGAACCTGGTGGCAGGCCCGAGGATGGCCCGGGAAGGTAGGGGTGTCTGAGCCAGTCCTCACTCTTAGCCGAGGGTGGAGGGGCTGCTCGCTCCTGGGGCAGGGAGGGGGCGTCTCCCTGGGTGCTGTCCCCCTTGGCGTCTGGGAACCTGCCTGCCTGGCTGATCCAAACCTGTTCTATAAGGAAATGCTGGTCTGACAGGAGCCAGAAACTCATGAGTGTCAGTGAGCTGCTCCTCAGACAGACCACCCTGGAAGTGGGAGGGAGATTAGGACTCGAGCCTTCTGGGTGGTTGTCCCTCCTTGTGGGTACTCTTTCCAGGGCTGCTGCCCCGCAGTGTGGCTGCTCAGGAGAAAGGAAGCCAGCTGGGGTGCTGTCCCCTGGGGTTCCTGACGGAGAGAACTTGTTGGCAGGCCCACCTGGACGGGTGAGCCTGGCCAGCCAGAGAACCCGACATTTCACTGTAGCAGCTTGGCCCCAGTTTTCCTGACGATGTAAAATTAGCCCGCGATGCTGCAGGTGGTGGGGCCGGCAGCCTTCTTGGCACAGTAACGCACCCACACGGCTTAGCCACACTCAGGAGTGAGGGCAGGGCGAGCCCTGGGTGGGCCTGCGTCTGGGAACAGCTTTGTCTCTTTCTCCTCTTGCCTTCACTGGCTCCTTTCTGCTGGGGTGTGTGGCTGGCAGTTTTTTGTGTGTGTTGGGGGTTTGTTTTGTTTTTAATAAAAGTGCAAACTGTCGCTCTGCCCCAGGCCTCCAGCAACAAGACACTGCGCACAGCTTACCACCCCGACCCAGGTGCCTGAAGCCCTGACAGCTGGGCAGCGGGGCCTTGGGGTGGATCCGTGTACCAAAGGTGGGGCGAGGGACAGGGAGGAGAGGGGCTGTGGAGGAGGTGGGTGTGTCCTTCCTTCAACAAGGGGGCCGGGGCCCGAGGCCCAGCCAGGCCCCAGGTGAGGCAGTGCGGACTGTTCAGACTCTGGTCTCTCAGTCATTGGCATTAACAGGAAGGTGCCAAGGGACAGATGTTGCTAAAAACAACCATTTCTGTTGGGCTTGGATCCATTCTATATATTTATCTTGAAAATCACAGACGTGTAACCCAGGAGGGGTAACGATTCACCTGCTTCACCAGCAGGCGTCTGCCGTGTGTGCCATCGAAGGAGCTGGGGCCGGGATTGAACAGAGCAGTATCTGTACGTGTTCTTGGTTGATGCCAGGGAAGGAGATGGAGGTGCTGCCAGGAGCAGACCTCCAGGGAGGGCTTCCCGAAAGAGGCAACATTGGACAGAAGTGCAGACCTGTGCCCTCTGTCCCCTGCCATGCTGACCCCTCCTCCTCTCCCTTTTCTGCCCTCCCCTCTTAGCCCCAGCCCTGCTCTTCCCTCTCCCCTGAGACCGAAAGCCCCAGCCTGCGGGGCTGTCCCTCTGAGCCATCCCTCTCGCCAGCTGGGGTGGAGGAGACGGGATCGTTTTGCTTTGGGAAGACTTCTCATCTTGCCGAATGAGAGTAAACAGATCTCGCTAGACTCCGGGTTTCACTGAGCTGAGGAGGTGATGGTGACTGCCACAGCGGGTGTGCTGTGTGTTCTGGATAAGGCACCTTCCCTAGGTTGTGACCTCTCGTCTCTCTCCCCTGTGTGCAGGTCCCTCCAGCCCTCCGTTTGGCCGGCTGCCAGCGCTCCAGCCCCCAGCATGGAATGAATCTATGCACTTCTTCTGGATAAGTGTGGGGGGCCTTCCCGCCCTGGCGTCCATGAGCAAGGCCACGGATCCCCGCTTCCGCGCCCGCTGGAAGGTGATCCTGCCGTCCGTTGTGGGCGCCGCCGTCCTCTGGCTGCTGTGCTCACACCGCCTGTCCCCAGTCAGGCCCCCCGTGCCCAGTGCCCACAACCAGAAATTCGGCCAGGAGGCCATTGACTGGTACAATGACACCTATCCCCTGTCGGCGCCCCAGAGGACGCCAGGTGGGACCCGGTACCGAATTGCTCTCATTGCCGACCTGGACACTGACTCAAAGGCCCAAGAGGAAAACACCTGGTTCAGTTACCTAAAGAAGGGCTATCTGACCCTGTCCAACAGCGGGGACAAAGTGACCGTGGAGTGGGACAAAGGCCACAGGGTCCTGGAGTCCCACCTGGCAGAAAAGGGGAGGGGCATGGAACTGTCTGACCTGATCGTCTTTAATGGGAAGCTGTACTCCGTGGATGACCGGACCGGGGTTGTGTACCAGATCGAGGGCACCAAGGCCGTGCCCTGGGTCATCCTGTCTGACGGCGATGGAACTGTGGGGAAAGGTAAGTGGGCCGGCGCTGTCTCCGGGGCTCCATGAGGTGCGGGGGCCAGCTCCATGGGTGTTTGGCTCTGTCCCACACTGCTCTCAGCACCTTTGGGACCACTTATGTCTTAAGCAGTCTCTTAAGAGCACACTGGGGTTACCCTGCTCAGGCACCTTCCCCGGAAGCCCTGAGGTCTGAGTGTTGTCACTTTGAATTGAGTCTTTTGAGAAGGTACACTTCTCCCGCCCGGCCTCCCCAGTCTGGAACCCCGGCAGGAGGGTCTGTGAGCAGTGACCCCACTTGGGTGGATGCCAACCTCTGAGCCCCTCCATGCCTGCGGCTCTTCTGTCACCCAGGAAAGGGTCACTGCCTTCAGCAGTTGGGAGGAGACCAAGGGGGAACCCCAGGGGCCAGGGAACTTCAGACAGGCGGCCGCAGGAGGCGTTGGCCACAGCAGGTGTTTACCGAAGCTGCTGCGTGTGGCACACTGTCGCTGTGGGTTTAAACCTAGAAAGCTCATCCCACGGGGGGCTGCCTGAGGCAGAAGGAGACACCTTGAGAAGAGGACTTTGGAGGTCAGGACGCTGAGGGGCGGACGGTGGTGAGGCGGCAGCGGCAGGAGCGTTGACGTCGATTTCACCGGCTGTCACAGCAGAGGCCCGGGGTAGCCACCCGAGGCACGTGAGGTCGTTCCTGGAGGGCAGGAGCGCAGGCGCTAGCTCCCTGTGTGAATTGTTTTGGGGTCTGCTCTGAAGAGAGCGCTGGCTGCTGACCCTCCAGGAATGGGGCTTGAGCCAGGCTGTCTTGTCCACTCTCTGGTCACTGGCTCAAGTGAAGTTTAATACGGTGGCGGGACCCCCAGGAGCCAGGTGCCAGGTGGGCAGAGGGCCAGCTGAGGTCTCAGCCCGCCCACTCATCTCCTCTTCCCCAGGCTTCAAAGCTGAGTGGCTGGCAGTGAAGGACGAGCGTCTGTACGTGGGCGGCCTGGGCAAGGAGTGGACCACCACCACGGGGGAGGTGGTCAATGAGAACCCTGAGTGGGTGAAAGTGGTAGGCTTCCGGGGCAGCGTGGACCACGAGAACTGGGTGGCCAGCTACAACGCCCTGCGAACTGCTGCAGGGATTCACCCACCAGGTAAGAGCTGGGGCCCAAGGATGTCTGCAGTTTTGGTTCTTGCTCAGTTTGTTGACTTTAGGGGTCTGGTGGCTGCTCCTCACAGCCAGTGAATTCTGGGGCAGATGAGGCATTTTCTCTGTCACCCCTCTCGCCCTGACTCATGGCTCCTGCTGGCCCGGCTGAGCCCAGCGTGGCTGTCCCCGGGACAGAGGAAGGGGGCCAAGCTCTGGCCTTTTCCCTCCCCTCCCAAGAGTCATCATCGTTGTGGTAGGGAGTGGCGATGCGGAGTGGCTGGCCAGCTCCAGGCGCGGGGGATGTGGCTGAGGGCTCCAGCTCGGCCCTGTCCCCCCAGTGGACGGTAGTGACGCTGCCTTTGCGGCTGGGCGGTGCCCTCCTGCCCAGCCACCTCGTTCCTCCGTCACAGAGCAGCCTTGTTCGTCCCGTCTGCTCCCCTCCCCTGGCACTCTGCTCTCTGATCAGCACCAGGGAAGCAGAAGGACAGACAGACCGAACGGCAATGGCTGCTCAGCAGCTCTGGAGAAGCTGGGCCAGGGAAGATGGGGCCCGGGACAGGACAGGCTCCATCGGCTCTGTCCATCCCTGATTCTCTGGGTGATGAGGACAGGCCCTGAGGCAGCTTCTAGGAAACAGGAGAGCTGGAGAGAAGCCAGGCGGTGATACTGCTCACGGGGGCTGCAGCCTCGAAGCGTGTGCTGGGCACAAGGCCACTGCCCAGCAGCCCTGGGCCCTGCTCGCCTGCTGCCCTGAAGCCCAGAGCCCCTCGCACCCCAGTCAGCATGGTGGGCCAGGCCCACCCTGACGGCCCTGCCCTGTGTCCCCAGGCTACCTCATCCATGAGTCCGCCTGCTGGAGCGACACCCTGCAGCGCTGGTTCTTCCTGCCGCGCCGGGCCAGCCACGAGCGCTACAGCGAGAAGGACGACGAACGCCGGGGCACCAACCTGCTCCTGAGCGCCGCCCCGGGCTTCAGGGACATCTCCGTGCGCCGCATCGGGGAGGTGGTCCCCACGCACGGCTTCTCCTCCTTCAAGTTTGTCCCCAACACTGACGACCAGATCATCGTGGCCCTCAAGTCTGAGGAGGACGGCGGCAAGATCGCCACCTACATCATGGCCTTCACGCTCGACGGACACTTCCTTCTGCCGGAGACCAAGGTTGGAAGTGTGAAGTACGAAGGAATAGAATTTATTTAAATTTTAAAAATCAAGACGTCGGGCAAGGCTGAGGAGTGGACGGTTTTAAGCTATGTAGGGACTCAAATCTATAAAAGCAGAGGGCTTTCCTTTCCTGGTATTTGTTTTGCTGTTTTTCTTTGCGGGACTCCGAGGTGGGTGGGTTTAGAGGCCTCCAGAGTAGGGAGTTAGGGGCGCGGCGTGTGGAGCAGCCCAGACCCGTCTTCTCGGAGCTGGGAAGGGCCTGTCCCCAGGCCAGTCTTAGGGCTGCTGGTCCTGCGCTCTGACACCTGGCGGCGGAAGCTGAGCACTGCAGGCACCGCAGCAAGGGCCCCGCGTCTGCCCGGCCCGGGGCCCCCTCTGCCTCCCTTTCTCTTCTTTCCATTGTTCTTTTGTTCAATAAACGTTTCTTCAGCTCCTGCCCTGTGTCCAGCACTGAGCCCCTGGGGACACAGCAGTGACCCTGAAGTGCGCCTTCCCATCAGGAACTCCAGGTCCCGCCTTTTCCTCCTGCCCTCCTGCTTGGGAAGGACCGTGGACTCCCTCCTCAGGACTCTCTGGGATGTTGCTGGGCTGTATGAGCGAGGGCCGGCCCCTGGGAGCACGGGATGCTACAGGAAAGGTCGCTAGCCCACCGTCTGTCCCCAAGCCTCACATCAGACAACTTCGATTTCACACCCCGGTTTCATTTCCTCCCTTCAGGAAAAGTCTGTGGCTCCGTAGCTATTTGAAGTTTTAATTATTAACTTACTCTAATTAAAGCAGTTCCCTTTCTTATAAAAGGGAACCGCCAAGTCTCATCACACAGAGCCAAGTCCCGGGCTAACAGACTGTTCCCCCAGTGGAGGGAATTGTGACCAAGAGCTACAGTGGGTGAGGCAGGTTTTACCCACCTGTGAGCCCTTGGCCAAAGGATGCAAAATACGGAACAGCATCTTCTCCAGCACCAGAAACTGCCCTGCCTGCAAGGACTCCCACGAGTAGCTCGGATAGCGTTGCTGAGTCCAGTGAGACCCCGGGTCCTGGCGAGCCTCGGCCCGGCGCCGTGGATGGGCCTGCCGGCCCTGCCCGCACTCTGCGTCCCGCCCTTCGTCCCCCCTCTTCCCGTGGGAGTTCCGCAGCCTCTTCAGGGAATCCTCCCACAAACTCTGGCTTGTCTGGGCCCTGTGGTCTATTCGCAATGCCCCGGGGGAAAGGCAGAGGGTTTGGGACAGAGGTCAGCCAGGACCCAAGCTGAGGGGGCCCCTGGCCCAGAAGCTGCCTCACCCCCAGGAGAACGCAGGGCGCCTGGATGGTAGGAAGGGCCGCCTCCCACTCTGGCTGCTGCTCTGTGGACCTGTCCCGAGACTTCTCAAGTTTGGAACTGCAACACAGCCACCAGGAAGGAGCCCAGTGAGGGTCCCTCTTCCTTGAGCTGCTGGTCATTTGTTTTTTCTATTGAGCCACAAAAGTGAGAGAACAGAAAACGGGCTGTTGACAGTGACACGATTATCTCAGCGCAGCTCCCACTGGACCTGCCTTTTCTGACGGTGCCTGGCGGGCTCCCTGACCCACCTCCTTGACAAACGGCAGTGATGTCAGTGCTGCGAGATTTAAAAATGCAGAGATGGAATTAGGAAGGTGGGGAGACTCGGGACAGTCGCCACGTTGAGACCTTTCTGAGGCTTTTGTGTTGAGGCCTTGGCAGGGCCAGGGTGCCCAGAGCAGCCTGCTCGCCCCACTGTGACTTTGAAACATTTTAAATAAATATTTGCCGCTGTGATTGTAACAATTGTGCTCCTTGCTGGAGCCATTGTTCTGTGAACAATAAAGTGTAGAGGGGCTGGGAGTTCTTTGTCTCCTGCTCTGTGCTGGCCTCCTGCCCAGGGCCCTGTGCCCGGGGTATGGGAGGGATGTGATGCCCGCACCCCTCACCACAGGGTGGCTCTGTCCCATGGGGTGGGCAGCCCTGCTTGGTCCCCATGTGCCGTGGAGTTCACGGGCAGCCGCCTTCGCAGACCAGGGGAGCCTCCTGGAAACCGAGGCACTGAGTCCAACTTTTCAGAGCATAGGCTCTGCGGTCACTCCCGGCTCTCATCCTGGCTGCCTGGGCTCAGGCCCTTCTTGCCGCCTGACCCTGGCAGGGTGTCTGGCTTCTCGATGCTTTGATTTCCTCATCTGTGAAAGGGAGGTAGTGACAATAGAGCTATTCACGGGCTGCCGGAACACTGGGTGCATTCCCACGCCTCAGGGTGTTGGGAAATTACCCAGTTACCTGGGAGCGCCGGTGTTGGGTGGGGCTCAGGCCAGAGGTACAGAGTGGTCGGGTCTGCAGGAAACAGTGAGTTCAGAGGACAGGCACGGTCCTAGGAATGAAGCCTCGGGGACACCGGAAAGGAGGGACTGGTGAAGGAGAGAGGCCATCAGACGTGGAGGGGACTGGCCGAGCAGTGTCAGAGGCCAGCATCATGGTCTTCCTTTGGTCCCTTCAGACCCACTCTGTTCCCTGTCCTGCCCTGTGTCCCCAGAGGCTGACCTGAGTGAGCCTCCTCCAAGGCCTCGGGGGCAGGAGAGAGCAGGGCAAGCTGGGAGCCCCGACCCCATCTCCCGAGGCAGCTACCTCTGCACTCTCTCCCCACTTTGTCCCTTCTGGCCTGGGAATGGGAACAGCTCCAGGTACCACACTGTAAATAGTACCCCCTTTTTCTTCAAATTATAAGAGAATGTTTATTTGGAAAGTTAACAGAGGTAGTAGAGTGAGCCAGCTGGCTAGGCTCAGGAAACAAGTTAGCAGCAGAAGAGGGGTCTTTGGAGCTTAGGAGAGAGAAAGGCGAAGGTAATGCACCTGGGGGAGAGGGGGGGCGGGGAAAGGCACGAGGTGCTCCTGAGGGGGAGAGCACCTGTAGCCCCTTAAAGCCTCCAGGGGTTATCTGAGTCTAGAACCAGCCATTCCTGCTGGGAGCCGGAGGGGACAGCCAGGGAGGACAGTGGATTCCCAGGGCTGCGGAGGTCAGTAGGAAGGCCTGGAGAGTGTCCAGAGCTGAGCAGGTGGATGAGGTGTTCCTGGCGGTTCCGGGAGAAGGGGGTGGGCAGAGGCGGGCATGGAAGGGGGCACTGCACATGGAGTCCCAGGAACCAGAAGTCAGTCCTGTCCTGATCTGCTGGCTCACACGGGAAGGGACTTGTGCCTGTGTGGCACTGCCATGGCCAGCGTGCAGAAAGTGAACCAAAAGTCCTCTGAACTGGCTGAAAAAACAAAATTAATTTCTTTCCAAATGTTGATCTTCTTGTGCACTTTAAATTGGTAAATTTTATGGTAAATTACACCTTAATAAAATTGTTAAAAGGTTTAAGTAAAGCAAAAATAAAATACCCTCACAAACCCGGCCGGTGTGGCTAAGTGGTTGAGCATCGACCTGTGGTCCAGGAGGTCAAGGTTCGATTCCTGGTCAGGGCATGTGCCCGGGTTGTGGGCTTGATCCCCAGTAGGGGGCGTGCAGGAGACAGCCGATCAATGACATCATTGATGTTTCTATCTCTCTCCCTCTCCCTCTGAAATCCATAGAGACATATTTAAAAAAAAAATTCCAAGCCAAAACGGCTTTACTGGTGAATTGTACCAAGCATTTAATCAAGGAAGAAATTAACACCAATCCAACACGAAACCTTTCATGATCTAGGGATTCAGGAACACTCCCCAGCGGCAGTTTATGAGGGCACCGCTGCCCTGACACTAAAACCAGGCAGATGTATTACAGGAAAAGAAAACCAGACCAGCATCCCTCATGGACACAGATGCCAAAATCCTTGGCAGAAACTCAGCCAATTGACAACATCCAGCAATAGATAAAAATGA
This sequence comes from Miniopterus schreibersii, assembly GCF_964146895.1. Lineage (NCBI taxonomy): Eukaryota > Metazoa > Chordata > Mammalia > Chiroptera > Miniopteridae > Miniopterus > Miniopterus schreibersii. The sequence continues at coordinate 1,890,666 of NC_138116.1, forward strand.
AAACCCTCCACGACTGCAGGTTATGCCAGGATACAAGGGTGGTTTAATGTCCTAAGATCAGTGTGACCACCCTGTTACCAGGCTAAAGAGGAAAAGCCTTGTGACAATCTCAAAAGATACAGAAAAAAAAGCATTTGACAAAATCCAGCACGTATTCATGACTGAGAAACACAGCAACGACAAAAAATTACCGCCCAGCCGGCGTGGCTCAGTGGTTGAGCGTCGACCATGAACCAAGAGATCACGTCCCCAGTAGGGGGCGTGCAGGAGGCAGCCGACCGATGTTTCTCTCTCTCACTTTCACCCGATAAAGGGCGCCCGTGAGAAACCTGCACGCCCCTCACCTCGTACCTTGTGGGGAAAGGCGGGACCAAGGCAGGCTGTCTGCTCACACCACTCACTCCCCAGTCATCCTGCCGGAGGTCCCAGGCAGTGCAGTTAGGCAAGAAAAAGGAAAGTCACCCAGGTTACGAAGGAAAAAGTAAAACTGCCTTTGTTTGCCAAATGGCAAGATTCACTAAGTGGAAAAGCCTAAGAAATCTTTAAAAAATAACCACTAGAACTAACCGTGGAGTCTGGCCGAGCCACAGGATACACAGTCCACACACAGAAATTAATTTTATTTCTATGTAGCTGCAGTGAACAATTGGAAATGGAAAAATTTTTAAACAATGTCATTTACAAAAGCACCAAAAAACCCAAAGCAGCCCTGGCAGGTTTGGCTCAGTGGTTAGAGCGTCGGCCTGTGGACTAAGGGGTCCAGAGTTCGATTGTGGCCAATGGCACGCACCTCAGTTGCAGGCTGGGCCGCAGGCCCTGGTCGGGGGCGTGCAGGAGGCAACCAGTGGATGGATGTCTCTCTCACATCCACGTTTCTCTCCCTCTCCCTCCCTCCCGCTCTCTCTGAAAATCAGAGGAGTGAGGAATAACAACAACAGGAAGTGCATAAGATCTAAATAAACATTTCGACAACCAGGAGGGATGAGCGACAAATAAGCACAGGCGAAGACGCTCAGCCTCGTCAGTCATGAAAACCGCAGTGAGAGTCTGCTGCACACGCACCGGAACGAATAAAAGTAAAGGGGCCGGCGGATGCCAGTGCGCAGCCAGGGTGTCGGCAGACCTGGCAGCGGCTCCTGCAGCCCGATGGGGAACCAGCAACGACGGGCATTCACCGTGAGGCAAGCGAAACTGCTACGCGCCTGCTGAGTAAAAGCAGCCAGGTGCAGAGCGCACGAGGCTCTACAGCAGGCCAGGCCCCGGCACGGCCCGTCCGGCAGCCAGGGACAGGGCACGAGGCTCTACAGCAGGCCAGGCCCCGGCACGGCCCGTCCGGCAGCCAGGGACAGGGCACGAGGCTCTGCAGCAGGCCAGGCCCCGGCACGGCCCGTCCGGCAGCCAGGGACAGGGCACGAGGCTCTGCAGCAGGCCAGGCCCCGGCACGGCCCGTCCGGCAGCCAGGGACAGGGCACGAGGCTCTGCAGCAGGCCAGGCCGGCGGCACGGCCGGTCGCCGGGCTTGGGGCTGGTGCAGGAGACTGGGAAGATCGGGCCTGATGAAAACGTCCTGTGTGTTATGATTGCCATCACCTGTCACCATCAGAACTCATTAAATTAATGCATTTTATCCCACAGAAGTTACATCTTGAGCCAATGGTTAAAAAGAAAGACAGAAAAGGGAATCCCAGCCCTGCCCCTTCGGCTGTGTAGCTTTGGGTGGTTCCCACCTCTCCGCCGTCTCGTCTGTAAAAGGGTTGATTAGGTGGAGGAAGCCGCTCCTGGCTACATTTATCAGCGTTGCAGGCCCTGTTCCTACTCTGAAAGCCCCTGGCACTGTCACCAACAATGTGTCCTAGCAGTGTCATCCACACCCTGTCTGGGACCTGCACGGTCTCCTTGTCACAGCCGAGCCACATTGTTAAAATTCAACCATGGCTGTCAGCCGTCTTGCTCCGGTTATCACGTCTCCCAGACTGCGGCCTTGGGAGGCTGCCATCACCAACATCCACATCAGAGCTGAGAGGGGAGAGAGGGGCCCCCCCAAGCCTCATGAGCAGCCAACCCCAGAAGAAACCTAGGACACGTGGTTTCTAGAAATTGAAACTAGACTCAGTTTTCTGAAGCACTGTCTGGGACCAGCTTGACTGCGCTCCACACTGGGTCTTCCGGGGTGAAGGACAGTCTGCAGAGGGTCCTGCTGCAGGAAGGCAGGGGTGCCCTGGACGCCCACCAGCATCGCGCAGGCAGGTGAGCAGCGCCTCGCTCTCAGGTGGGTGTCCCTCTCCTTATCCAGTGTCATCCAGTGGGCGCCAGCTCTTCCTGTTTGCTGCTCCAGAGCCTGGGGGTCGTTGCTGCTGCTCCCTGGTCCACGGGGCCTCCTGCGCAGCCAAGCAGGTGTTTCGCTGCACGAGGACACCAGGGTGCTCTGCACGCAGCCCACGCTTGTCTGTGACCTCTCCGTGCATAGCAAGGCCTGCTGGGCCTCTCTCTGCCTGCGCCCTGCACACCCTGCCATCCCTGCTGTCCCTACCTTCCCTGCCCTCCCCGCCTTCCCTGCCCTCCCCATCTGCCCCAGCTGACAGGGACTGGTTTTCTGAGGTGCACTCCTCTTTCCTCTGTCCTTGCTGCCCTGAGACACCCCCAGCTCCCCCTTCATCTGGGCAAGTCCTACAGGACCTTAGAGGACCACCCCTCAGGGGAGGCCAGGGACCCCTGCTGGGGCACCCATCACCCTCTGCCCCCTGCCCTCTGCCCTCCACAACAGAGTGAAGGCTGGACGAGACTGGTCCTGGTCCCAGGGCCATCAGCACCACTGTCTCACTGCCACATCTGCTGCTGCAGCCGGCCTGGCCATGGCCCTCCCACGGCTCCTCTGGATGTGGCTGCTGGTTGCAGGGACACAAGGTGAGCTGAGCCGGGAGCCATCCGGCAGCTGCCTTTCCCTTACCGGGTAGGCTCACCTCTCCCCACCTGCAGAAGATCTAGGCAACGTTGTGCCTGGTGCCAGTCCCCGGGGTCAGCTCAGGCCGGCTCTCCTGCATGAAGCCCCAGGTGTCCCAAGTTGTGTGGCTTTACCTTTTGGGGGGATACCCGGGAATTCTCCATTCCATCCAGCTCCCAGGGGACAGATGGGGAGGGCCGGGAAGGTGGGGTGAGCAGGAGGGACCACCTGACCAGCCAGATGCTGGGGGATGAGACCAGGGCCCTTTGCACACAGACCTCGAGAGTCATAGACACTGGTCCTCATGCTCCTTACCCGGAGCCCTGGGAGGCCTTCCTCATCCCAGTGACCCCGGTGACCCCACGAAGCCTGCTGCACCCCAACTGAGAGTTGCCCTTTGACCCTGTCAGCTCCAGCGGGGGCTGAGCCTGGGGGAGGGGGTGCAGTCAGCAGGCTGGGTCCTGGAAGCACAGTGTGGAGCCGGGACCCCGCTTTCTCCCTGCACCTGGCTTGTTCTGCCTGTGTTTCCCTGGTTCCTGGGCCTGTTGCCCCAGGCATTCCCCACCCCCTCCAGCAGCCCTTGCTCGGTGCACGGCTGCCCCCAGACTGACCTCTGTGTCCCCTCGGGAGCCCTGCAGGCGTGAAAGATGGTGATATGCGGCTGGCCAATGGGACCTCTGCCAATGAGGGCCGCGTGGAAATCTTCTACGGAGGCCAGTGGGGGACAGTGTGTGACAACCTGTGGGACCTGACGGATGCCAGCGTCGTCTGCCGTGCCCTGGGCTTCAAGAATGCCACTGAGGCACCAGGCAGAGCCACCTTCGGGCCAGGTAGGCCAGCCTGTCCCCGATCCTCCCAAGCAGCCCATCCTAGGAAGGGACCTGGGACACGAGCACATTGTTCCCACACCCTGGGCAGACAATGCTGGGCCTGGTGCAGGGAAGGCACCCCCACTCCCGCCCACTCACCCCGCAGTGGCTGTGAGGAGGCTCATGGGCACGTCCCTCGGGATCAGCTGTGGCTGTTCCCTCCAGCCCAGAAGCCCCACTCCTGGGAATTTATCTTCCTGAAACAATTTACCCCCAAAAGAAAAATCTGTGCAGGAAGATTTCCACAGACACAGTGGCTGTGATTCCTAAAAATGGGAAATAATCGAGGTTTTTAGTAATGTACTGTCCATGGAGCAGACAGACATGAGAAGGAAGGCCCGCTTGTGGCATGATGCCACGGCAATAAGCGGGAACCCACAGTCAAGGAGCCACCAGTTGTCCCAGGTGAAGGACACACTCACGTAACACAGAGCTCTAAGGGCTCGGGACTCTGGGGGTTTCCCATCCCTGTGCAATCCGGGCAACTGTTCTTTGCCTGGCTTCTCGAGGGAGCCCGGCCCAACCTCCTGTGTCCGTCCTTGCTGTCCCCCCAGGAAAGGGCCCTATCATGCTGGATGAGGTGCAGTGCGTGGGGACGGAGCCCTCGCTGGCCAACTGCTCCTCCCTGGGCTGGCTGAGGAGCCAGTGCAGGCACAGCCAGGACGCCGGCGTCGTCTGCAGCAAAGGTGTGTGTGGGGCTCGCCCATCCCACGCCCCCCAAGGTGCTGGCCCCCCCCGGGGCCCTGGGCCCAGGATGGTGGTCCTGCCACTCCCTGGCCCTCCCAGCCCATCATACACCTGGGCACAGGTTTGCAGGTGACCCCCACTCCCCAGGTGGGTGGGACAGTCTCAGAACCCGGCCTCCCAGCTACCAGTCCTAAAGTCCCCGACTGTCAGGCAGTGAGCCCCGTCTCGAATGCCCAGGATGTCTACAGAGTGCAGGCTTCTCTCCTTAACCGCCAACATTTTATCTCTGCTGGTTCCCTACAGAAGCCCGTCACATAGGCCCCACCCACCCCACCAGCCGCTGACCGTGCTGGGGTGCTGCTCTTTCTTTTTTATTAGAGAGAGAGGAAGGGAGAGAGAGAAGCATTGGTTACCTCCCACACAGGCCCCTACCCAACAAGGGATCGAATCCCACAGCCTGGGTGTGTTCCCTGACCAGGAATCGAACCCAGACCCTTCGGTACACAGGACGATCGTCCAACCAATGGAGCCACACCGGCTGGGGCTGGGGACATTTCTTTCTTTCATTTTTTTAAATATATTTTTATTGATTTCAGAGAGAGGGAGGGAGAGAGAGACACATCAATGATGAGAGTCATTGCTCGGCTGCCTCCTGCGCGCCCCCTGCTGGGGATGGAGCCCACAACCCGGGCCTGTGCCCTGACCCGGAATCGAACTGTGACCTCCTGGTTCATAGGTTGATGCTCAACCGCTGAGCCACACCAGCCGGACTGGGGAAGTTTCTTGATGGTGGGAGGCCTGTTACAGACAGCCCAGCCACCCCCGTCCCTGCTCCGTCAGACCAACAGGAGCCCGGGCTGCTCTGGTTGTCAGTCCCGAGTCCCAGTTTTATGGTTGTTCTTTGCTCCCTCACGTCCACCTGGGGCTTCTTCCTGGACTTGCACACGGGGCCTGGGGGGTGCTCCAAGGGAAGCCAGGGTGTCTTCGGAAGGACAGAGCAGCTGAGTGGAGGGCTCGCACTGGGGAGGGGTGCAGGGGGCCCCTGGGCTGGGGTGGGGTGCAGGGCAGGAAGCACTGATAGCCGAATCCCGTGGTGAGTGGTGGCCAGAGGAGGCTCCTGAGAGTCTGGGGTGTGGGGAGGAATGAGGGGACTGAGCCCACCAGTTTAAATGTTGCAATTAATCTAAACCTAATTGTGGCAAAGAGAGAACAGGTGGATTTAGTTCCCAGTGATGCTTTGGGAGGGGCGTGAGTCCCCTTGAACCACCCTCGGTGCCCTGAAGGTGGCTGCTAAGGACCGAGAGTTCTAGCACTAGGGTTGCTGAGAGACCCTCAGGCTTCAGACGTCACCCCAGGGAGGAGGTCTGGTTTCAGGAGGTAACATCTGGGTGGGATTTTAAAAGGATGGGGCCTCGGGCTCTGGAAGTCAGCATCTCCAAATCCTCCACCTGGAGGGGCTGCCTGGATCCAGGGGAGCAGATGAGTAAAGCAGGGGTGTTCGACAGGGTGGGCTGGGAGGACTGTGGGCCAGAGCACCCTGTCTTCCAGAGCAGACGTCCCTCGTCTCCCCAGGAGTAGCTAAGGCAGGGTCAGAGGCTGACATTTAAGGGAAGAAACTGACTCCAAGGAGGAGAAGTACTTCCGGGTCACAGAGCAGGCGTGTGATGGGCCCACGCTCGCCTGAGCCAGCCCGACACATTCCCTCTGCCCTTTTTAGAAACCAGAGGCACCCATACCCTCGACCTGACCGGCAAGCTCCCCGAGGCCCTCGAGCAGATCTTTGACAGCCAGAGGGGCTGCGACCTGTCCATTGAGGTGACAGTGGAGGGCTCCGAGCACCTGCGCATGTGCGCCCACAGTCTGATCCTGGCCAGCAACCCCGAGGCCCAGGCCCTGTGGAAGGAGCCAGGCAGCACGGTCACCATCGAGGTGGACGCTGAGTGCCTGCCTGTCGTCACAGACTTAATCAGGTGAGTGTGCTCAGGGTGGGGCTCTGGGCGTGTCAGTGTCCCAGGACCCCCCAAACCCCCCTGCTAGCGCGTGTCCACGTTGTCACCAAGGTGCGTGCTTCTGAGGGGATGTGCTTTGAAATCATGGACTTAAAGAATCGCATGTATTAAAACTGCCCTCTCTCCTTCTGATGACCTCCATGGCTTTCTATGGCTGAAAGGGACATGCAGGAGTTAACAGATGGCATTTAAAACAGATTAGCGTAGCTTCTTTCCAGCCACTTGTGAGAACCTGTTGGACAGCCTGAGCCATCCTGATGGGGTTTATTTCTAGGACGTATCTGAGAATGAGGCAGGTGCCTAGCCAGCCTCTGGCAAAGCTCAGGCTCAGGTGTCCTGGCCTCTTGGCCCTGTCCAGGCCCCAGAAGGCCTCAGGAGATCCCTCCCCATAGGGGCCAGCGAGCAGACACTCCCCTTCCTGCTGCCCTGTGGCCACACGCAGCTCTGTACCAAGACCTCTGTCAGTTACCCCGCTCCTTGCCAGTTTCCGTGGTTTCTCAGGGTCACTAACAGCCCCCACCCCAGCCTTTGGTACTGTTTTCTACTTTTCAGGGTGTTTTCAGGGTCAGGGAACCATTATGACCCCTATGCCCACCACTCAGGTGCCTGCCGAAGGCTGAGGGGCAGGCAGGAACCCGGGGGTGGGGGATTGGCTGGGTTGGGAGGTGAAGCAGCGTCCTCCAGGGACCCACCCACTTGTTGGTGCCCAAGCAAGAGAGGTGGGACCCCCCCCCCAGCTGTCCTGCTGTCCTTCGGGGCAAGGGATGGAGCCAGGCTTTTAGCTTCCACCCACCCCTCCAGGTACTTTTATTCCCGAAGGATCGATGTCTCCCTGTCAACCGTGAGGTGTCTCCACAAGCTGGCCTTTTCCTATGGGGTTGAGCAGCTGCAGAGCTACTGCTCGGGCCTCTTCTCCTTCTTCCTCCCCGAGGACCCCTCCTTCCAGACGGCCCTGGACCTCCACGCCTACGCACTGGCCACACAGGACCCCCTGCTGGAGGAGCTGTGCGTAAAGTTCCTGGCCTGGAATTTTGGGGCCCTGATAGGGTCCGAGGCCTGGCCACGCGTCCCCACCGCCCTGCTCCAAGCTCTGTTCTCCAGGAGCGAGCTGGCCGTGCCCAGCGAGCTGGCCCTGCTGATGGCCCTGGACGCCTGGAGCCAGGAAACGGGAACCACCAACAGGGACGTGGAAGGCCTGGTGGAGAGGGTCCGGTTCCCCATGATCCTGCCCGAGGACCTCTTCCAGCTGCAGTTCAACCTGAGCCTGTACTGGAGCCACCAGGCCGTCTTCCAGGAGAAGGTCCTACAGGCCCTGGAGTTCCACACCGTGTCCTTGGGGCGCCTGTCCCGGTTCCGAGGCCTGAACCTCTCCTCGGACGCCTACCAGCCCCGGCTCTACACCTCGCCCACCTGGAGCGGGTCTGTGAAGAATAGATCCCGAGACTCCTCCCCCTATCAGAATAATTTCTACAGCTATAGGTCCTACCACACCAGGGACAACACCTACCAGTCCTTCAACACCCCACCGCACCCCAGCTTCCTCTTCCAGTCCAGCCAGGTCTCCTGGTCTCTCATCTACCTCCCCACTGTCCAGAGCTGCTGGAACTATGGGGTCTCCTGTTCCGCTGACGAGGTCCCTGTCCTGAGCCTCTCCAAGTCTGGCTACTCGGATCCCACCATTGGCTATGAAAACAAAGCCCTCATGCTCTGCCAGGGCCGCTTCGTGGCCGATGTCACGGGTTTCAAGAACGGGAAGGCCATGGTCCCCAATGCCCTGGACACCAACAGCTCCAGGAGAGCTTCCCTCTTCCCCTGCCTGGAGGGGTCCTTCAGCAGCTTCCGAGCCGTGATCCGCCCCTTCTACCTGACCAACTCCTCAGCCCTGGACTAGGCAGGAGGCTGCCCTCCCAGGGAGCCGAGCCGAGCTCCTTTCTCTCCACAAGCAACCACCTCTCACAACCGGCCTCCAGATGGCCCCCTGCTGCCACTGATCTCTCTCTCTCTGAGCTTAAAGAAAGTACTGGAAGGTTTCAGCCCGGAGGCCGAGAACCCCCAGTTTCCCCGCTGCCCGGCTGGCTGGTCAGGAAGTGAGTGAGAAGACACGATCGTCGTGGCTGCTGGATTTCCACCGCCTTTCACTTGCTCAGCCCTCTGTTGTCCCTTGTCGCGGATCATTAAAACCGTGCAGTGGCCCCAGGTCCTCTCCTTCATGCAGAAAGGGTTACCGAGTGAGTCTCTTCTGCGTTTCTATGTTGGGTGTGCCGGGCCCCGGGGTACAGGGAACAAGCAGACCCCGTCCCTGTCCTCACGAAGCCCCAGGCTAGCGGGCGAGACAGGCAGTGATCGCAAGTACACACACACCGGGCACTTGAAACGGGCCGTGGTGATGGAAACCCGGGTGTGCGGTGGCGGTGCCGGCTGGGACCGCCTCCAATTGGATTCTGAACAGGACGGGGCGCGTTCCGGGGAAGGAACAGCAGGTACAGGGAGTCTGTCCTCCGTAAAGCCTCGCACGTGTGTGCACAGGGATGGGAACAAAGGTTGCCACGTCAGCGTTGTTTCTAAGAGTGAAAACTCGGAAACAACTCAGCTACCCATTGGCGAGGGGCCTGACGACAAATAAAAGACCCCCGGTGGTGTAGGTCAGGGGGAAGAAGGGTGTGGGGGAAGGTCCTGGGCGGCCCCCAGAGTCAAGGCAGAGGCAGGAGGACCCAGCCCGGGGTCCCACGGGGACGTCCAGTTAGAACAGCAGCGCGGGTTGCGGGTTCCGGGTTCCGAGAGCGGGGCCAAGCATTCCAGACCGCCCCGCTTCCCTGCGATGCACCCCGGGCACAGGGTCCCCGGGCCGGAGCCTCCGGTTGGCCGAGCTCGGGCCACGTGCCTGCCACTCTCGGCCAGGGGCTCGGAGAACGAGCATCTGGACTGTTTTGGCCTCGGGAAGGGGAGGCGGCCCAAAGCCCACCCAATGGGAGGAAGGTTCAGACGCTGGGCAGCCAAGACATCAGCGACCCCCCCACTCCTTCCCCACCAGCATGGGAGAAACGAAGGCAGAGAAATGGTCCTCCGCCCGCCCCCCTCCCCAGGGCGGCTTCCCCTTCCCCAAAGGGAGCCCAGGCCCTAGGCTCCAATTGCCACGCCCAGCTCCAGGCCCATCTCGGCCACTTATTTGGCAATTCCTTGGTTTTTTTGTGGTTGTTGTCATTAATCCTGACCTCAGGATTTTTTGAGAAAGTGGAAAGGAGGGAGGGAGGAGGGAGGGGGGAGAGAGAAACATCTGCGTGAGAGAGAGACGTTGATTGGTTGCTTCCCACAGGAATCGAACCCGAGACCCCTCCGTGCGCAGGCCGGCGCTCTAACCACTGAGCCAAGCCGGCCAGGGCTCCTTAGCATTTTTGTTGTTGTTTTGTTCTGTTTTGTTTTAAGCCTCACCAGAGGACATTTTTTCCGTTGCTTTTCAGAGAGCGTGGAAGGGGAGAGAGAGACGCATCGACGTGTGTCCCACGTCAGGGGCTGCCTCCCACGCGGCCGGTCAGGGCTGGGGACGGCCTGCAGCCCGGTGCGTGCCCTTGACCGGGATCTAACCCGGCTTCAGTGTCCCGGCCGGCGCTCCTGGGCCACACCGGCCAGGGCTCCTTCGCATTTTCTAAGTCGTTTATTTAAACCGCACCGTGGACCGCCACCGGCACCGCCGTCGGGCGCAACAGCGGCAGAGGACAGAAAGGAAGCTCCCGCGTGTGCGACAGACGCTCAGCGGCGACCCCGAGAGCCACCGTGTGGGTGCCGCCGTCAGCCGCTCCCCTCCCAGCGGCCAGCACCTCGCAGCAGAGGGGTGGCCCCGGGCGGGGAACACCTTGCGCTTTGGAGGGGCAGCTGCGTCCCCCAAACGTCAGGGCCGGCCCAGCGCCATCCTCATGCCCTCTTTCTTCACCCACGGGATCTGCCCAAGGGCACGGGCAGTGCCCAAAGCCAGGTGCCAGGCTCCCCTTCCCGTCGGGGGGCACAGAGGCGCCTCCCGGAGGAAGCAGCCTCCTCTTGAGTGCGAAACCCCTCGAGCAGCCCTGGCTGGGTTGCTCAGCGTCAGCGCGTCGGCCCGCACGGCAGAGGGTCAGGAGCTGGGCTTCTGACCAAGGGCAGGTACCTGGGCTGCAGGTCTGACCCCTGGCCCCGCGGTCGGCACCTGCAGGAGGCAGCCCATCAGCGTTTCTCTCTCACACTGAAGTCTGTCCCTCCCTCCCTCCCTCCCTCCCTCCCTCTCTAAAAATCAATGGAAAAAAGAATGGCCTTGGGTGACGATTAAAAATAAATGAGGGAATGACTGACTGAAACCTCTAACCAGCAGAGCCCGGAGTTTCAGGGACCAGAGGCAAAGCACTAGCCCCCGGGTGCCTGGGTGCGTCTTGAGCACTTCTGAGCGATCCCAGGAAGGAGCCAGGGGATCCCCACTTCCTCTGCCACAGTTAGGAGTTTGGGGAGCCTGTGGTGGGGGTGAGGAGCATGGGCCCCGTTGGAAACGCTGTCCCTCCGGCCACGGCAAGTCCTGGCTGCTCCGGCCTCACGCCCAGGTCTGGGCCACCGACAGGCTTGTGGCTCCTTGAAATGCCTGGAACTCGAGGTGACTTCCTCCTGCTCCACCCACGTGGCCCAGGGAGAAGGTGGCCAGCCCAGGCCTCCCTGAGAGCTGGGCAGAGAAGGTTCAGTGTGGCCGCAGCTGATCTGGAAGAATGTCGCTGGGCGGGCGGGCAGGGGCCACGCCTGGGAGTCGCAGACCCAGGAAGGAATGCGGAGAGCCTCTGCTCCCCCCGCACCCGCTCCCGCGGCTCCCTCTCCTCCATGCCCGGGCCAGATGTGCCCGGGCCAGATGTGCGCCCGGGCTGGCGGGGCAGAGGCTCCTACGGAGGCCCCTGGGGCAAGACATGGGTCTTGTTTCGAGCTGGAATTGGAGGGAGTGGGAGCTCTGAGACCACGGGCCAGCTCAGGGCGGCTTCCGCTCAGGCCCTGTAAACCTGCAGTTCTCAGAGTGGGTCCGACCGGCAGCGCCCGCGGCCCAGGGGACTCGTTAGTGATGCGAATCCTCTGGGCCCCAGCCCGGCGGAGTCAGGAACCCTGGGGATCCTGGGGCACTGAAGCAAAGCCTGGTGTCTGCACCAGTGACCGCCGCTGCGGTCACGTCGGCGTCCTGGGAAGCTCGCAGAGTCCTGCCTCCTTCGCCCCTGTGCTGTCGCTCGGGACGTGTCCGATGTGCTATCACTCGGGACCAGATGGGAGCTGTTCTCCCCACTGACACCCGTCTGTGGGGTTGTTTCCAGCACCGCTTCCCAGCTCTCTGATGCTGATCCCAGGGCCAAGGGTCCGTGCCACAGGACCCCACTCCGGACTCCAGTGGCAGCCGGGGCAGCGGGGGTCCATCTGCTAGAACGGCCCCAGGACTCAGGGAAACACTCTACTACCGTCACTGGTATATCATAAACAGGAGCCCATGTGGGAACAGGCCGAGGGAAGAGAGGCCCGGGCGGGGGCTCCTTGTGCCCTCTGGGTGCACCACCCTCCCAGCACCTCCACGAGCTCACCTAGGGGGAAGCTCCTGGAACCCCATCATTTAGGGGTTTTATGGAGGTTTCATTCCACAGGCAAGATCAGCTCAGTCTCCCACCAACCACCCCTGAAGTCGGGCGGGGCCGAAAGTACCAAGCTTCTAACCACGGGGGTCCAGTGCCCTGGTCACAGGCCCCCGCCCTCCCAGAGTCACCTCCTTATAGCATAAACTCAGGCGTGGTCACGGGAGGCTCATCATGAAGCCCAAAGAGGCCCCTCTCACCCCAGTCACTCAGGAAATTCCGGAAGTTAGAGCAGCTCTTGTACCAGGAACCGGGAAGAAAGCCTAATATGCACTTTTTATTATGTCGAAATATCAGAGCCCCCCACTCCACTCGGGGGGGTCCGCCCTGCCTGTGCCGGCTTCCCGGGCTCCATCGGGGGCGAGGGAGGGGCTGGGCAGGACTGCCCCAGAGCGGGGGAGGCGGTCTCAGGTGTGCAGAGAGGAGGGCCTGGGGCCCGGGGCAGGGAGGCGGGCAGGGGGAGGCGAGCGGGCAGCTGGTCCCCATCAGGCCAGCCTCAAGCCCGGCGAGGAAGCCACGTGCAAGAGGCTTTGCTTCAATCAGGCGGACCCCAGGCGGGGATGGGTCGCACGGGAGGAGCGTTGCCTTAGCAACACAGACTTAGGGGGTGGTGATGGTAACAGGGCTGCTTTTGACCTTGGCCAGCTCCTGGGGCCGGTGGCTTTCTCAGCTCCCTGCTTTGCCATTGGGGCCGGTCCCAAGCCTGTGATGAGACGCGGTTCTGGGGGGAGGCCTTTGGTGACCCCTCCCTACCACCCTCTCCTCTCCCAGGCCCGTTTGAAAGCGCCGACACCAAAGCCTAATCCCTGTTTGCCCCGGAGCGTCCGGGCCACACCGGCCGCTTGCTCACTCGGCAGCCACAACCCGACAAGCGAGGGAACCCCTGAGTTCCAGGTGAGTCTGAGGCAAAAGGTGGTAACAGCCTGAGAGCCGTCTCCAGCGGGACCCCTGTCTCTTTGCTGTGTGACCTCAGGCAGAGGCTTCACCCCTCTGAGCCTTCGCTTGGTCTCCGTAAAGGGGGTGCTGATAACACGCCTCACTCCCTGTCTGCAGGGCTGTCACCGGTACCCCATGGCGGGGGACCTGGAGGCTCCCCTGGGCCGCAGTCCCCTTGTCCCGACGGGGAGGGTGTGTTTGGATGTGGTGTCTGGAGGGTCCTCCCCGGGTGCAGAGACAGCTGTCTTCGTTTGCTTTGTCCTCGCGGGCGGAAGGGCCGGGGGAGCTCCCTGGGGTCTGTTTAATAAGAGCACGAATGTCCTTCGGGAGGGCTCCACCCTCAGGACCTACCCATCCCCCACTGCCCCACCTCCTGCGCCATCACCCGGTGGCAGTGGGGGGTGGGGGGTTCAACCTTTGATTTTGGCCGGGGAGGGACACAAATTTCAGTCCTTGGAGGGGTGTTTGTGCCTCTCCCATCGTCATTGCCAGACACTCGCGAAAGCTTTCCGCAGCCCCTGGGGTTATAGGCAGCGTTGGGCATTTGGGGTCCAGGCTTTGCAATCATTCAAAGGCTTCGTGTTGATTGGGGTTCGGGGAAGACGAGAGGAGAGCTGGTCCCCGCGGGTGCGGAGCCCACACTGGGCTGCCCCCCTCAGGGGCCCGGCCTGGGGGACAGCCAGGAGGACTCGTTCATCCCTGACCACACGACGGGCGGGGAAGCTCCCCGTGACCTTGCCGGGCCTGTGGGACACGTCACAGGGAGCCCGCCTGGTCTCACGCAGGTCAGAGGGTCTCTGAAAATGATTAAAAGTTCCAGCTCTTTTGAGAAGGAGTCTCTTCACTTTTGCACGTCGGGTGTTTCTGGGCTGCGGGTGGCCAGACCCCAGGGGGCCGGCGGCCTGGAGGACCTGGGCCCCGTGTCCCCCCAGAGGGGGGTCTCGTCCTGAGCTCGCTCAGGGTGGGGGTGAACGCCCTCCGTCGGAGGAGGTAAAGGAGGCCAGCTCCCCCTTTCGGCGGTCAGGGTGGTCCAGATGCCATGGCCCCAGGGGCTGACCCCCGAGGGAGGGAGTCATCAGCCTGCCGGCCCTGGCTGTCCCCATCCTGGCACCTGCTCTCCACACAAGGACCCCCCAGGGGGAATCCAGAGGGAGAGGGGTCCCCGAGGCCCAGGAGGAGGAAAGCTAGCCGGGCCCCTTTAAGGATCTGCGCTGCCAGAGGAGAGAAAACGCAGAGCGAGCCCTTTGGTAAACATCTGAGGGCAGCAATAACAACTACCAGCTGTGAGAGGGGGCGCAGGGGGGCGCCGAGGGGGACGGGGGAAGGCCGGCCTTGCGCCTCGCTCTGCTGGAGGGTGGGGACCAGCCCAGAACAACGGGCAGAAACAGGGAGAGTCGTTGGTTCGAGGGCAGAGGACAGTGGGCAGGCCGAGCCGCCGCTGAGCCGACCACCTGGGCCTAGCAGCTCCCGCTTCCCCAGGGGCCTTTTCCGAATGCGGGAGATTGTCAGCCCCTCGTCACAGTGAGGACAAAGGGAAAGGAAGGTTCCAGTCCGTGGGAGTGGAAGGGAGGGGAGGGAGAGCCACTCCCAATACTTCAATTGCTTGCCCCGTTCTTTGTCCATCGGGGGTGATGTCCCTTCTCTAGATCTCACCTTGACCCTCGCCTTCTCCCTCTGGGAAGTCTCGCCGCAGCCCCCTGTGGGGCCTGTCTGCCCCGCAGCTCTCTCCAGGCCAGTCCCATGGGGCCACCATAGCTACTCTTCTAAAGTACCCAGTGGACACGTCCCTCTGCTCCAGCCCACACAGATCCCTGTGAGGATAGGAGACATTCGTTAGGATGCCTTGGGGCATGAGTAACACATGCAGTTCAGAAAGGCTTAAACTTTGGAGGGTGTTTTTGTTTGTATCGCCTGGGAGGTTCAGAAGCTGGGTGGGCTTCATGGATGGTGGAGCCAGCAGTTCAGCCGCGTCCAGAGGACCAGGTTCAGGGCCACGTGCCCATCCTACCGTCTGTAGCACCAGCTTCCCTCACGGTGCCACATCAGCTGTGGTGGCTCCGGCTTTGTACCACGACATCCAGAAAGCAGAGCAAACCTCTTTTCAGAACTCTTGTTGTAGTTATCTATTTCTATCCATCAAATCACCCCAAAACTTAATAACAAAATCTTTTATTTTGCTTATAAATCTGCAGTTTGGGCAGGACTTAGCATGAACGGTTTACCCTTACCCCACATGGCATCACCAGCTGGGGCAGCTCAACTAGGGTCTGGAGGCTCCATTTCGAGACGGTGACATGACTGACCACTCCATAGCAAAGTTCAGGACTTTTGGCTCCTGACTGAAGAAAGCAGCTTGAATGTGGAAACATGTAGCCTGGTTGCACTGGGGGCACTGGCAGCTATTTTGTGACCATGAGGCAATCCAACTTGAGAAAGAAGCACACAGAGGAGCGGAGAGCCTTGACCGAACATGGCCATACCTGTGCTCCCTTGGGCCTCTTCAGTTAAGTGAGGCAGTAAATCTACTTTACTGTTTAAGGCTGTGTGAGCTGGGTGCAGAGTTACTTAGAATACCTTAACCAGTACAGGAGGTTATTGTAATATTTCTCCTATTTCAGTATAGGGATTGTCTGTATGTCTGTCTACTCGATTAGACAACAAGCAGCAGGGACCAGGCCTCAAGCATTTCTCTGCCCCCAGTGCCCAGCACAGTAAGTGACACTCGGTTATTTGAATCCTACTTGGAGAGACAATACATGAGAACCACAGGCGTAGCTACGTTTCCAGAACCTGCAGGTGTTCACATCATCGCCCTGCGCCCTTCTCTGCCCTCAACCTGCTGGTGCTCCTTCACCGGCTCGTTTCCAAAGCCCACGCGGTCCACATCGCAGTGGCTCCCCCCAAGGTGTGACTGTGGTGGAAGAAAGACAAGAAAGGCAAGTCAGTCCCTCTTCATCGGAGCAGCCAAATGCCGACAGAGACTCGCAGGACTGCCGTGGGCGGCGGGGCGCAGCCGAAGGAGGGGAGCCTCGGCGTTTCTACACCATCAGCATATTTCACGGCAGTCAACTCGGCCCGGTTCCTGTAAAAGCCGTCAGCCCCGGACGCGCGGCCTTTCTTGTTTTGCTTGTTCAAGGTTAACGTCTCACAAGGCAAATATCCTCCCGCTCTCCAGCCCCACCGAGGAGGTTTGGCACACGCAGCTTTGCTGAGCACGAGGGAAGGAAGCCTCAAAAAAATAAAAGACGTGTGTCCTGAGAGCGCTTCTGGGAAGAGAGCCCCCGGCTCACCCCGCAGCCTGCCCTCCACGCAGCGAGTGGGGCCCAGGACTGTCCCCTGGGCCCGTGGCACTTCCTTCAGAACCAGCCGGCTGGAGCCCAGGTCCAAGGCCAGTCCCAGGACGGTGGTCACACGTTTTCACCCGTCTGTGGGAAACTGGCAAGATGAAGACAATGTAGCCATGTCCTCAGAAAGCTGGCTCTTGTCCTGACACTGGGTCTCAGTTTGGTTTGCTTTCCACTGCAAATAAAACACCAGCTCGACAGGCACAACCAAAAAGGATGGTTTACACATCTCACCCCAGGGACCCCGGGGCCAGGGCCCCGGAGAGCGTTCGCATGGGGGGCTTGCGGCTCTGGGGGCCGTGCATGGCATCGGCGGCGGGCAGCTGTTGGGCAGATTTGCACCATCCTGACGGCAGTAGAACCTTCCTTTGTATTTCCCTGTCCTTCCTTCTGCTCCAGTCGCTTCCTCAGGAAGCCAAGGGGATCATTGGACCTAGTTCTGGGATGCTGAGCAATTTCAACCGACAGGATTCCTGCCACCTGGTGACCTTTCCTCCCAGACAGTCACCCTGCTACAGCCAAATGCAGACAAACTGTCGGCGAGAAATTAATAGCTTGACCCAACTAAGCAATGACTGTGGTGTCTATATAAATAAAATTGTCTTTGCAAAACCAACTGGACAGGTTTTTGAAAAATGGGGATGTGTTTGGAATGGTCTGACCTAAAATAGAAGCCTGGCCAAATAACTGGCCAGCCGCCGGTGCAGGACTGAGCTCTAACCCGAGGGCATGGCCGGGAGGTGCCGCTCTGGGTGCTGGTGAGGTTTCATTTCTCGTTCTGGGCAGTGGTCATGTGGGTGTGCTCACTTTGCAGGGGGTTGTCCAGCTTCTGTGTATATGTTGTGATTGAATTTTTAAAAAAATGTCTTCCGGTATCTCTCCAGCAGGGGACCCGTGATGTTTCTTTAAGGGGCGGGTCAGAGACGGGCACTCTCCCCAGGCAGCTGGAGTCTGGAGGGTGACCTGTGGGAGGGAGGAATCGTCCGCAGAGGTGGCCCCACGTGAGACTCTCCAGGCCACCACTCTGGTTTGTGGGTGAGCTGCTCATCTTGTGAGTGAGGGACGAGGGGTGGCAGCCCCAGCCGGCGATGTGCCTGAGAAACGCTGCAGGGACCGACTATGCGGGCACAGGTCTGGGAAGGGCTCTCTCTCCACGTGCCCTCTTCTGGAACATGAGCTGGCCCAGAGATCTCTGCCTCTGAGAGGCTGTCATACCCTGCCTGGGACTCGCCACCATCACACCAGCCTTCAGTAGATGCCTTGGTGTGGCAAGGTCACCCAGTATGTCAGGTCATTCTTTTTGATGGCCAAGTAACAGTCTCTCGTGTGCATACGGCACATTTTATCTGGTCAGCATGTGACAAACATTTGGGCTGTTTCCACCTTTTGCTATGATGAACACAATTCACACTTAAGCCTTTTTTAAGCGGCAGTTCTGTGCGTTATAATCGCTCTGTTCCCTGCACAGATATGAGCAGCAATAATAATAACTACCATCTACCAAGCACCTACTGTGTGCCCACCAAGCACATGCTGGGTGCTGAGCTCCAAGCCGGGCTGTTCCTATGTCAACGGGGGGTTCTCGCCATACCCCGGTGCGTGTGGGAGGTGTTACTGTTCCGCTCTGTGGACGGTGGAGCTCGTGTCCAGAGAAGTAAAGAGGTTGGCCAATGTCACAGTGGAAACGGGACTCGAACCCAGGTCTGTCCTGCAACAGAGTCCTCCCGTTGTGTTTATCTCATTTTTGGCAGGGGACCCTTCTTGAACTGGATTTTGCATATTTTGGGGTCTCCCCCAAACTGTAAGCCTCTTCAGGTTGAGGACCAGGTCCCCCGATCTGTCCCCTAGGCTCGGCCCAACTCCCTGGTTGGCGGTTCCTCCCACGCGTGTTCGCGGAGCTGCTGTCGGGTTGCCGCCTGGGGGCGCTACGCTCGGGGCTGCTCCGCATCCCTCCCCTCGGCCTCCTCCTGGCTGCGGGATGGGCGCACGGCGCAGGCCTGGCCAATCACAGCCCTCAGTCCCTCTGGCTGCAGCGATTGGCTCAAGGACTCGCTTAGGATCCAAGGCTGGCCAATCGGAGCCTTCCGCGAGTATTTGCCATAGTAACGGCTGAGGCCACCTGCCCGCTCGGTAGGGCTGGGAGCTGGAGGGACCAGCGAGCTGGCGCTGCCATGGGCGACCCCATCCTGCCCCCCGAGCGGGATGCGCCGCAGATGTTAAAACCGGTGTTGCGGGAAGAGGTCCATGTTACCTTCTTGGGTTAAAAAAAAGCAAGAGAGCCCGACCGGGCGTGGCTCAGCCGTTGAACATCGACCTGGGATCCAGGCGATCCAGGTTCGATTCCCGGTCAGGTCACATGCCTGGGTTGCGGGCTCAATCAGTGACTCTCATCATTGATGTTTCTGTCTCTTTCTCTCCCTCTCCTTTCCTCTCTCTGAAATCAATAAAGATTTTTTTTTTTAAATTATAAAAAAAAAAAAAATACATGTTTAAAAAAAAAAAGCAAGAGACAAAACAGTGCCCACAGTGTTACCTGGTGTGTGTGTGTAGCTGTGCAAATGTGAAAATGGAAGGCAGATGCCCGTATATGGACATGGTTCTCTCCGCATGAGTATTGGTTACTTTTTTTTTTTCTTTTTGTTTATCTGAACTTTCGAAAACTCAACCTGGATTCTGTACTTTTGAGAAGTTTCTGTCCTTTCTCTCCTGTTTATTTTAAGCTAGGTTTCACGCAGTCCCTCTCGAGTAGTCGTTTCTGGCACATTCCTCTCGGGGAGTAAACAGGCTCGGCCTGAGTCATCTCGTTTGCCTTTCTATGGCACAGGCTTTTACAACAACCCCAAGATCTGCCCTAGCTCCAGGCCCCGTCCACCCTGGACCACTCTGCCCACCGGGTCCCCTCTCGGCCACCACCAGGACCCTCAGTCCCCACTGCCTGAGTGATGTCATCCCCGAGTGTCTTCCAGAATCCTGGAGAAAGCTGGGCCTCCCTCCCCCACTCCTCCTGCTGGGTGTCATGTTTTCATCCTCAGCTCACAAGAAACCTGCAAAAAATATTTTCTTTGGCAGCCGTTTAGAGAGTAGCAGCCCCAGACATGCCTTCCAGGCGACGTCCAAGCCTGGAGTGGCCACGGCCGTCCGCAGCTGCCAGGAGACGTGGTCATGGACAAGGCGAGGGCTCGGACCACATCGTTGTGAATCGGGCTCTTTCTCCCATCGAGATCGTAGAGATCACAAGGCCTGGGAGATGGGGCCCCACGGAACCCACCAGCGGACCGAACCTCTCCGAAGCCAAAGCCAGGGGGTATGGCAGGCCCTCTGGAGGCCCAGACCCTGACCACCTCCTCCCACTGCTGAAGGGTCTCGCAGGCAGGCAGTGGAGGGCCCAACTGCACCCCTATTTCTCATGTCTCCTTGTGGGAGGCACTTCCTGCAGAGGGGGGTCCATTCCCACACCCCTCTGAGCAGGCCTGTCCTCCCCACCCTAGGCCCTGACTACCCGGTTGGTGCTGGTGGCCACAGCCTTTGAGTCAAGTGTGGGTGGTCACCTGACCCTGGCGGAGCCGTCAGATCTGCACCTGCAGGGCCGTGACCCCAGAGAAGGACCCAGGTGAGAGTGTTTGAACTAACAGGGCGGGCAGGGTGGAGCCTGGGAAGGCAGAGAAAGCAGGGAGAGGACCGGGTGAGGCAAGGCCTGTGGTGAGATAAGACCCGGGGGAGGGAGAGGGGGAGCTGGAGGCAGGAATTAGCCCGAGGGCTGTCCACATTCCTGGGGCCAACGGGACGTTCTGTGCGTAAGTGACGCGCATTCCCTGAATCCTTGGAATAACACCCATTTTAATTCGACTATCTCATCTGGGTGTTCATTCCTTACAGCCCAAAGATCCAGGCTGGGCTATACCCCCACTCATCCCCGCCCTGCCCGTTGGCTGGGAGCCCCCCCCCCCCTTTGCTGTTCATTTTCTTGAAGAAAGTGCTTCCCTGGGACTGGACGCCTCCCCTGACCAAGGTGTCCGAGGGGTGGGGTCAGGGCAGAGGGGCCTTCAAGGTCAGGACTCAAAGTCCCTGGGGGCTGTGGTGGGAAAGGTAACAGGTTTGGAGGGCTGGCAGATTTGGGTTTGAATCCTGACTCCAGAAGCTTCCAGCTGTGTGACCTGCTTTGTTTCTTGGCCCCTTCGTAGTATCACCCAGGACCCACCGTGTGTGACAGGCCTTCCCAACGGCTCCTCTGGACAGCCCTACTAGGGGGACCCATGTTCCAAACAGGGCGCAGAGAGGGGCGAGGCTAAGCGGTCAGTCATGCCCAAGCCACCCAGCTGGCCATGGGAGGGAGAGCCTCCATCAGGGAGCCGGCTGTGCCCAGAGAGAAGAAAACGTCTCAGGCTAAGATAAACCCTCATAAAATCGAATGAACATCCTCCCGTACCAGGAAGAAGAGAAAGTGAATCTTTAAAAAAAAAAAGTTATTTCAGTATTTAGGCATGAGCTGCAAAGTCATGGATTTGCTTCAAAATAATCCATAAGGGGTGGGTGCTGGCGAAAGAAAACTGGGCACGCCGGTCGTTTCCGAAGCCAAGCATGGGTGCGTGGGTTAGTGCTCCGCTGCTCCCTCTCCTTGTGAATGCGTTTGAAGGTTTTCATGATAAAACGTTGGTTTTAAAGTCGCAAGTAGGAACATGACCAGAGTTGAGAAGGCATCCGGCATAGGACATCAAGGCCCGACAGGGTCCCTGTGGGCCTGCCGCTGACCGCTGACCCTGTTCTCCTGGCCCCTCTCCCCCGGTGACTCCCGTGTGGTCCCAGAACCCTGGGCTCTGGGTAACAAACCTGCCTCTTGGGGACATGTGTTTCCAATCACTCTGCCCAGCCGTGAGTCACCACCAGCAGCTGCCGCCTGTTTCCATCCCCAACACTCACCTTCAGACTTGCCATGCTGACAGTGGGGCCCTACCCCCACCCCGACTCTGCGCTCAGCCCCGGGGACCCTGCCTGAGCAGCTGCCCCCAGCTCTAGGCCTCGCGGAGCCGGTGCTTCTGTCCAGAACAGGCCCCCGCCTTTCAGGTTATTCTTACCAACCTCCAGGTCTCCTCTACCCCAGGCCGCCTCCACTTCACAGGTGCCCGGCACCTGGCACCCGCATCGCTGTCGACTCTGTCAGTGTTTCTACTGACGGGCTCGAGCTGTAGGAGGGAAGGGGCTGCTCTGTTCTGTCTGAACCCTCAGCACCTGCGCCCCAGGGCACCCACCTGGTGTCCAACACATACGTGAACAAATGAATGAGTGAATGAATGAATGAACGGATGAGCTGTAACCTTAGGATGTAGAGGGTCATGGGGAAGACAGACATGGAAACAGTAATCATGAGAGGAGTCCAGGCCGGGGCTGGGGGGGGGGGCGGTTTCCATCTCTCCCCACTTTGGGCCACCTGCTCTCCACACAACCCCAGCTGGGCACCTCCTGGGACAGAAATCAGCTGTAACCCACCTTTGGCTGGCTGCCTGGGGCCAGGTGAGGAGGAATTTCAGCCATGCCCAGGCTCCCTGGGGAAGGAGGCCTGGAGAGGGACCTGTGTCCCACAGGGGCCTGGGGGGTCAGGGAATGCCTGCCAGACTCGGGGACACATGGGGTGCCCCCTACCTTCCTCGAGGAGTCAGACCGCAGTTGGACTCCATGGGGAGTTCTGTGGGGGCCCCAGAGCCCCTTCACAACTGCAGGAAGCCCAGCGCAGCTCTGGTGCTGGGAGGCCTGGCCCACCTAGACCCCGGTGCCCTCCCTGGGGGCGTCCAAGAGACACCTGTGAGGGGAGGCTGAGAAGAAATCATGGGGACAGCGGTCAGCCTTGTCCCAGGGGCCCAGGAGCACCAGGACAGAACCAGGGACCCCAAGGGAGAGGAGATAAGCAGCCGACTGGTGTAGGACTGACGGCTCACAGGATCCCCCTTCTCCTAGGGGCCGGACAGGCTCAGGGAAACACAGGGACCAGAAAGCCAGCCGCTGCCTTTCGGCCCCTCGTGCCTGCAGAGCTGGGGAGCTGTCTGTGAGCTGAGGAGAGGGTGGAATGACCGAGTTGATGAGCCAGACCCCAAACTCCAGGAATGAGCTGGAACAGTGGTCAGGACTCAATGACTCACTTTCCGAGGAGCCCGGCTTGTCCCAGCCTTCTCAGGGCTCTGCTGCCTCTGATCTCTTTGTTGGTGACCAGAGCCACCCCCAAACTATGCTCTTCCTGTTGTCCAGCCCTGGGCCTTGAGGAGCTCTGTCCCCTGGCCCTCTCCCCGCACTGCATGGGGCGATGTCCAGGGCCTGGGACCTATTCCACAGGCTCTCAATCTGGTCGCAGCGCAGGGCTGGGGGTGAGGTGGTTTGGCATCTCATGAGACAAGAACCTGGACTCGGGATGGACGGAGCTCGGGGCTGCTGACCACAGGGCTGACCTCATGGGTACCTGAAGCATCCCAGAGAAGAGAGGGACCCAGAGAGAGATGCGGGGTGGGGGGAGACTAGGCTGGAACAGAGCAAGAAAAATAGGACTGGGGAGAGGGAAGGAGAGGGAGGCAGTTCTTGGGCACAGTCCTAATCACAGCCTTGAAGTGAAATTTACTGCTGTTCTCAGCACGGGACGCCAACCAGAGCCGCCACACCAGCCCCCTTCTGTTTGGATTAGGTGATGACATCATGGCCGTGGGCCCGTCACTCCCAACACCAAAGGGAGAGGAGAATGGCGGGTAGGCGGGAAACCCGAGCCTCCTGCCTCTGGGCTTCCAGGGAGAGGAAACCGAAACCACAGAAACTCAGCCTCAACAAACCCCTGCTGAGCTGGGCAGCCGGTTCCCCAGGTGTCCGCCCCTCGTCCCCAGCCCCTGGTCCCCAGCACGCAGGCTGAGGCGGCTCCCTGGCCCCGGGTTCCCATCCCTGCTCCCCGGCCCGCTCCCCAACCCGCCCACGGAGGAAGCACATGACCACGTGCCCAGGGCCAAGAGGAAATAGCCTGGGCATGAGAACATGCGGCGGCCTGCAGAAGCCCCCGCAGCATTGCTCCGTCCCTTTGTTTTTCACGGGAACAAAGTCTAAGGGAGGGTCCAGGGAGGGCCGGGTGCGGGCGATGCGGGAGGCAGACAGGTGAGGAGCGGGAGCTAAAGCGGAGGGCAGAGCTCAGGTGCGTGCGCCTGGGAACCGCGGACCCTCCCGCACTCCTGGCTGGAGGACATGCAGGGTAGGACCCTCTGTGTCACGGGAGGAGAGTCCACCTGGACTGAGGCCAGTACCCAGAAGGGAGCCTGCCTGGTAGGAGAGGGCGGGGCAGGTGACAGGTGCGTGGGCAGAGAGTGAAGGAGATAGGCCGAGCCCCGCCTTCTTAAAGACGCCCGTGGATGGCATAAAATACCGCCCGGGATGGACCCGCAAAAGAAACCCCAACGAGAGCGGTGAGCCAAGAGCACTGAAGGGGAGGGAGGGGGTCCTTTGAAAGTAAATGCCTTGAGGAGCTGCCCCCAGGGAAAGTCGGAGAAACCGCCTCACTCTGCCCAGGAGCTGTCCTTTTTAGGACTGAACCTCTTTTGAATATTGTTTCCCTGACCAAGGAGCAGAATGTGACCTCTGCCCTGTCACCTCAGTTCCCACCACCTGGAGTCACTTCCCTGACTTTTTGGTCAACACCTTTTTATAGGACTGTGTAGTCCATGCATATGTTTAATTTCCCATAAAAGAAATACGATGCATGCTGTTTTCTCATGGACGCTTTTAAGAAACAGTCTTTTTGGCATTCCTTGCCCTCCCTCTCTCCCGAGAACCAGCTGGGACAGAGAGGTTTGTCGGAAACACACTGATAGGCAGGCAACCTTGTTTATGTCTCTGAATTTTGCTTTTTTCACGACCAAAGATCTTTATCACTTAGGGCTTGTCAACCAGAGTGGTTCTGCCCCCCCTCCCCCACCCCCTCCCCCGCCAGGAGGCATTGAGCAACGTCTGGACATATGCTGGGATGGGGTGCTATTGGCATCTGGAGGGTGGAGGCCAGAGATGTTGCTCAACACCCCTCGGAGCACAGGACATCCCCCACCAGAGACTGATCCAGCTCAGAGGTTAGTGGTGCCGAGTCCGAGCAGCCGGATTAATAATAAAATTAGTGAAATGAAATAAAAATCGAAAGGGGCTTTAGAGAGTCACCACTGGTCACGAAGACGCTAGGGGGACTGTGCAGTGGACTATGGCCCACCTTCGTGATGTAGATGGCTCCGTCATTCCAGACTCCTTCCTGTCACCTTCAGGATGTCCTGTGGTCAACAGTCCTCCACCTGGGAATGTTGGGGACAGATATCCGTGCTGGGTGGCACCACCTGCCTGCTGTGGCCATGAGTCTGATGCCCAGAGGTGATGGGGGCCCATGGTGACCCTGAAGTCAGCAGTAGGTTCCTCTCTGAGGACCACACATCACAAACCAGACACCTTGGGATAGCCAGGCACATGGACCCCACCCCCAAACACACATACACACACATACACACACACACACACACACAGCCACCCTCTCCCGGCTGCCCTCAGACCTGCCCAAGATACGTCCACTCTTTCGGGAGCAGCTTCCCGGGTACGTGGGGCCAGTTTCCATGCCCGTGTACCCTAGAGCATCTGGCTCTCCGAACCGGCCGGGAGGAGTGTGGGGTTCAGCTCCCCTCCAGCGGTCTCCAGGGAGAGAGCACTCCGGGCTCAGGAGGAAATGGAGCTTCTCCAGACGGGGAGAGTAAGTCCACTGGGCAGAGGTGCTTCCAGTGTCCCCCGTGAGCCCCGGGGACAAAGCCTGGCTGGTGGGGCTCCTGCCCAGGCCTATAGGTCATTCTGACTCTGTTTACCTGAGAAGGAGTGGGAAGGGGGGTGGGGGCAGGCCTTGGCACTTCTGCCTGGCGCTGGACAATGTTAACTCCGACAGGCCAAGCCCAGGATGAGTTTGCTGGGTGTGTGTAGACTGGGAGGGACCGTGATGACAGCCACAGACCAAATCTTTGGGGGGGCAGGGGTGAGGCAGGGGCAAGGTGGGGGTTCCTGGTGGGCAGTGTGACCCAGGGAGTGTGGTCTGAGGGTCCTAGAAGCCCTCTCCCCAGCGGGCCTGGCAGGCACTGCCCCCTCCTCTCTGTCCTACTGGGAGGCACAGGCACAAGGCCAGGTCCAGCAGGCTGTGGCCAGAGCGCACACGGGCGGGTCCCTGCGGCTCCCCTGCCAGCCCGCCGCCAATATGAAGGTAGGGGAGGCGGCTTAGGAGGGAAGGTGGCTGATGGAGGTACCAGCTCCGGGTCCTCCTGCCTCCTTCCCTCTCTTGCCTGAAAGGGAGACGACTGACCCTGTCCTCCCTCCTTGGGGTAGAGGTCAGAGGTCAGCGCTGCAGCCCTTTCCCTGAATTCCTCCGGCCTTGTCACCCGGAGCAGAGAGTATGTGACACTATTTTATGTGAACAAAAGTGGAAAAAGTGACTGGGCTTATCAGGGTGCTAAAAATATTGCCCGGCCCAGTTATCTTTTTTCCCCGGCTGTCTTTGAAAGCCCCCCAGAAACCAAAGGAAAGTTTGGTTTTCCACTTTCAGTATTTTCCAGTTTCACATCTCAAGGGTGCACCACGCAGCTCAGCAGGCGGTTACTCTTTAATTGTGCCCTTTGCCCCCTCTCCACCTCCCCTGCGGGGTAGGAGGTCCAGTGTGTAACTGCCCACCGCCCAGGGGCGCAGGGCAGGCTCAGCGGCGGGCAGACAGGGTCCCCGGGGGTCATACTTCACCCCACGTCCCACGCCGTCCACACCTCTCAGTCAGATTCCCCGCCCTTTCTGGAACACAGAGCTGTTTTGGGAAAAGACCTTCAGCTCCCACATTTGTGGGATGAGGGAGGGAAGGGCGAGGGGAGCCAGCAAATGCCTTCATCCAATCCTACTGCCTCCTGGGCTCCTGGGCCCACCCCCCCTGGCTCTTGTTGGCTGGTCAAAAATATGGCCAGTTTATATAAAATCCTGTTTTGTTCATAGTAACCACTCCCCCTCCCTTTGCAACTAAACTGTGACGCGCACTTAAAATTCTAAGGCCTCCATTTGAGGAAGGGAGCCAGTAAGTTTCAGGAGCCGCCGCCCACGGGGGCACGGGGCGGGGCCGCAGGCGCTGACCTCGGCCCCCCGCTGGAATCTGAGGGACCCCCTAGTGCCAGGGAAGGAGGCGTCTACCCCTCCCGTGCCAAGCTGGAGGGGCAGGGGCAGGGGAAGGGGGTGGGTGGGACCTTGGTGCCCTGGGGAGTGCGCTGCACGTCCCAAGAGCTGAGCCAGGGCGCACCGGGCGCTGTTCTGCACGCATCACCCCCCCGCCCCAACCTCTGGCGATTTGGGAGGTTACGGGGTGCGGCCCAGCGCGGGGGGGGAGCCAGGTGCGCGGCGCGAGCCCCCCACGCCGAGCACAACAAAAGCCGGGTTTGGGGGAGGGAGGGGCGGCGCGGGGCGGGGCCTCGGAGCCCCCCGAGCCCCATTGGGCGCCGGCGGCGCCCGACGCGCTCCGAGCGCTATAAAAGGCCGGCGGCGCCCGAGCCCGCAGCGCACACATCCCCAGAAGGCAGGGGAGGGTCCGGCCGGCCGCGCGCGCGCCTCGCCACCCCCACCGCTTTCTTCTCCGCGCCCCCGCCGCCCCCGGGAACGCAGCCCCGAGAAAGTTTGTGGGGGTGAGTGCGGGCCCGGTGCGGAGGGCGCGCCCGGCAGCGCAGCGAGACCGCGCGCCCCAGCCCGCCCGGAGGGAAGCGCCCCGAATCCAGGCGGCGGCGGCCGAGCCCCGAGCCCGCGCCCCCGGCCCGCGCCCCCCGCCCGCCATGGGCGCCGCGGCCCGCAGCCTGCGGCTCGCGCTCGGCCTCCTGCTCTTGGGGACGCTGCTCCGCCGGGCCGACGCCTGCAGCTGCTCCCCGGTGCACCCGCAACAGGCATTTTGCAATGCAGACGTAGGTAAGGACAACGCCCGCCGGGGGCCCCCGGGGCTCCCACCACCACCCCCTCCCCCGGGGGCGCGCGGGACCCCCGCCCGCCCGCGCCCCGCGGAGGGACCCAGGCGCCCTCCTCCCGGCCCCGCGCGCCGTCTCCGATCCTGCAAGTTGACGCCAAAATCGCACTTTCTCTTCCCTTCCTCCACTCCCTTTCTTTCCCCTCTCCGCCGCCGCCGAGATGCTTCTCAACCTCAAAATTCCACCGAAATTCCGCTGCAGCTCCAGCCCCAGAAAAGGGAGCCAGGGACCGGATTGGGTCTTGGCAGGCGGAGGGCCCGGAGATGCCAGCGCGGGGGCGGGGAGAGTGGGGGACACGGCGTGTGTGAGTGGAGGGGAGTGCTGGCCTCGGTGGCTGGAGGGCTGGGGACCCCAGGAAGAAACTTTCACATGCGAGGTGGCAGTTGGGCTCCTCTGGGCTTGGGGCTGGGTGGGGAATGGCTTCTAGGTCTAGACCTCTCCCACCAGCCCCATTTGGGGGTTCCTGGATTAAGTGAGGGGCAGATGGACGCTTCCCTCCCCTGGGCTCAGAGGGGCTGCTCAGAAAGGCCTGGACAGCCCCAGGGCCCCTCCTCATCTGTGCTCTGCCCAGGAGGCCTTGCACCCAGGGTTGGACAGGAGGGAGGGTCCTTAGTGGCTTGTTGGTGACTACTTTTTCAGGACATCCGCAAAAGCTTGAGACTTTGGTCACTGGAGGGGACGGGGGAAGGGAATTGTGTGGCTGCTTAGGGTCCCAGGAAATATCTATTACCCTCAGGACCCCTTGCCCCTCAAAGGTGGGAGCTAGCGAGGGAGGAGGAGGCCAGTTATTTGTTTTGGTCCTGGAGGGTGGACTAGCTGGGGCCCAGAGGTTTCCATCCAGGTCTGACACTTGCAGCCCTGGTAAAGGTCAGCCAGGTTATCCTGAGGCAAGGTCAGTTTAACCACAGGTGGGCCTCTGCACCTCCCTCCGACTTCTCAACAGGTGTATTTCCTGCTACCGTGTCTCCGCCACCCCAGCATCCCATTTCCAGGCCAGATGTGGTGAAGCGGGGCGGCCTTCACCTGCTCAGACTCCCAGCTGGACTTTTCTGGGTCTCTCCTGTTGTCAGCCATGCCCCCCTGGACTCCCCACACCTGCCATGGCTCCCTGCTACACCCTAACTGGCTATTAAAGCTGACCCTGCTGCCTAGCCTGAGAGGCCTTCAGGTGCTCCTACCTGCGGGCATCATGTGGCTCAGGCCACCTGGGCATGGGGGAAGTGAGGTCTGTTTTGGAGCTCAGCATGATCTGAGGGGGAAGGAGAGGATCAGCCTTCCTATGGGGTATCCCCTCAGGGGATCCAGGCCTGTCCAGGCCCCTTTGCTGAGACACAAGCCATGCTTCTGACCAGAGTGTCATGGGCAGAACAGGCTGAGGCCCGCAGGCATCCTGGCTCCTGAGACCCCAGGGCTTGGCTCGCAGCAGCAGAGTGAGAAGAGGTTGGGCCTTGGGACCACTCAGCGTCACCAGCCACCTGGTGCTTGCCCAGTGTTGGCTGAGACTGGCACTGTTTCTGCCTGGGGTGTGGATCAGGTGCAGCCAGGGGTCAGGGTCGGGGAGCTTCAGAATGTCTGGAGTCTCCTTCTTGCTTTGTGTATGACTCTGCCCTTTGCCTGGACCTCCTAGCGTTTGTTTCCAACTTGTTGTGTCAAAATCATCATGCAGCTAAAACTCTGAACCCCATCCCAGCTCCGAGGCCCAGCGGGCCCTGCTGTTGCCAGAGGTTACGGCAAAGCCCGGGGCGTTCAATTTCTGGGAGTGCGGGGACAGCCTGCCACATGCTGGGGTGCTTAAAGCCACAGGAATTGATCCTCTTGAAGTGTAGGTCTAAAGTTCGAAATCACGGTATGGGCAGGGCTGGTTCCTCCTGGAGGCTCTGAGGGAAGATCCTTCCAGGCCTCTCTCCCGCTTCTGGGGGCTCCGGCATCCTTGGTGATCTTTGGCCGGTAGACGCATCACTCGGGTCTCTGCTCCGTCTCCACATGGCCTTCTCCCCTGTGTCTGTGTCCAAATTTCCTCCCTTCCTTTATGGACACCGGTTGGATTTAGGGCCCACCCACATCCAACATGACCTCATCTTAACTCGATCACATCTGCAGAGACCCTGTTTCCAAATAAGGTCTCATTCATAGGTCTGGTCGGACATGAATTTTACGGGGATGCAGTTTGCGCCAGGCTGTCCGGTCTGCTCCGTCGGCTGGGGATACAGAGCCTGCCACATGCTTGCGCAGGCCCCCGGCCGGCCGGGAGTAAACGTCACAGGGAAGCAGCAGCCTGTCTACGCGGCCCTGCTCCCTTAAGGGGCACAGGTTCTCAACGTCCTCCGATTCCCCACGCTGGTTGGGAGCAGAACTGCCTGAGGCCTTTTAAAGGTCACTCAGGACTGGTTCCCTTTGCAGATGCTGAGAGCCTGGCTCAGACCTCGGCTCAGACCTCGGCTTCTGTAGTTTTCAAAGCCCCACAGGTGGTGATGTGCCCCCAGAGCTCTGGCCCGGAGGCCTGGGAAAGGGCGCGTCCTGGTGCACGTGGGAGCTGACCTTGGCCGCAGCGCGTTGGCTTCTCATTGCTGCCCGGATACAGGCTTGTTACATGGCTTGGTATCTGTAAGAGGCAACTGGCTTAAGAAATAGGCTTCTGTCTGCCTATGTGAGGATCCCTGGGAGGTGTCTCCCAGCTCTGGCAGCTGGTAGGATTGGAACTGTGGTCTGCAAAGAGTTCATTATGAGGTTGTGACATTGAGGGTGAAGGGGGTGGTAAGAGACAGTTGGGCTCCTGGGAGTCCCTGCTCCCTGGGATAGGATGAGCAGGAAGCCTCTGATGTCTGGGAGCAACGCCGGGATGCGTTGATGGCCCGCTTCCTCTGTCTGATGGAGTCCTTCGCCCTCTACGCCAACCTGCACAGCCCAGTGATCGGGCAGGACCACGGGGCAGGGAGCCTGCAGTGACTCAGCCCGCACAGGGACTTGACTCCCTGGTCCTCCGGCCAGATCTAGACCCAGAGAATAAAATCTCCCATCTGGCCTGGGTGGCGATGCCCAAAGTCACGTCACTCCAGAGGGGCTCACAGCCAAGGCCACGTGCTGGCTGCCGGGGGTCGACAGCCAGGGTTGTGCACGCACTGCTGGGGGCCAGACAGCAGCCATCTCGAAAAACACACAAGCACTCAGGCAGCGGCTCTGTCGTGCCCGCGACACGCTTAGGAAGAGCCAGGCAGTGGGATTCCTTTGAGTTCAGTCAGGCCTCGAGTGCATGGGGACCAGGGGAGGTGGTGACTCCTGCAAAGCGCACAATCGATGGATCTTTGTGCGTCCTGGATTTGATTTTGGGGTGTATGCCAACAAGCAGTTACGGGGGTGCCAGCTCCGCCCAGGGCATGGAAGGGAGAAGCAGGCATTAGCCTGGCCTCAGGAGGGGAGCTAGACGCCAGTGCCAGGCAGTGAGGAAGACGGTTTAAACCCACATGGGTCAGGGTGAGCAGGAGCCCTGCAGGCCCCTCACCCCCAAGTCAGACTCAAATAATTAACAAAGCAGCCGTGAGCCAGGCTGACATGTTTTGGACAGTGTCCCTGCCAGGATGCATTCTCCCAGGGCAGTGACGGGGAATGAGTCGCTGGCAGCTCCCGGGGTTGGGAGACCAGAAGAGGGAATTGCTGTGTGCTGGGCACGAGGCTGCACAGCGGGCGTGGCAGGTGCTGGAGGGGAGCTCTCCCGACACCACGCCTTCCTCCCTGTCGGTGATCAAAGTGCCTGGTGCCAGCCTGCGACCCACTCCCTCCTCTGGAATGTGCAGTCCAGCCCTGGCCAGTGGTCCATGAGCTGCAAATGGACTTGGTCACCTGCCTCTTCGCCGCCGTCTTAGCCGGGTTGCTATGCAGATCCCACTGTTGCGGATCTTTGGTGACATTTGGGCTCACGGAGAAGGGGTGTAGACGACTCCCAGGCTTACCAGGGCGGGGGACTTGAAGTCACCCTAGTCCTAAGGCAGACCCACTAATCCGATGCCTGAGGGGCTGGGGGTAGAGGTGAACCCCTTGGGTTCCAAAATAGCAAAGAGATATGCTTGGAGGGGACCCCAGGCAGCCTGGTGGGTGAAAACACAGCAGGAGGGCCCTGCCGGCCTGGCTCAGTTGACTGGGCGCAGCCCCACGCACCCAGGGGCGTCAGTTCTATTCCCAGTCAGGGCACATATCCAGGCTGCCGGTCTGACCCCCAGTTGGGTGCGTGCGGGAGGCAGCCAATCGATGTCTCTCTCTGGAACTGCGAGATCCCTAGATCTGAGAGCATGTTCCCAGAGGGTGGTCAGTGGGGCCAGCATGGGGCGTGCCCAGGTGAACTCAGCAAAGGGACCAAGTGCCTGGGCAAAGGTGAGAGAGAGTTCTGGATCCAGGTAGGCCTGAGTGGAGGGCTAGGGCACTGGGAGGGCCAAGAGGGAGATTGGGACTGAATGTCACCGCTCTGGCTTATGTGGACCGTGCCCGGGACCCAAGGCAAGCCACCAAGGATGAGCACCATGGGTGATAGCGAGAACCTCCCAGGAGTTTGCCGAAAGGCAGCTGCCTGAGCTGGTGCCTGAATTGGAGCCTCGGGGCCCCGAGCCTGGGTGTTGGTGTTTCCCAGACTCTCCAGGTGATTCTGCTACCCGCCAAAGCTGGCACCGAGCCATTGTCCCCAAAGCGGGGTACCCAAGACAGTTTGGGTGTGAGAGGAGAATGTTATAAGCGTGTACTGTACAGAGATGGCTGTTCTGTTGCATGTAACTGTAAGCTCATGGGTAGGTGTCCAGGGTGCTCGTCCAGGCTTCTGTTGAGTGCCAGAGGGTGTCAGAAGTGTGGGGGCAGCAAGGAGGCTCTCAAGGCTGGGGAGGCATCACCTCTTTCTGTGTTAGACCCCGTGCTGGGCGTGTGCTCTTCACCCAACCCGGGGGCCTCTGGTTATCCCACAGATAGGGGGGCTCAGAGAGACACAAGCCGGGTCTGGGTGCCTCCCAGGAGGAGGCCAAGAAGCAGCCCAGGTATGGGAGGGGGGCCTAGAAGAGACATTATGATGGTCCCGTGAGGGGAAAACGATGCCGACAGTAATGACAGCGACCCTGCCTGTCCTCGTTCAGTGCCTGGTGCTGGGACTGCGTTCTGCACATTCCTGGTGTTAACTCGGGTGATTCTTCACTATCCTCATTTTACAGATGATCACACCGAGGCCCGGATAAAACTTGCTCAGGGTCACAGTGTTGGCAAATAGAGTAAGAGGGCTGTTTTAAAATGAGAAGGGGTGTGAGGGTTGCCTCTGGGGAGGGGCTTGGACGGGCGAAGGGTGGAGGGCCATGGGGGTGGGGAGGGAAATTCCCGAGGGCTGGCCTTGTTCATGAGGTTTTCCCATCAGTCGGAGGTGAGCTGAATAAATTAAGCTGTATCCTGACAGCAGAACATCAAGCAGTCATTTTAGGCAGTGTGTGGATCCCTGTTTGTGACCTAGAAAATGTTCGGAGTGGATTCACTGAAAAAGCCCAGGCTCCGTCTGAATGCTTCCATCCTCGACGTGGTCTCTTGCCTGGACTGAGTCACAGGGCTGACATGGCATTTTTAAAAATGCACAACCCTTACGTGAACGCTCCAGGAAAAAGTTGGCAGGCGAGCACCCAGGTCGGGCAGCGGAACATGGCTGCC
The DNA here is from genome assembly GCF_964146895.1 of Miniopterus schreibersii. Classification (NCBI taxonomy): domain Eukaryota; kingdom Metazoa; phylum Chordata; class Mammalia; order Chiroptera; family Miniopteridae; genus Miniopterus; species Miniopterus schreibersii. The sequence goes on from NC_138116.1 coordinate 1,923,742, forward strand.
CCTCCCAAACTCTGTTACCTCTCCTGGCCCCAGCCCCCCCTTTTCTTAGACATGACCCTGGTCTGGTTTTTATGGCGACAGCTCCCTGGCCTTTCTTTTTTTGGTTTATGTATCTTTATCTCATGACAAGAAGAGCTGTGCCCGAATTTCAGTGCACGGACAGAGGAAGTCTGGGAGGGTGTCTGTCAGAACTCTAGGCGGTGGGTGGGATCAAGGGTGATTTTCTCGACTTCGGCCTGTCTGCATTTTCTAGCGTTTCTGTGATGAACATGTTGGCTCTGTAATTGTTTTTAAGGCATCTGGGATGGGAAGGGGGAGACGGGTGGAAGCTTATTTGGGGAGACGGGCTGTGCATTTTCTCAGCTCTGTTGAGGTATCACGTGCCGTGCGGGTCACGGTTTCCGTGCCCAGTTCCGTGGTTTTTGGCGCAGTCACAGTGATGCAACCTCACCGCTGCTGGTTTTGCAACGTGCGGAGGACGGCCTGTGAGCTGGGTCTGTCCGGCGTGTTTGAGATAAGACTCAGGAGGTGCCTTTCCGCCTGTTCCCTCGAGGCCGGGATGCGTCTTTCCCAGAGCCTCACAGCGGGAGGCACGCGGTGGCCTCAGCCTCCTGCACCCTGCTGGCCCTTCGGGGCTGGGCGGACACCCCGCCTGCAGCCAGATCCCGCCGTAAACAAGGTTTTGCTGGGTCCCGGCCGAGCTCGCTCATGATGCAATGTCCACAGCTGCTGCTCGGCTCCAGCCGTCGAGTTTTAGCTGCCACACAGACCAGAGCAGGGTGGCCCGAGAAGTGATGCCTGTGATCCCTTTTCCAAACTGACCCCAGTGGTGCGGCGACTGTGCCCACCGTTTCTGGGCTCTGGAGCCGTGAGCACAGTGGCTGAGAGAGAGCTCTCCTGGCAGCCCCGCCAGGCCCGGGCACCCCACAGACTCGGCGAAGCACGTGGCACTGCAGCTGGCTCTCCGAGGCCCCGCTGGTCACAGTCAGAGGCCCTGGGAGAAAGCACTTCCACAGCCGGGTCTTAACCAAGGACAGGATGAGGAAGCGGCCTGACACTGTCTTCAATCCTGAGCGACCTGGAGAGGATGGGACATCTGGAAGGTCATCAGAGGCCCCAACAAGCTATAGTTTCTGACTGCCAGGTTACCCCACCCCCAGAACTTGTCCCTTGCCAGAGGGTGGGTACCCAAGACCTAGACACAAGGTTAGGTGTGTTTCTTATTTTGTATGGGCAGGTGGGTGACAAAGGGAGGCCCGGGCCAGGATTCCTTGTCTTCTGCCTCCCGTTGGCTCAGCTCGACAGTGGCGTCTGGAGGAGAAATATGTTTGAGACCTGAGTGGGGACAGCTGCTCTCCCTGCAGGAGAAGGGGTGGCAAGCGTTGTCAGGGAGCCCTGACCTTGAAATGCGACAGCTCAGAAGAGTGACAACCCGGTGAGGTTGAGAAGCGCCGTCACCTGCTGCCCGGCTGAGGGAGGGCAGACTTTCTCGCTGCCAGGCCCTCCGTAGACACTAAGGGCCTGTGCATGCCGGGGACCTTCACGGTGCCCCTATGTTGGCCAGCGCCCCAGCCGTTTGAGCCAAATCCTTATGACTGGTGGACCCGCAACAGGTGTCCTGACAGGTGCTCAGCTCCCCCTCTGGCTGGCTCGTCACTGTCCCTGACTTCACCCCTCCTCTGATGTCACAGCACAGCAGCTCTGCCGTTGCCATGGCAGCGGCCTGTCGCAGTTCACCAGCTGGGCAGACGCTGGCTGCCGGTGGAGGTGGAGAGCTGCAGTCCCCGCCGAGCTGGGTCAGCGGGCCCCCGAGGGCCCATGCAGACCAGCCAGGGCTGCGGTTCTTGTGTCCACCAATCTGTTGTGGGGAGCGGTTCTTTCTGTGCCCAGCTGTTGGGTGAGGCTCGTAGGAGACCCTTAGGAAGTGGGCTGATCAGGGCCTCCAGGCCTCAGGTCCAGAGGCTGAATTGCAAGTCCCGGTACCCTGGGGCCCTCCGGACACACTTTGATCTGGAAGGATGGTGGGATGGGGTCGGGGATGAATGTGGAGAGTGAGGGAGAGGCCATCCTGAAGCAACACAGCTGGCAATAGTGAGACCCCTGGCCCAGGCTGGGGGACCTGGAATCTGTAAGGTCAGAGAGACATTTAGGATCATCCGCCAGTTGGATCAGCTGTAAGCACCCACCCAGTAGCCAGATGTCTCCCGTAAGTGTGGGAGACCCTGTGCCTCATGTGTATCTCTGTGAGGCTGGTCCAGGCGATGAGGGAAATGAGGTGAGCCCGAGCTTGTCCCCCAAGGCTGACTGCCCAGCCACCTCAGCTTTCTAGAGCTGTCCCAGTCCTGTCTGTGCATCAGGAGATGGTTAAACAGACAGATTTACAAGCCCCACCCCAGGATATGGGTGAGAAACCTGCTCAGGGGCCTGGCTGGGACTCGAGTCCTGCCATGACCACCCCCACTCAGGCGACTCTGATGCAGCCCATCCAAACCCAGCCGGCGTTGGGAACCGCCCGCCACTCCGGAGCGTAGCTGAGAGTCAGGAAGTAGCGGGAAGCGGAGACCCGGCAGCACGCACGCTGGGTGTCACCGCGTGTCTTTTTAGAGGCTAGAATTCAGAGAAAAGGAGTTTTAAAATGTTTCTGATGTTTGTTTTATCTGAGCTTGGCTTGGATGCCTCCAGCGATGGGTGTCTCAGTACCTTTCAAGTTAGCCCAATGATTTCAACACAGCCCTGTAGAAAGTGCTTCTTTCCATCCAGCCAATTCCTGCGTCTCTAATGTGTTCCCGGTGGTCTAGCTCAGTCATCTGGAGACACGCACAGTAAGTACCACCCTCTCCTCAAACGGCTTGCCAGGCATTGGGGTGTTTCTAATGGTGATGAGTGCTGGCATCTATAAGCATCTATATAGATGGATGTTGCTATTGTTCCCGTTTTACAGATGAGCAAACTGAGGCTCCCAGAGTGAAGAAGCTTACCCTAGGTCGTACAGTTAGGTGATACTCTTAACCATCCCGGTGTGCGGTTCTAGACTTTTCTACCCCCTGCAATCCCTGCTTGAAGCTTTCTTGGTTCCCTAGGACTTTTCTTCCTGTGACGGGTTTTTCTCTTTTTTCATCTTTGTCCTGAATGCTGAGGCTGTGGCCCCCGCTCCCGTCCTTACCTCTTGGCCTTTTCCGGTTCCCGTCTGCGGAGACACGGCTTGTACTGTCCAGGTTTCCCCCTCCCTTAGTGAAGTTGTAGTTCTTTGGTATACGTTTCTTATCAGGTTAATTTCTAAACATTTTGATCTTGAAACTTTCCTCTTACGACAGCGGCGACGTCTAATTGGGTGTTGCTAGACACCGGCATCTCTTCCCTTTCTGAAGTTCTCTAGACACGCGTCTGTCAGCCCCTTGCGTGTGGGATCCGTCCCTTGTCTCAGACCGTTCCTGAGCCTCCCTGTGAGCCTGGTTCAGCGCTTCCCGGGACGTGTTATTTCCCCCCGGGGGGGTGGGAAGTGGTGGGTGCTCCCGGACGTTGGCAGTCCTCTCCCTTGTGTCCCTTTCACACCAGGGCCAGGGACATCCAGTGAGGTCTGACCAGCGCGGGCTCGGCTGGACCGGACCATTGTGCTCTTGTTCTAGGTGTTTCTTGTTCAGCACAGGTGGGGACCGCATTGGCTCTTTGGTGGTCACGCGTCTCTGCCGACTCCTGGCTCCTCCGCCCTGGCCATCTAATGTCCTCGCTTCTTTGGACCTGCAGCCCCTGCTTTGCGCTTGCTCAGTGGGTCCAGGGGCCCCCTGTGAGTCGTAGGTGTGTTCGCATTGCCTTGGTCTTGTCTGATCCAGCAGGTGTCGGCCTGTTAACAGCCCGAGCTGGAGGTTTGCTCTCCAGCACCACGTGGGCTGGTGCCTGGCTCCCCGGGGGTAGTCGTGTGCTGTGGGGGTCGCCTCCGGAATTGATAAGCTTTGAGTCCACACTTTGGGACTTGGCTCGGTGAGGAGCCATCGGGGCCCGGACTCCGTTCACTCTGACTCACGCGGTTTCAACAGGCTGCTTCGTGCGGGTGCTGGCCCAGGGCGGTTTGGGAGCCGAATGGGAATGGGACAGGGTGCCAGACGGCCCACAGAAAGCACAACCCTGGAGGACACAGGAAGCTATGAAAAGTTGACCTAAATAACCCAAATTATATTCTGGGGTCATGTGGCTTCGAGGGACTCTGTCCTATATGGACTTCCCCCCCCCACATCTTAAAAACCTTTAGCAGTCCCCTGTATTATAGTTCCAAAGATAATGCAGAGTTTTCCCAAGAAGGTGCAATTCTGTCTGTTCTCTGATCTCTCAAGACAAGTGATGAAGTTTGCATACAAAAGGAAATTTTAATTATATGGAAATGTGCTCTCCGTGGCCACGCCAGCTAATGGGAGCCCTTTTACATCTATTTTTATGTTTCAAAGAAAAAAAACAAAAACAACCTGAGTCACCCAGGCGCTGAGTCTGTGGGCCTCTGGGCCGAGGCCCCAGCAGCTTCCCTGTTGCCGTGGAGGTCAGGGGACGTGAGTGGAGGAAGGAGGAACTGGACCTGGGGGGGACTTGCGGGAAGGGAGGAGGAAGGGTGTCCATTTGAGGAAGAGGAACCGGGTGAGTGCAGCTCTGGCTCTGGGCCCGAGTGTGGGCACGTGGATGGCAAGGAACTTGGCAGCATGTCCAGCTGGGAAAGGGGTGTCAACCCGTGACCTGCAGGACTGTCCCCAAGCCTGTAGGCCAGAGATGGCCCCATGTGGGGAGAAGGTTAACGGAGCACATTTCTGGGTTCCTTCCACAGAGGCTGGAATATAGGATCTGTCTGGGCCAGGGCCCTGGGATCTGCATTTTAAGTAGCAGCACAGGTGACAGTGGTGCAGGTGGCCTGCAGACAGGGTTGGAAACTAGCTAGTGTAGCTGCTGATGTCACGCAGCTGAGCTAGAGCAGTGGCTGTCACCTCGGTGCTGGAGGAGAGGTCAGGTGTGGGCGTGGCAGGGCCTGATTGGGAGGCTCTTGGAGGAGCTCAGGAGAGACGCGGGGAGCTCAGCTGCTGGGGGAGGAACCCGGCAAAGGAGGGACACATCAGGACACCGATACAGAGTAGAGACCGTTTCCAGGGCTTCGCTGCTCGCAGCGTGGTCCAGGGACCGGCAGCGTCACATCCCCTGGGCCTGCCGAGTCAGAGCCCGGCTTTTCATAAGATTCGGAAACACTGTGCTGGGTCTTGCCTGTCGCTATCCAGGTAAAACACTTGAATGGAAAGGGGCGGGTGCCCGTTCAGGTGCACACAGGTTGATGCACACAGAAGGCGCCAGGGCCCCTCTCATCGCTCCTCTCAGTCCTGGGAGGCCAGAGGTCAGGTAAGGACAAGCTCAGCCCAAGACCGAGTCCTGGCTCCCAGCTCTGACTTCCAGCCACATCCTCGCCGACACCCTCCGTCTCTTCCATGGTAGCTGTCCCAGTGGGGGGGGGGGGGGCAGTCACATCTCACTGTAGCTCCAGGTTGCATTTCCCTAATGACTCTTGACCCTGAACATCTTTGTGTGGCTTGTCAGCCGAGCATAAATCTTCCTCGCGGAAGGTCTATTTCCATCTTTTGCCCGTTTTTAAGTGGGGCTGCTTGTCTGCCAGCTGAGTCATAGTTGTTTATATATTATGGATTCAGGTCTTTTGTTGGATGTATGGCTTGTGATATTTCCTCCCAGTTTGTGCCTTGTGTTCTGCTTGTTAGTGATGACTTTTGAAACGCGAAGGTTTTTCATTTCGACGATGCCCAGTTTATCAGTTCATTGTGGGTGTTTTTGGTGGTGTATCTAAGAAACCTTTGCCTAACCCAAGGTCATGAAGATACGCTTCTGTTTTCTTCTTGGCATCTGTCGTCTTAGACCACGTATGAAGGCCTCCAATCGTAGTTTAGTTCACTTTTATGTAAGGAGTGTAATTTTGTCTATGGTGAGATGAGGGCCTGAATTCACCTTTTTCCCATGTGGAGAGCCAACAGTCCCAGCACCATTTGTTGGGAGGGGGGATTAACCCCATGCTTCCCCCCCAGTCGGTTGCCTTGGCACCTTTGTCAGAAATCTCAGTTATCGTGTTCAGCGAGCCCACCTTCTCTCCTCCTCTCGTCCATCATGGCGGCGGGCAGCCTGGTAGAATATATTATTAGCCACTATTCTGAATGGTCAAATTTACCAAAAGCTGGCGTCAGCAAGACCAGCTGAGGTTGGTCACAGTCCCTGCTGTTGACCCAAGTGGCAGAGGCCTGTTTCTTTCACCTGCTAGCTGTGTGATCCAGGTCCCAGTTCTTCATCACTCCCTGCCTCAGTTTCCCCACCTGTGAACCCAGGGTGATAATGGCTCCTCACCTCAAAGGTGACTGTAAAAAAGTACCCGGAGCAGAGCTGCATTTTACATAGCGGGGCCGCCAGGATTCGGCTCCTGCAGCTCAGCCTGGCTCCACACAGACCAAATGAGAGCTTGGGGGGGGGGGGGGGGCAGCTGAGGGGCGCCCCCTGCAGGCTGCAGTTGTGCAGGGAGCCACTCAACCCATAGGCTGGCCGTCTTTGACCTCAGGCCCGGTGCACACAGATGTGACTCCACGCTCTGGTGAAGGCACCTCCTCTCCTGGGCGGGCCTGAGCCCTGGTCCCTTCCTCATGCCCAAGAGTCACACAAGGAAAGAGCAGGGAATCATGAAAACAGGAGTAGCTCCAGTTTAGTCTCCTCTCCGATTGGGTTGCATTGGATTTTAGTACCCAGTATGAACGCACATGCCTCCCTCCACACGCCTCCCCCTGCAGTTTTCCACGCCCCGCACAGCCCCTGCCTACCAGGCTCCTCCAGCCTGACCTCAGCACTACGCGGCCATCCTGTGCTTTGCGGGATGTTTAGAAGCATCCCTGGCCTCCCCCCTCGAGATGACAGTAGCAGCTGCCTCCAGCTGTGACACAAATGTCAGGATCTTGTTGAAGGTGTGAAGACAGAGGACAGGCCCTGGGGGATGGGGGTGGAGGGAGAGAGTGGCAGGGACGCGTCTGAGTCTGTCCCCTCATTCAGAGCCCGTGTGCCTTATCCCCAGGGCCTTGCTCGCGTCCCGGGCGGTGGCGTGTGTCCTCCCGCCCGCACAGGCTTGACGTGGAACAGCTGTGGCCCCTTGTCCCGTGGCTCCCACCAGCGTCCCTCAGATGCCACGTCTGCCAAGGTCTCCACCATGAAAAGGGGCTCGGAGAGAGCCGCTCGCCTGAGCTCCGACCCCGACGAGGACACCTGCCTTTCGAGGCAGAGACACAAACCGCTCCAAGTCCGAGAGAGAGGAGACTTCGCGGCGCAGAGAAGACGGGACCTCAGGCAGCGGAAAAGCCTGCAGCCCCCGCACTGGGGTGCGGGACCGAGGCCCGAGTGGCAGGAGGCCCCTCACCAGCACCCCCGAGGATGGGAGCGGCCGAGCTTAGCACATCTGTTAGGGGCGGGGGGAGGATGGGCCAGGGAGCCTGAACCTGACTTGGAGGGGCCGGCCTGGCGAGGGGCAGCAAGCTGGTGGCCCTGGGGCTGGGAGAATCAGAGAGCGGCTGTCAGAGGAGAGAAGCGTCGCCAAGAAGACCCGGGCAGACTGCAGCCCTGGTGCACCAAGGCCCGGAGGACAGTGGCGGGCGCGGAGAGGAAGGGGGCTTTCAAAGCCACGGGCCAGCCACATCCTGCCCCTCCCCTGGGTCCCCCAGAGAAGAATAAAGGGAAACAGGGGCCTTCAAGGAAGACTGGCGGTGGCCGCTGTCCTGCTGACCCTTGGGCGAACGGAGGCCTGGACACAAGAAAGCTCTTGGCTGCTACAGGGGGGACCTCGGTCTCCAGGGAAAGGGAGAGAGACCTCTCCCGGGGCAGGAGAAGGACAGTGGGTTGGACGGCTCATCTGGTTCCAGGCCGGAACAACTGTCTGCGTCCAATTCCCGATGGCCGGGTGGACAGTCGGGAGCCGCTGCAGCCAGTGGGCTCGACCCGAGGAGGGAGAGCCTCGCCCCCGGGCCAGCGCTGGGAAAAGAGCAAGTGTAGGAAGGAGCTGGAGCTGGCCTTCGAGAAGTTGTTTAACACACACAGAAAGCTGCAACGACACCTGAGGCTGCACCTTCAGTCCCTGACGGGGGTGGGTGCAGACCCCAAGGAAGGACAGGGCTTCTCAGAGGCACGTGGACACCACAGTGAGACCTGGACGGAGAAGACACTGGCGGCCTCGGACACGGAGCTGGTGCCTGACAGGGAGGCCACGCGTGCAGCCCAGGAGCACGCCCACCACGCGGCGCCCAGAAGCAACCTGCAGAAGCTGCTGAGCAAGCTCGAGGACCAGAAGTATCGGGGGATGCTCGAGCCCCCTCTTAAGGACAAGGGGAACCTGTCATCTACTGAGATAGGAACACTGATCAGCGAGGAGAGCACGAGCTGGTCCAGCGCGAAATCCAGGCAGGAACTGCCCAGACTGGACACGCTCTCACTGCGGCTTCACCCGCAGGGACAGGCGGACAGAGCCGGCTCGGTGGCTTCAAGGCTGAAGCAGGACATGGAGCAGAGAAGACAAACGCAGCTGGAATTGCTTGAACCCCCAAAGGTGAGCTTGGAAGCCCTCGGCCTGACGGGTCAAGATGAGAGGGGGGAGCAGACGAGAGCTCGCCCAGCGCGTGCCGAGGCTTCCTCCCCTCGGGACCCGGGGAAGGACGGTGGATATGGGTGTAGGCCCGCCTCCCCCCCGCCCTCCAGCAGCAGCGACTATGAAGACGACGACGACGGCGGCCAGAAGATCCGTGACATTCAACAGCAGATTTTAGATCAGGGCAAGTTGCACCAGCAGTTTCTTGAAGAAGCCAGGAAACGCTTGCGAGAGTTTCAGAGGTGATGTGTTAAAAGTGCGAGTCCCACCGCGGTAAATACAGCACCGGTCGCATGGCGTGAAGCCCGGACCGGGACCTGAGTCTGTGAGACCTGTGTTTGCGGCTCGGGCCCCTCGATCATTCCTTCGTCCTGCCTTTAGAACAGGGTCCCGCTGGGGAGGGCTCCTCGGCTCGGAAACAGGAACCCGTGTGGCGGCCGTGGCGGGTCTGGCCGGGCCCGCAGAGGCGTGTCCCGGAGCCACAGTGCAGACGGGAAGTCCAGGTAAATTCAGCACTGGACTCCCGGGGCATCCGAGGTCAGACGGGCACAGCTTCAAAAGACGCATCGCCTGTCACTTAGCCCCTGGGGGAGGTTAATGGAGAGATTGAACTAACACCTCTCTGTCTTTCAAACCAAGGAAACCAAAATCATTCGATAGCACATCATTTGGTAACATTCTTGTGCCTAATGTTAATAAGGGGGGGGAGGGCCAGAGGAGGGGGGGAGAGAGAAAGGGGGGGAGAGAAAAAGGGAGAGAGACAGAGAGGCACATGGTCCCAGCCACTTATCCTAGTAGGTGGGGCTGCCAGTGGTGGGGGGACCTGGGTGTCTGGTCATTTTCCACCCCCCAGCTTTACCTCTGACTCAGCAGCCACGGAGACCCCACACTGGGTGGAGTTTTATCTGCCAACTGCATCCTTAGGGACTGGGACAGAGGGGACAAACTTTTTCTGCAATAAGCCAGATAGGAAATAGTTTAGACTTTGCAGGCTACACACCCCGGTAGACAATGTATCGATGCATGGGCGGGGCTGAGTTCCAATAAGACTTTGTTTCCAAAAATGGGGGGCGGTGCTGGACTTGGCCCTTAGCCGTAGTTAGCTGACCCCTGGACTAGCCTGTGGAGGAGATGGTGCCTGACTCCCCCCTCCCCTCTCTTCCAAGGACCTCAGATACCCTGAGTTGGACCCCGCATCCTCACTCAGGATCCATTTGCATCATTGGTTCATGAACGGCCTCTGTTATCTTATGGATACTTTGTAGACAAAATACTGCACCGGGAGCTCCCCGTGCAAACCGAGACCTGGAATGTTTGCTGAAAAGCAGCTGTGTGTGTGACTTCCCCTCTCTGTGTGGTGTCCCCTATGGCTCTGTGCCCGCCGACCTTGGGGGTCACCCCACATTCCACGATGTGGTTCTGGACACACACACACACACACACACACGGAGCACAGTGTGGTTAAGTTTGACTTGTGTTTGAACTTTATAAAAAGAACGCAATATCATACGTGTTCTTCTGGAAGCTTTTCTTGGACTCAGCAGTTACTTCATCCATGTCACACGTGGGTGTCATCTCTCCGTTTGGCTGCAGCCTCCTGTCATCATATGACTCTCTGAGCCTCCTTCCCAGGATCATAACTTCTCCTCTGTTTCATGCCTGTTCCCAAAAAGAGAACTACATCCCTAATGCACTTGGTCCAAAAGGCCGGGGGTCACAAAGTGCGTTTGGAAGGTTTACACGCCAGGCTGACACGTAGGTGTGGGAAAGGTCCCCTCCTTCCCATTTTCACTTTTTTTTTTTTTTGCCATGGAGAGCATTGAGTTGCCCTCGCACTATTTTTCCTTTACTAATACTGAGCGGCAGGCACTGCCCCAGTTACTGGAGATGGACAGTGAGCCCCACGCAGAGCCCGGGACTCGGGTTCTAGTGGAGGGTCATGAGTAAATGTGGGGTGACAGATGGCAGCAGTGGGATGCACAGGGAGACGTGGGTGACTGACCAGTGTGGCGTGTCCCCGAGGAACCCTAGCTGGGCTTCCCTGAGGAGTATCGAGCCCCCAAACATGCCCCTGTGTGGGGGGCAGTCACAGCCTCCCACAAGGTGGTTTTGTTTTTGTTTTTAAATCAGTAGCTTGGTGGGGAACCTTCCACCAGCCCACATTTCCATCGTGGGCGTCCACTGTGGCTTTCCCGCTTGACGTAGGGAAAGTGTTTGCTCCAGGCCCGGTGTCTGTCGGGCACCTGCTTCCGAGCGGCGCGGGGCAGGGCTGCGCAGGGGCCCAGCCATGTGCTCTGAGCCCAACGTGGTTAAGAAAGCAGGGCCCCGCGGGGGCGGGAGGGCTGCTGTTAGAGGATGGCCTTTGGGGGGGGAGGGGGCGGGCTTTTGGCTGGTGCTCAGCCTCGAGTGCTCCAGGACCACCTGCCACTCCTGCCTGCCAGGCGGGATCGCCTCCGGCTAAGAGGGCGTCGTGGGATCACCGGGTCTAACGCTGTGGCCACCAGGGACCCAAACATTGAGTAATGAGGTCTCCCGACTCCACCTGGAAGCCGCAGTCTAATGAATGGACGAGCCTGACTTTGAGTGGGATGTTTTTGTTTCCAATTTCAAAGGTTATATTTGTGGTCCCTGAGTTCTAGGTGAGGATTGCCCCTTCTTGGCCACACTTGAACTAAAAGTAGATGTGGGGGACAGGCAGCGAGACACGCTGTGGGGTGACTCATCTCTGCCTGGACAGTCCCACCCACACTGACCCCTGGCAGGAGGACAAGACACACCCTGCCCTTTCCTACCTATTCCACAGACGGCTAAATGGGGGAGAGCACTCCTTTGTCCAGGCCAGTAGCGTGGGAATGAAACAGCCCTCCAGGATCCGCTCTCCCCCCCCCCCCAAAAATAATGGCCTCCAGTGATTCCCTGTGGAGATGTCCCAGGTGACTTCCATCTCTGTGAGACCCCTGCCTTGGCTCCTCTTGGTCACATTGACACAGCTGGACCGTGGTGTGAAGGGCCCTGGAGAGCTGCCTGGAAGGGCACAGGGTTCCCCGCAAGCAGTGCTAGTGGCAATGATGACCCCGACATGCAGTTGTGTGCACCTTCGCCCTCGGAAGTCCCTCTCAGAGAGGCCCTGTCCTGTGGGTTTCTTCCTCCTGTGTCTTCTAGAGCTTTCCATGGGTTTTTGGCTTCTGCTTCCACATCTGGGGGCAGCTTCCCTGTTCCCGTCTCACCCTGCACTCACTAAAACCTTTCTCGTCAGGTCGCTTCCTTGCAACCCTGCTTCTCCCCAGACCACAGGGACTCAGGAAGGTGTCAGTGGCCAACCTTGGTGGTAGACAGGTTCCCGCCTGTTTGTCCCGGGGTTTGCAGGGAACAGTGGCATTGGCTGTGGGTGCGGCCAAGGTCCCCATCCACAGGCAGGTGTAGGCCCGAGGTGTCGGTCGGGTCCCCAGGGCAGCAGTAGGACTGGCGGTTCACCCCGGGATGTGGGGCCCGCTCCTGCACTTGTTGGGCTCACGGGTATTGTTTTGGGATGTGACCCCACACTCTGTGCTGCTCTGCAGGTTCTTGTACTTCCCCTACCCAGCCAGATGCACGGCCATAGTGTGTGTGATAACATCCAGGACCTCAGAAATGTGAGATAACCAGCAGACAAGATTTTCAAAGTCGGGGGCCCTCGCAGACCTTCATTAGTTCTTCCAATGTTCAGGAAGAGGCCCCCAGATGCGGATGGCGTCCTGGCTCCAGCCTCACCCCCTGTGCCTTGGGAGTGCGGCCTCCTGTACAGGTGGTGCTCCGGCCCCGGCCCTGCCCCGGGCTAAAATGGGGACTGGATTCGCCCGCATATGATGGCTCGGAGTGTTTCTCTGCGAGGCTGACCAGTGAGGACTCCACAGAGCCATGGGGCATGAGCCACCCAGTGCCTGCGTGGGTTTCTCCACGGTGGACACTGGGATTCCAGCCTTTACATCCCCATTTCTGTCTCCTGACTGAGAAACTCAGCGGCTGGGGTCAGCCATAGACCATGGGCCTCAGTCCCATGCACTGTTCCTGCTGATAGGCCTAAGCCATGGGTCCAGCCCTCGGGTGTCTGCTCCTGAAAACGAGGGGGCCTGGAGAGGAACAAAGCTGCCTGAGGCCACAGCCCATTGGCAGCAGTGTGGGGAAGGACCCTGGTCTGTGGCCCCTCAGCTCCCAGCCACCCACCCGGCCTCTCTGGTCCCCCTCCTCAGCCTGCGGGTGGGAAGGGGTCGAAGGGGCTCTGGGCTACCTTTCAGTGCCTGTCCAGGCCCCCTCCCTGCCCTGCCTGCTCCGCCTGCCCCAGCTCCAGGCTTGGGGTTTGCAGGGCTCAGCTTGGCTGCTCCTCCGTCTTGGCGGAGAAAGTGAGAGCTGCAGTCCCTCCACAAAGCCGCACTGTTCTCAGCAAACCCTCCCAGGGTCGGGTGCATTTTTTTCAAATGATTCAGCAGCACGTGAATGGGAAGGGCCGAGCTTCGGGAATGCGACCAAGGCCTGTGGCGTGACATCCCATAGGGCCCACAGGGAGGAGGGTTTAGGGCTGGGGTCGGGGTCATGCCAGGGTCCTGGGGGGTCAGGGAGGCCAGTGGGCCATGCACAGTGGGTGTTTAGAGGAGACCTGTCCCTCTGTCTCCAAGGTCAGGGTGTGTGTGCGGGTGGGAGCAAATGGACAGGAAATGGAGATGGGAGAGCCGGTCTCCATGGTGACGGGCATCCAGTGGCCAACAGCTCACGTGTGTGCTAGAATGAACAGCACTAGGCAGACCTGGCAGGCCCCTGGGTACCAGGCTTGCGACAGTGTGGCCCAGGGCAGGGGCTGCACCCCATCACTCTCCCTGCCCCACCTTCAACCCCAATCACATCTGCTTTGAGCAGTTTTCGTTCCAGGCATTTCTAACCCTGGCCTGAGTCACAGTGGCCAAGTCTCTCCCTCAGCCTGGACAGGCACAGCCCTGCCCCAGAGCCGGGAACGTCCATCAGTTCTTGGGGATGGAAGGTTTGCAGGGACCTGAGGGTGGGCGTGGCCTCTCTCAGCCGCTGCAGGGACACAGGAAACCCGTGGTTCCCTCAGCAGCACAGGGCTGTTTTTAATTACTAAGTGACAGCCCCCTTTTTTCTATTTCCCTAAAAGGAGTGGACTTGGAGGTCTGTTCCTCCACTGACAGAAAGGGGCCAGGCATGGTGGCCAGGAAGGCAGCTGAGAGCTTGGGGGAAACCCCACGACCTGTCCACTGAGGGCACCTGGGAAAGTGTGGGGCCGGGCACACAGTGAGGCTGCAGGGCCAGGTGGGGCCGCTGGGGCTGGACACTCCCTCGGACTCCCAGGCGCTGAGCCAGTGCTGATGTCATGCGTTGCTAGTGACATCTCCCAGGCTGCTCGACCACACCCCGTTCCTTGTGCAATTCAGGGACGTGGCCTTGAAACCTGGGCATCAGAGCCAGTGTGCAGGTCTCTGTGTGCACGACCCCCTTTCTAGGTCCGCGGCCCCTCCAGCCGGTGAGGTCCAGGCCACCGGCTGACGAAGCAGATGCAGTCCCATTGGAAAGAGGCAAAACCATCTCCCCTGTGCCCCCAAGGCCCCCTGAGATGATTTAGTTACATGTGAGCCGGTAGGGGTCCTCACTGATCCAGGGGCAGGGCCCCCTCCTCCCAAGTGGCAGCGTGGGAGCCAGTCGCAGGCATTTGTCAGGACTTTGGTAGCTGTGTGGTTGGGAGGTGGAAATGTCTTCACTCTCGGCACTCTTTTCTGGGGAGCAAAGACAAAAGCGTGGAACCCTGCAGCCCCCCTCGAGTCCCCCAGCAGAGCGGGGCACGCCTGGGGAGCCCGGATCCTCCGCCGGGCCTGGAGTGAGTAGGGCTGGCTTTGGTCTGCAGGAAAATCGTGTCTGAATTCCCCTGAAATGGTTGTCGTGTAATTGTACCCAGAGACACAGAAATGGACCAAGTGACCTGCGGGGGACTGAACACCGTTCACATCTAAGAAAAGTGCAGTTTCTCCGTGGCCAGCGGCCCTGTGACCACGTTGCTGCCCCTGTTCTCACACCAGGGCCCACTGTGCTCTTGGCCGGCAGTCACCCCCGTCACAGCAGAACGACCTGCCCCCCTTCTCTTCATTGGGGCCAGCAGGGTCTTTGCCAAATGTGCTGCCCAATCCAAGGCCCTGAGTGAGTGGCACTGGGAACGTGGGCCCCTCATCGGAGGGACCGCCGGGCATTTTCCAGAGGACTGTGGCCAAGACCTGAGAGCACCCTGTCCCTGCCGGCAGCGACCTCCCAGGCCCGAGCTGAGGCTTCAGGAGATGGGCCGGGCAGGGACGGTGCCCGCTGCTGACGCTGAGCCACCCTTGCCAGTCTGAGTCAGGGCCTGGGTAAGGCTCAGATGACCCGGGGCCGGATTTTGACCTCACAGGAGACGGATGTTTTTCCAAATCCTGGGATTCTCACACCTCTTCTGGGCAAACGCGTGATTTTTCCTGGGGCTAGAAGTCAGTGTGCTGGGTGCATGGCACAGGGCCGAGACTGTCTGCAAGTCACGTGTTAACATGCACAGGTTTCCTGTCCTCAGGGTTGGGAGCCCGGGCCTGGCACAGCGGCCCCTCGGGACAGCAGCAGACGGTCTGGCCTCCGCGGGACTTTCCCCGGGTGGCTGTTGTCTCTCGCAGTCTAAATGCAGCCTGTATTCTTCGGATCATTGTCCGTGATCTTGACTTTCCACCCGCCCAGTTCTTTTCCATCCCAAATCTGGCGGCTGTGCCGGGGATTGTTTTTGCAGGCTCCTGGCGGGGGGAAGTGACATCATGTGGTGTCCGAGGCCCGGGTGGGGGCGGGGCTCTGCGGTTGCGTGTGCTTTGAATTAAGTGGACGGTTGTGCATTCCAGTAGCTGACATCTGGCAGTGAATTCATCAGCCAGTGTGTCACCCTTGATCTTAAACCCAGATGTTGTGCGAACGGCAGAAGGGAAAGAAGAAAACAAAATCTGAGCAGCCGGGGAAGAGGCCATCGTTTTGGGGAGCAAAGCAGAACACGTATCTTTATAAAGACTCTCCCTCCTCCTGCTCCCTCTGGTTCCTGTAGTCGGCGGGGGGTGGGGGTGGGGGTGGAGCAGAGCAGCCCATTTTCTGGGGGAGCGCAGGACATGAGGTGATCCCCCACCCTAGGGCCAAACACCAGGCCCAGCATATAGTAGGTGTTCAGTAAACACATGTCCAGGCCTAGATTTTAATTTCTTCCCAGGTTCTTTGGGTCTCTGCTTTTCCCCAGCCCTGTTTACATGGTCTGAAACGCAGACAAGCATCCATATGTTTGCAGCAGAATGGAAGGGAGATGTGGAATGCACCACAGAACAGCATTTCCCAGAGGAAAACAAGAAAGGGCGATTTTAGCTGGGTCTTGGAGGATGAATAGAAGTTCTCCAGGCAGGGTGCGGGAGATGGCATTCAGGGCAGAAGAAAGTTGCCCGTTCAGAGGTGGGGACACCCCTGGGCAGGTCCAGGCTTGGGAGAATATTAATGGACTGATGGGACAGCAAAGCGGGGTCCCCCGACGCAGATGAAGTAGCCATTGACTGGCACCAGGTTTCAAAGCATTTCCTGTGTGAGATGAGGGCAGTGGGCAGCCGAGGTGGGTGTTTGAGCTGGAAGCGACGGGACTATAAAAAGATATCAGGCGCTGGGGGTGCGAGGAGACACTGGAAACAGGAACCTGTTACCAAGGGGAAAGCCCTCTGTTCTCGGGTTGGCCCACTGGCCGGTGTTTCCTAGGCTTTGCAGGTTGGGGCCTGGCTTAGGCTGGGAAACAGGAACCTGAGGCCTGGACCTGTCATGACTCAGCTCCAACAGAAGAAATAAGAATGGGGTTTGGCCTGGGGCCGGGCACTGGGGCCACTGTGGGGGGCTCCGGTACCAGGTCGAGATTTAGCACTTCACGGGTCCAGGGGGATCCACATGCCTGAGTCCCCTGTTCTGTGGGAAAAGATGGCCCTGAGATCCAAGCTGCCTGCCTGGGGGTGGAGGTAGGAAGCTCCTTCGAGCCAGGAGCTATCTGTTCCTTATTTCTTATGTCCCTCACATCTGCACTAATGTGACACTTGCACAGTCGTCTTTTGCAGGGCAAAGCTTTTAAAGCTGTTAAGACAGTTTGTGGCAGCAGCTGCTAAGCCTCGAAATGGAAAAAGGGAGGGCTCTGCCCACCGGCAACATGAGCCGCTGATCCAAGAGCTGGCAGGTCACGGGGTGGGACAGAGTCCTGGCTTAACTGCCAGTAGGAAGCCCTGTGGTGCGTGGCCCTAAGCAGCCTCGGGCGGGCCCCGGGGAACATTCTGGAACCTTTCCAGCCTGACTTCTTCACCCGTCCTTCATCCTGAGTCCTGGCCTGGGATCATCTTTCTGTTTGGCCTCCTTCCTTGACATCTGTCCCTCAGGCCTGCCATGTGTGCCCCCCCTCGCCCAGCTCAATGCCCTTTCCGTTAAAACGCTCCGACCTTCTTGACACGTCCTTGATGAAATGATCGTTATTACACAGAATCATCCACAGGACATTTTCCGGGGACAGATCGGGGCAGTGAGATATATCTTTAGAATTCAAGACCCCAAACCTAAACCTGATGGGGCCTCTGTAAGATGGGTAACGACCCATGTCCTTCAGCCTGAGCAGGCGTTTACCGGTGGGCTGTGTGGATGGAGTGCAGGGCGGGAGGGGGGCGTCTCAGCATCGGACTCACGACCGGGACCCCGGGTCAGTCAGTGGGCTCACCTCCTGCCCCAGCCACCCCGACGGGCCCCTTGGAGAGAATGAAAAAGCCCGAGGCCCTCGAGACTGACAGCCGCGGGGAGCTGTGTCCGAATCAGCGGCAGCCTGACCCTGGCAGAGGGACGGGGGCCTCTGCTCCGAGCCATGGGGCGTCTCCGTGGCATCTCTGAGCCCACTGCTTAGCTTGTGTGGCATCCGAGGCCCTGCTGGGGGCCGGGGTCCCCTCGCCTCCCGCCTCCCGCCTCCCCGCTGCCGCTTCCCCAGCCTCGGGGGCCGGGCTGACTGCGTCCTTGTGTTTTGCAGTGATCAGGGCCAAGGTGGTGAGTGAGAAGGAGGTGGGCTCCGGGAACGACATCTATGGCAACCCTATCAAGAGGATCGAGTACGAGATCAAGCAGATAAAGGTGAGGCCGGGGCTGAGGCGGTCACTCGCCGGGTGGGCGGGGCCAGGCAGGCGTCTGGGGGGGGTGTTTGTTATTTTTGGGGGGATGTTGTTGGTGTCCCGGGGCACATGGCAGGAGCTCGTGTTCAAGAGGGAGGCAGAGGGCGGGAGGAGGGCCACAGGGAGGTGGGAAGGATCCGGAAAGTTGCTGTTGCCCAGAACTAACTTGGTCTACAGGCAAGGAGAAAACTCTGGGCTCTGGGGGAGGGACAGCTCTGTCACCCATACTGAATTTTGTTCCAAAAACAAAAAGTAGAAAACAAATGTTAGAAGGTCAACGAGACGCTTAATCATTGCGTCGGTGTCACTGAATGGGGGCCCGCCTCTGGTGCCCGCGTCTGTATTAGTGAAGCGGGAGGGGGGCGTCTCCGCTCTCAGACCTCACCGAGTGGCTTTGAAGGCCGGGCGGGAACTCCGCGGCCGCCCCTTAGCTCTGCTGGAAGCTGCCCTGACCTATCTTGGCGTGGGCTGGAGCGTAGCCCTCGTGAAGCTCTTTCATCGTGACGTTGGGGACGACCTTGTCCCAGTTGGGTTTGCTTATGAAGCTCTCAAAAAACCAGGCAAACCAAGTAAAGCGCCGATGCTGTTAACCCTGGTTTAGCCACAGCCGCGGCGGGTCCCAACGAGGTTTGCGTGGGATCACAAAGCCCGCGGTGTCCGCATTCTTTACCCCGGTTCGCCTCCTTGTGTGTGGCCCTGGAACCCACATGCCCTCCCCTTTCCCTGCACCCACTTCCATCAGGCTACACCCCTAAAGCCAGGGCCAAGAGTCATTTTCAGTGCCATGAACACCCCCGCCTGTCGCGGCCCCCCGGTGGGGCTGGAGGAGCTCCCGAGCTGGCGGTCACGGGTGCAGGTGGGACCGCCCCCGGGGGAGCGGGACTGGAAGGCTGTGCGGCCCACTCCGCTCACCGCCGCTCATCCTCGCCTTAGATGTTCAAAGGCCCCGACAAGGACATCGAGTTCATCTACACCGCCCCCTCCTCCGCCATCTGCGGGGTCTCGCTGGACGTCGGAGGGAAGAAGGAGTATCTCATCGCAGGTGCGTACGCGGCGGGCGCTGGGAGGCGGCGGGCTGCTCAGGAATCGGGGGCTGCCCTGCCTCTCCCTGCGGAAAATTCCCGGTACATTTCCACCCCCACCCCCACCCCACCCCTGTGTTCCCCCTGTTACCGCAATGGAACCAGTGTGACTTGACCGGAAGAAACAAAGTCGCCGGTAGGGGCCTCGGGGTCAGGTGGAGGCGAGGGCAGGGTGCTTGTGAAGGTGCCGCGAGCAGCGAGGCTGGGCCTTGGCGGGGAGTGGAAACATTGTTGCAACCCTGCTGATGTTCCCGTGCACCTGGCTCGCTATTTTTTATTGTGGTAAAGTACACAGAACACAAAGTTTACCGCTTGAACCATTTTTAAGTGCACAGCCCCAGGGCATTAAGCATATTCACACTGCTGTGCAGCCATCACCCCATCATCTCCAGAGCCTTTTCATCTTCCCAGCCCGGCACCCCACACCCTTCAAACGCCAGCTCCCCGCCCGTGCCCGTCTCTGTGGATTTGACGGCTCTGAGTTTCTTACCTAAGCGGAATCATACAGGGTTTGTCCTTCTGTGTCTGGTGCGAGTCACTGAGCATAATGTCCTCAAGGTCCATCCATGTCGTAGTTTGGGTCAGAATCCCTCCCTTTTCTAGGCCGAGTAATATTCCATTGCCGGGCGGACCCATTGTGTTTATTGTTGCGTGTGCTTTCTTTACACTATAGTCTTACATAAAAGTAGTTCCCTTTACTATTTCCGCCTCCCTCGGCTGCTGCTCCCCAGGCTGCCCCCCAGGGGTTCAGAGCGGGTTTCCCAACCTCCAGACCATCCTTGGCTGTGGGGGCTGTGCTGTGCATTGTAGGACATTTAGCTGCGCCCCCGGCTGTGCCCACGAACTGCCATAACATCCTCCCCCCTAGCTGTGGGGTCTCCAGACCTTGCCAGATGTCTCTCGGGGGGTAGGATTGCTCGGAAGAGACAGGAAGGACAACTCTTCTGAACGGATATATTATTCCACAGTCCAAGTCGTATACATAAACTCTGAGTCCAAGTCTCCACGATTTGGGGGATTTCCTTCTGTTTAGGCTATTTGTACCTTTCTTCCTTTCCATTTTGAATATTTAAAAATCCATGCATATTTAGCGGATGCCCCTTAGTGCCTAGATCTGTGCTTGGTGCATTGGGGGCTCAGGAGGAGAGACCCTGGGCCCTCTTGGTCAGGATGCACACACTAGGTCCCACTGTGTGTGGGGGGCGGGGGGGTGCAGGAGAAGAAATTGGAGAAGACAAGACAGGTTTTGTTTGTGGACACGTGGAATAGCGAGCCAGTGCTTAGTGGCTTCGAAGAGGGAGAGACCCTCGCAGGTACAAGGGTCCAGATTTAGTGCCGGGGGAAGGGGCTGACCTTGGCTGTCCTCCAGGAGGTCGCCGAGGGAGGAAGACATCTGTGATATGTCCTTGGGTCCTTCCCCCCCCCCCCCCCCCCCAGTGCTCATGCCCAGCACTTGCTTCCCTGGTTTCTTTGTTGCTCCATCGAGACTTTGACTCCTTTCCTTGGGGACAATGGGAGTTTTTGTTGGGTTTTTTTTTTAACCTTTTGTGGGCATTTCTGAACATCTTAAATGTTTTAAGAGCATCTATTTGTTAACAGTTTTATTGAGATATAATTCACACACTGTACAGTTCACCCATTGACAGTGTATGACTCAATGGTTTTCGTATTGAGAGGGGTGTGCACTCATCACCTCAGTCCCGAAAGGTTGTACCCAGGCTCTTACCTCCCCAAGCCCCCTTTCTCCATCCGCCTTCGGCTCTCAGCAGCCACTGATCTGCGCTCTGACTCTACACATTTCCCTCGTCCAGACCTTTATATTACGGAATCATATAATACGTATCTTTTGTGTCTGGCTTCTATCACTCAGTGTTATGCTTTTTTAAAAAACATAAGTTTTTGTTGATTTTTTAGAGAAAGAGGAAGGGGGAGAGAGAGGAACGTCGATGTGAGAACTAAACATCGATCAGCTGCCTCCTGCACACCCCCTGCTGGGGATCGAGGCCGCAACCCGGGCCTGGGCTCTGACCAGGAATCGAACGGGTGACCCCTTGGTTCATGGGTCGATGCTCAACCACTGAGCCACGCCGGCCGGCAGCATTGTTTCTAAAGTTCATGTGTGTTGTAGCGGGTGTCAGAAGTTCACACCTTCCCGTGGCCGGGTAATACTCGCTGAATGGATGCTCCACACTCTCCCCATTCATCATATCGTGGGCATGGGGGTGGCTTCCACCTTTCGGCGATTGCGAATAGTGCTGCTACGAGCATCTGTGCACGAGTCTGCGTGGACGTGTGTTTTCGTTTCTCTGGGGTGGATACTTGGGAATGGAGTCGCGAGGCATATGGTGACTCTGTTTAATCATCGGAGGACCTGCCAGACTGCTTCCCACAGCAGCTGCACCATTTTCCGTTCCCAGCGCCTACTATTTTTCTAAGAAAAGTCACAGCTAACGGAGAGGGGGGTATGGGGACAAAATTCAGGGTGCCGAGATCTGACACCCTGACCCCGTTTCCACAGTGACACGAGAGGCGCGGAGGCAGCGGGGTGGGGGGCCCCCGGTGCGCGCGGCGCAGGCACGGGCGTCCCGAGGGGCGAGGGGGCCCGCTCAGCATGCGCGGGACAGTGGGAGGCAATCAGCCTGCGCCTCAGCGTCATCAGTTATGTCTCCTTTTTCTCTATGTTCCTGTTTTGGCTCAGTTTTGCAAATTATGACACCTGTTACTTTTATGATCAGAAAAATAGGATCTGGAGAGAGGAGAAAGGAGACAGAAACTCTCGTAGCGCAGAGAGCTTGTCGCCGTAGCACATCAGTGCCGCCCCTTTGTGCTGGTCCCCGAGGACCCACGCTGTGAAATGAGCGCCCCACGGCCCCCTCGGGCTCCTCACGCCGCCCCCTAGGGGCTGTCTGGCCAAACTGCAGAGCTGCCGGAGCAGTTAGTAGCAAAGGGACCTTATTTTTATATCTGTGGCCCTTTGTGGTCAGTCGGCCCTGCATCACAGCCTCGTGGTGATTATTTTGCTGGTGGTGGCTTTGTTTTATTTCATTTGGGGGACATGGGAGGAGAATCTGTTTTGCTCAGCCCCTTATCTGAAAGAGTGGGGCGTCTGTGTCTAAAGAAATGCTGAGTCACACACAGAAAACGTAATAATTTCTGTCAGTCTCTGTAGCAGGTGCATGTCCTGTGCGGTTATCACACGTGCCCATTGAACTGTCCCCGCTCCGCAGGAGAAGAGAGTTCATTAGGCAGGTCACCGCAGCACCCACGTTGTAACCATCCAGAGTGTGGCTCCACGTGTTATAAAGATTAAAGACGTTCAAAGATGCATTCACTCGGTAACCGTGTGCCTGTTCCCCCAGCAAGCAAGTGACACAGGGCACATTTCAGTTTCCTAACTGGTCCTGGAGGCACTGCTAATGCTGGCAGCTCGCCCCACGGCGAAGGAACCTGTCCCATCGGCGACCTCTCCCCCAGGTTCAGTGACAGCTCTGGGTTAAACCCGGTGTTGACTCCTGAAGCGCAGATTCTGAATCTTTCTCTCCTGGGGTCAGGACGGGCTCACCGGGAGGCAGGGGCGCAGCGAGCCACTCCGCCGGCGCTGGCTGCGGCCCCGGGAGCGAGCACACGGCCCGGGCCGCCTGCCCCTCGGGCTGGTGACTCACATGAGTTGGGCACTCGTGCAGGAACTCTTACAGAATTGGCCCCGTAATTTCCTCCTGCAGCCCTCTCCTCCAAAAAAAGAAAAACATGCAACCCTCAGCTACAGATTTTAATTCCTGTTTTTCTGTATCCAAGAAAGACTTTGCTTTTCTCCAAGGCAGACGGAAGTAGAATGTTGCAGCAGATGCTCACATCAAGCGTGCCCAAGCGTCTTGATGATTTATTCCCAAAGGGGGTCTCCTTCTAACGCCGAGATGCTACTTCACATATACAGGATCTCCAAAGTGCCTGTTAACCCGGCAACTAGGGCCGTTGAAAAGGTAGTTTGTGCCCGGCCGGGCGTGGTTCAGCGGTTGAGCATCGACCTCGGATCCAGGAGATTGGGGTTCGATTCCCGGTCAGGGCACATGCCCGGGTTGCAGGCTCAATCCCTAGTCGGGGGCTTGCAGGAGGCAGCTCATCAATGACTCTCTCATCATTGATGTTTCTCTCTCTCCCTTTCCCTTCCTCTCTCTGAAATCAATAAAGATCTATTTAAAAAAAAAAAAAAGAAAAGATACAGTTTGCATCTCACCCCCTCGCCCTGCTTTGCCCGCTGTCCGTGGAAGCTTGCGTGGGTGGTGGAAAGGGCAAAGGGGAAGGCTGCCGAAAAAGACAGAGAAGGAAACAGATTGTTTGAACAAGCACCCAAGTCATCACCGGTAAACTTTTATTGAGCAACTACTATGTGCAAATAGCCATGGCTGGAGAAGGGTTAAGACACAGCCTTTGTGCTTTTGATGTGGTTACAGAGCAAGATGCGTAAGAAAGACAGGGAACTAAGAAAGTGGCCGTTGACGTCAGTCAGCGATGTAGTATCGGTCCTGCGGCCTTCGGCCCGAGCGCAGCCGTCTGAGGAGCGAGCGGGCGGGCGGGGTGGGGCTGCAGCGCGCGGTTCTGGCCGGAAAGCGGAGGAAACTGGGGTACGGGAGTAAGTCAGGTGCCACCTGCCAGTTACGCGCCTGCCTCAGATACTCTCGGCTCACAGAAAGTGGCTGCAAGTCTAGGAGAAAAGTCAAATAACTCTCCTTGAAGTGTTGAATGCCGCCCAAACTTCTCCTTTTCAGTCAGTAGCATTCGGAATAAATGCTAGAGCAGTAACCCTGCTTCCTGATCAACATCAGACAAGTCCACACAGACACAAGGAGGAATAGGGTCCCCGAAGCTAAGGAGTGGTTAAAAACAGGCAAGAGCCTAGGGGAGAGGGCTCCCGGCAAACCTGCCCAGCACACAGGGTGTCACTGTGCCCGCTCGCAGCCTCAGGCCGGCTGATCCTGACAGTCCCCTGGCGACTTCATTTCCGCATGACGGGGATGCGTTCCTTCCCTGAGCACGTCTCTATTAGCGGATTCTCCACGGCCAGTGCTGTGCCTGAGGTCGCTGAGCTGGGAACACAGGAGCTTTGCACGCAGGTGCTCAGGGGGCAGCCCCAGGCTCCTGTGCTCATTGCTGGGTATTTGTTGTCTCTTGACAAGGTGCCATCCTAGCAGAAGGGATGAAGTTTTAAATGACCTCCCTGGCCCTCGCTAGGCTCTGTCATTCGCCGGAGTGCACCCGTTTGTCTTCCTCCTGCTGGGCTTAAGCCAAGGCCGCCACCAGCGTGAGCTCTTCAGCAAAGGCAGGAAGGGAGATGAGTTGGGAACCTAAGGTCCCAGAGACCAGCAGCGCTTTGTCATCCCAAAGAAGGGAGTTCGGAGCTGACTTCCAGTTTCATAGAATTCCATGCATTGGCTCTTCGTACTGAAAAACCCAGAATTCCAAGTTCAACAGCAGATGGAGGGAAAGCTCATGAATAAAAATTTGCTGAAAACAATAAAGCAGGAAACAGTATAATCTACCTACAACCTGATCTTTTATGTCAACACATGCACATAAAAGAGGCCTGCTCCTTGGTGTGTAGACGGCTGGCCTCTCCCTGTGTCCTCACAGGGTCATCCCTCTGTGTGTGTCTGTCCTGATCACCTCATAAGGACACGGGTCAGTTTGGATCCAAGCCCACCTAGTGACCTCATTTTAACCAGTTCACCTCTTTAAAGACCTTCTCTCCAAATACAGCCACACACTGAGGTGCCGGGGGTTAGGGCTTCATCCTATGAATTTGGGGGACACGACTCAGCCCATAACACACAGTGCTGTGAGAACTAAACTTCCACATGCCTGGGCTGCACCCGGATGCAGGAGGTGGGCAGAAGGAAGCAGACAGCTTGTACCTGCGCTGAGCCCGGTGGTCCTTGTCTCTCCTCAGGAAAGGCTGAGGGCAACGGCAAGATGCACATCACCCTCTGTGACTTCATTGTGCCCTGGGACACCCTGAGTACCACCCAGAAGAAAAGCCTGAACCACAGGTACCAGATGGGCTGTGAGTGTAAGGTAAGTCACCAACTCCTCCGGGCTTCCCTTCATCACTGCTGCCTCCAGGTGGATGCCAGAGTTTGATCCCCGGCTTTCCCAGGCTTGTTGATGCCGACAAGGGTGCTG
This sequence comes from Miniopterus schreibersii, assembly GCF_964146895.1. Taxonomy (NCBI): domain Eukaryota; kingdom Metazoa; phylum Chordata; class Mammalia; order Chiroptera; family Miniopteridae; genus Miniopterus; species Miniopterus schreibersii. The sequence goes on from NC_138116.1 coordinate 1,948,848, forward strand.
ACTTAGCACAGGGCTCTGGGGCCAGCCCAAATGCAGTTTGCTGACCCCCTCTGAGCCCAGGTGTGCCTGAGAGCAGGAAACTGCCCTTTTTATTCCACTCCTGCCTGTCTTCAGGAAATTTAAGACCTTTGTTGTAGTTACTCTACTTCCAGGAGGGTGGGGCTGAGGTAAAGTCACCTTGCTGTACTTAGAGAAGGTAGACCAGGTGGCCAAACTAGTACGTAGACCAGGTGGCCAGACTAGTAGGTAGACCAGATGGCTAAACTAGTAGGTAGACCAGATGGCTAAACTAGTAGGTAGACCAGATGGCCAGACTAGTAGGTAGACCAGGTGGCCAGACTACTAGGTAGACCAGGTGGCCAGACTAGTAGGTAGACCAGGTGGCCAGACTAGTAGGTAGACCAGATGACTAAACTAGTAGGTAAACCAGATGGCCAGACTACTAGGTAGATCAGGTGGCCAGACTACTAGGTAGACCAGGTAGCTAAACTAGTAGGTAGACCAGATGGCCAGACTAGTAGGTAGACCAGATGGCCAAACTACTAGGTAGACCAGGTGGCCAGACTAGTAGGTAGACCAGGTGGCCAAAGTAGTAGGTAAACCAGGTGGCTAAACTAGTAGGTAGACCAGATGACTAAACTAGTAGGTAAACCAGATGGCCAAACTACTAGGTAGACCAGGTGGCCAGACTAGTAGGTAGACCAGGTGGCTAAACTAGTAGGTAGATCAGGTGGCCAGACTAGTAGGTAGACCAGGTGGCTAAACTAGTAGGTAGACCAGGTGGCCAAAGTAGTAGGTAGACCAGGTGGCCAGACTAGTAGGTAGACCAGATGGGTAAACTAGCAGGTAGAGCAGGTCAACAAACTAGAAGGTAGACCAGATGACCTAGCCTGAAGGTAGACCTGGTGGCCCAGCCCGAAGGTAGACTAGATGGCCCAATGTTGAGGTGCACCTGCAGTGGGTAGTGGTGTAGAGGGGGTGTAGAGCTTGACACTTAGGAAAGGCTGATGGTGGAGATGATTCCACTCCAGCCCCACTCAGCTCCTGTGCTGCCCTCTTGTGGTCACTCATTCAACGCACTGCCCTTGGCTGCCTTTGGCAGGCACATGGCTGGGCTCTGGAGCTGCCCGAGCCACCTCTGTCCCCGACTGAGTCCTCCATGCCCCTCTTCCTAGATCACACGCTGTCCCATGATCCCCTGCTACATCTCCTCCGTGGACGAGTGCCTGTGGATGGACTGGGTCACGGAGAAGAGCATCAACGGGCACCAGGCCAAGTTCTTCGCCTGTATCAAGAGAAATGATGGCTCCTGCGCATGGTACCGCGGAGCGGCGCCCCCCAAGCAGGAGTTTCTCGACATTGAGGACCCGTAAGCAGGCCAGTGGCACCCCTTGGCCAATGGAAAAGCCTGCGAGAGTGTAGACTGGTCCAGCTCTGACATCCCTTCTTGGAAATAGCATGAATAAAACAGTCATCCAAGTGGGTCTAAATTAGTGTCATTCTGCCCCCCCCCCCCCCCCCCCGTTTTCCCTTAAACATGGCTGTGGTCCTGGAGGGAGAGGTCGGTCCCACACCGCGCCGGCCAGCCCTGGCCCCGTGCAGCTCAGCCTCGATCCTGGGCTGCGGGCAGGGGTGGGACACGGCTTCCCTCCTGGGCCCAGCCTTGGCACTGTCACAGACGCTGAGTGGGCAGCACTCAGGGGGTCTGTCCCCCACCCCAGCCTGGTCAGGGCAGAGCCTGGAAATGTGCATTTTGCAGAAACTTGAGGGTCATTGCAAGACTGTGTAGCAGGCCTACCAGGTCCCTTCATCTCGACAGGGGCGTGTCCCTCGTTTCTTGCAGCTTCCACACCTCTGGCCCTAGGGTGTCAGTCCCCACCCCTTGCAAATATCCCTCCCAGGCTCCCCTTAGATAACCACGGACTCCCACACCTGCAACTCCTGTATTCCAGGAGCAGCTTGTTCTGGAAGGAGCCCCGATTACTCTTATTAATCTGCAGAATTCCAGGGGGGAGCCTCCCTCCGGGGCCATGTGGATGTGGGAGTGACAAGCTTCAGCTTCCACCGAGTCACTGTATTCCCCCCTCCCCCCGCACACACATCCCCCAGCCCTTAGGGGAACATGAGGCCCTCTGCCCTGGAGACAGACGTTGAGGGACACTTGGCTGCCCTTGGTTTATTCTTGAGCTTCTGAGGTCCCCCATGCCGCCACCTCCTCCACATGCTGGCACCGGTGTCTAGACGGAGCGGCACTGAGTGGCTCTGCAGGGCGTTGTGTGTGGCCAGGGGCTTGAGCCAGCTGCACATTCTGTGTGCACACCCTGCAGACAGCGACAGCTGGGTCCTGCTGGGTCTGCCAACCTGGGAGCGTTTAGTGTGACCCCCTCCAAGCCCGACAGTCCCTGTGCTGTGCCTGGATCCCTGTGGGGGGAGTTAGCTAAGTGTCTTATGAAGTCCCACCCAGGGAGGGACGCATTTTGGCGGCAGGCGGCTTTGGGGAAACGCATTCTTCCTGGGCCTCCAGGACGCTGTTGCCGGCTTTCGGAGACGGTTCATTCTTCTAAAGATGGATTCTCGGATAGTGTGTGAACCCGTCAGGCATACCTCCCCCTGCTGGCGTTTCTTATATTACCAAGATGTCTCCATTAAGAAACTTAATTCCTAGGGAACTAGGGAATCTGTTTGTTCCCTAAAAATGGTTTTCTGATGCCGGCAAAGTGGGGGTTACCACAGGCAGAAAGCTCCAGTAAGAGTACAGATAATCTTTTTAATCCTGCTTGTATTGTAAAGACACAGTGTTCTAAGTTTATCATGCACATTACCCACGCAAACACATGTAACCGCACGTGCACGCATGCACACGCAACTGCGAGTGTCCCTTCTGCAGAATGCTTCCAAAGCCGCTGTCTTCCAAGCCTCTGCTCTGTGCTGCGGTGTCCCCAGAGCACCTGTAAGACCCCTGACCCCCAAGAGGCATGCGGCCCCCGTGCCCGCCGGGACCCAGTCGGCATAGACTTTGGTGACTTCCCTTCCCGGGGCCAGCTGGGAGACGGTCCAGGCACCGGCCCCGCCCGGGGGCGCGTTCATGCTGCGCGGTGCCAGCAGGCCTGGGAGGTGTCGTCGTGGATCGGTCCCTGTGGTTTCAGTACAGACCAGGACGCCAGACCCGCGGTCAGTATAGCGCCCCCTGCCGTTCGCTTCGCGGAAGGCGTTATGTGACGTTTCCCCGGGTCTGCTGACTCGCTCAATGTTTGGGCTTGTTCCTGACGTCACCGGTTGTCATCGTTCCCGTGCTGTGTTTCTTTATTACCCTCGGTAGGTGTTAGACTCGCGCTTTTATTTCTATAGCGGTTTCTCCGTCGTGGAAGCACGTGGCCCAGAGCGGAAAGCGTGGCGGGGCCCTGGCCTGGGACGGCGGCTCCGTTAGCTGTCCTCCTCGCTTCTCCGAGTGTCGTTGCTGCCTCCGCCTCCCATCTCTCTGGTTCAAAAGGTGACAAAGCAAAGGATCTCTGAGTCGGGCGGCCCTAAAGGACGGCCTTTGTGTTGGATCCGTGCGCATTGGTCTGTTAGCCGTGCCGGACAGAAAGAACCACCAAACCGGAGGCAGTGCCCGGTGGCAGCCGAGAGCCGCTCGGGTGCGCGCAGCGGGTGACCAGCAGGCACAGCGCCAGGAGGCTCCCTGCGGCGTCGCTACCTTCGGCCCTCAGCCCCGCTCGCGCTCCCCTCTGCCGTCTTCACGCAAGCGACTCAAACTGTTTAAAATAAAGTTGACGTTGTAGTTCCTTTCAGACCTTCGCTTGGTGACTGATAAGAAACCTCTGACTCGCCGCCGTAATTTAAAGCTTTGTTGGTTTTGTCTGTTTCTGTTGGGTTGTTCCTGTTTGTTTTTTTAAACATTGGGGCGATGTGTTTTTGCTGGGGCGTGAAGCCTGAGACCTTCCCGCGCTGGGAGCTCATGCGGGCCGTGGACAGTGGCGGGCGGGCTGCGCATGTCCCCGATGCTCTGTATCGTTCTTGGGGGGCACTCGGTCAGTGGACAATAAACTGTATTATCAAAGAAAGTGTGGCTCCCTCCGCGTGGCTGTGTCCGACGCCTGAGCTGCTGCTCGCTGGCAGAGCAAAGGCCTCCACGGGAGCCTCCGCCACCTGGCGGGGGGACACAGCGCACCTTGTCCTGGACAGAAACAGGCCTGGCTGCTCTGAGGCCGACCCTGGGGGGGGCACAGACAGGCAGACACCCCGGGCAGGATTTCCTTAAATCGGCAAATGATAGGAGCGTAGGAGGCGCCCCCTTCATTCACTTAGCACAGGCGCCTCCGTTCACACACACACAGGAGCAGAGCCCCGCACCCACCCCGCACCTCCCACGGTGAGGATTCATGCCCCGTCTTCCCTCTCCACCCGCCTGTGTCACAGAGCAGTAAATGCCATCCATTTAATGTCACAGGCTGCAGAAATATTTATGGCTTTTTCCTATACGGTGACACATATGGAGAAATGGTTCTTACCGGCATCTGACAAAGATAAGACAAACTTTTTGTGTCACACAAGCGACCTTACTAGGAACTTGTGTCTGTCCTGACCTGTGGGCCGCGTTTGGGGGTCTTAGCAAACAGCACGCGGGACCGTTGCTGCCCCTTTCATCTCTCCCATATACTCAGGTCAAACGTGATTTTTTCTTTTAAACCACAGAGGTGCATTTATTATTTTTTTCTTTTTTTAAATATGTATTGATTTCAGAGAGAGGAAGGGAGCGGGAGAGAGAGAGAGAAACACCAGTGATGAGACCGTTATTGATCCGCTGCCTCCTGCACGCTACCTACTGGGGACTGAGCCCGCGACCCTGGCCAGGAATCGAACCTTGACCTCTTGGTACATAGGCGGACACTCAACCACTGAGCCACACAGGCCCAGGTTTTCTCAGTCTTTGCAAACAACGTGAAGTCAGTTTGGAGACCCACATATGGGGCGACCAGATTGTCAGAGAGTCTACCAGACACTCTTATTTCCCCTCAGTTTTGCTCATTCTGTGGCAGAACAGTCAGTGGGACAACTGAGGACAGCCTGGCTGTCCGGGCAGAGCACCCAGCAGACACGGGGTGGGGCGGGGGAGGAAGGGCCACCAGGACTGGTCCCAATACTGTAGAAGTTGGTAGTGCAGTCTTTTCCCTCCTAATTACTAATGGATATGTTTACCTGATCTAACTTAAAAAAAAATCAAACCCAAACGGCCTCCAGACGTACTGGGCTGGGGCCGGTTTCATTGCGGGCGATCTGCTGTTACCGTGGGTTTTGCATTAAGACTTTGAAGCTCACGACCCGGCCTCCTCCCAGCCCGGGGCTCGCGCCTTCAGCGGACCCGAAACGCACCGCACCCCGCAGGTGCCGCGAGGGTCTCGCAGTGAAAGGCCCGGCTCTGCTCTGGGCAGATCACTCAGCTGTCACAGCAGCTTTGCTCCAAGAACCAAATTGATGGCAGGAGGAAAAAGCCTTTCAGAAGCAGGAGCTCACTGCGCACGTTCGCGCGGTCACAACCGGGAGAGGATTTTCTTTCAATTCAGCGAAACACACGATACAGATCCGACTCGAGTCCGCAGAGTGGCAGGGTGTCGGTGGGGGTGGGGTCACGTGGAGAAAGGGCGCGTGTTAGGATTTGAGGATGGGGCCCAAGATGGGGTGCAGAGGTGGCGCTGCTTGCATTACCCCAAAATAAAGCTGGAAGCTTCAGGCAGAGTCGGGGTTGCAGGAAGGACCAGCAAGATTCCAACCAGGGTGGTGATGGGGTGCTGGTCACTCAGGCACCCTCTGCCCAGCAGGTAGCACGCTCCAGGCTCCCAGAAGGAAAGCAGGTGTTTGGCATCAACAAACAGTGAGGCAGTGAGCCGGGAATGGGGGAGCCCTCCCGAAATCCAGGTTCCCAGGCACCGAGCAAGGCAGGCTTCCCAAGTTGAACAGGCTCCGGTCTGCGGGGATAACCCTTTTGCACATGCAGGTCCTGTCCGTTTCCTTTCATGATCTGTCCCCCAGCTTAGGAGACTCCTCCCAGACTCCCCTGGACCGCTGCTTAGGAAATCACCCCAGTGCATCTAGTAATTCCAGTCACGGCTAATGGGTGCTCCACACTGGACTTGTGCTAAAGGTTTTACACACGTTACCTCATTGAACACTTGTCAACACAGATAAAACGCAGATATATCGGTCCTCCCATCTTCCCCATTCGATAGATAAAGAAACGGAGGCTTGGGAGGTTGATTTACCTGGTCACCCAGCCAGGAAGCCCTGGAGCTGGGGTTTGAACCCAGGCGGAGGTGGGCTCCCGGACCCAGTTCCTCCGGAGCACCGGTTCCTGCCCTCCTTCCTCCGCACCTGAGGACCACAGAGCCTCCCACAGAGATGCGGCTCAGGTGGAAGCAGCTACCTCCGCAGGTCAGGCGTCTCCCCTCCAGCCGGGACACTCGCCTCACAGTTGCAGATGAATGAGACGTGGTGCTGGCTCCTAAGAGTCACGGTGGGAGAGGGAGAAGCCCAGAGAACATTCCCGTTGAGTGTGTAAGTGGCATGTACAGACCAGCCCAAGGCGGTACCAACCTAATGACTCGGGTGGAGGGAATCTAGGAAGACTTCCTGGAGGAGGTGATGCCAGAGGTGGTGGTTGAAGGGTGAGTGGGAAAGAAAATTTTAGGCCAAATACCAGCTGGAGCCTGGGGCAGAGACAGTCTTACTGGGGCCTAGGGGGCACTTGGATTTACTCCACTGAAGGATCCAGGGCAGGGAGTGGCTGGGGATGAGGGGAGAAAGGCAGGCAGGAGCCAGTCCCCAGGGGCCCTTGGAGACCAAGCTGAGGAGCTTGGCTTTCCCATGGGCATGGGGGACACGGGAGGGTGTCAGACACAGTGCAATGTGTCCAGGTAGGCCTTTTAAATATTCTGTTTAGCAGTTTGAGCAGTGGACTTGGCTATTCTAACAACACAGAAGAGGGCGGAGGGGGCTACACTTGGGCAATTGGATGAAGGGGAGGGAATGATTTGAAGAATATATGAGGTAAAATGAGCAAAATTTGTTAATTGATGATTTAAAGGGAGTTGAGGGAGAGAGGAGCCCAAAATGCTGGCCAGGCCGGCGGATGCTGGGATTTCAACCAGGAACACGGAACCACTCTGGAGGTTCATGCAGGGGTTGGTTACATCCTGATAAAAGTGACAAGGAGAACATTCTGAAGTTTTTCTAAATTAAATCACAGCAACCAGAGTGAGAGAAGACAGCATTGTTAGTGTGCTAAGGGCTGCCGGCCGGCTAACAGAGGACCACTCGCGCGCCTTCCATGTCTGTTGGGCGTGGAGTTGATTTCCAGGGGCCTGTGTCTGCAGGTTCTCAGCCAGGCGCCAGCGAACCCCCTGCCCACGGCCAGTCCACAGGAGTGGATCTCCCTCTTCCCGACTCTGCTGTCCCTGGGGTGGCTCCGCTTCACCTTCTCCCACCCTTTGCCTACCTCTAAAGTAAATTTTTTCAGCAGCTTACATCTGCTGGAGGTTAGGACTTGAGGCCCCAAGACCAGTCTTCTTTTTAGCTAGTGTTTTTGGCTCAATAAAACCTTTCTTAAGACTTTCGGCTTTGGAAGTTCACATTTTTGTTTAACAGAAACTCCCAGAGAAGCCACCTAGGGCACGCAGGAAGCTGACGGCACCTCCAGGGCGGTGGGGCAGAGGGGGAAGCTGAGGTAGGGAGCCCAGGGAGAGCACAGGTGGGGAGGCTGGGGCCGCAGTGCGCCTCTGGGTGGAGCTGAAGAAACTCCATTCAAAGAAGAGGAAGAGATGGCCCCGCTTTTCCCTTCCACCCTCCAGTCCTGCCCCCCGCCCCGGAAACCAGTTCACAAGGCAGCCTGGAAAGAGCTGAAGAGGGCAAGGATTCGGTCTGAGCGCCAGCACAGCAGCCCAAGTGGGCAACAGGGCAGACACGGAGAGGCCGTTTAGGAGAGGGCAGGGAGGCGTTGTTTCTGGGCATGGGCGTGGGCATGGGCATGGTGAGTGTGAGGTGCTCCTGGGACCTCCAGGGGAGATGTCCAGGAGGCACTTACTGGGTCCACAATTCCAAACATGGGGAGAGAGGCCTGCGTCTGCACACAGAATTTGCCAGCCTACGGCCCTAGTTACAGCAACAATAGCAATGGATGTGCTCACAGGGAACCTGCTCCTGGTACTTAAACATTCAAACTAGCTTCCAAAGTGGTTGCTTCACTTTACCTTCCCAGCAGTCTTACAAAGGGTCTGCATGCTCCCATCCTCTACGACATCCGGTCTTTTTATTTTAGCTGTTCTAGGGGGTGTGATATGCACCTCATGGTGGTTTTCACTGGCATTTTTCAGGTGCTCTCTGAGACTGAGCACCTTAGGAGGACTTATGTGTGTCATGTGAACATGTCCAGAAGATTCCACTCTGAGGGCCTCTGTGAGGGAAGGTGAAGGGGAGAGTGGGGGCCAGAGTGTGGGTGGCCCGAGGCTCCTCCCAGCATCCAGGGTTCAGGTTACATTCTCAAGCAGCCCACAGGCCTTTCTGGCTATTTCTTTGTCTGGGTTACCTCTGAGAGCCTGAGCTAAAGGTGTGAACTCAGAGCCTAACAGATACCTGGGTTTAAACCTTCAGGCCCCAACCGCCGCTAGCTTGCTGGGACCATGCACACTCAAGTTTTTGCATCTGCAAAATGGGAACCATATCTTTTTGTAGGGTTGCCACAAGGATTAAGTCAATGTTGGAAAAGTGGCCAGCTCGGTATTTGGCACATACAAGCTCAGCAGTTGAAGTAAATGCCGTTGGTTTTGTTACTGGAAGAATTAAAGAGGTGTTGGAGAGCATATTTATTTCAGATGAGGAAACTGAGGCCTGGGGCTAGTTAAAAGAACCTGCCACTTAGGACAGAGTTGGAATAAAACTCAAGTTTGCTCATTCCCCTGCCGGTTGCCCCTGCCCTGCACCTGGCCCACACTTAATCACCCACGTATATTGTATCAGGCCTGGGATAGTGAGAACTGTCTTTGTTTGAATCACTGCTGGGGCGCAGGGCAGACTCACACAGGGACAAATCTCAACCTGGAGCTCCGCTGAGGATTCTCAGATAGGGAACCGGCTCCGAAGGTTTTGTTTCTGCTCATTTGCTTGTTAAAAAAACCCCACCAAGACCGGGTGTTAACTACATGGTGAACTTCGTTCCAATCACACCTATTCCCTCTCTCCATCCCCAGTCCCCACTAGAGGGGCTGGAAGAAGGGCCCAAAGACAAAGACGCAGCAGACGGGGTTGTGCACGAAGCTGCTGGTTTTTGGGAAAAGCGTTTATTCCCACCCTTTGCTTTCGTGAGCCAACCACCAGAGGTCAGGTCAGGAGCCGCACTCTCCACCTGCCCAGGCCGCAGAAGCTGCTTCAAGTGAAAGGGATTTTTAAAAAAAATGTTTTTATTGATTTCAGAGAGAGGAAGGGAGAGAGAGGGAGAGACAGAAACATCGATTTTGAGACACTGATCAGCTGCCTCCTGCACGCCCGCCCCCCCTGGGGAGTGCCTCGACTGGGAATTGAACCCTGACCTCCTGGTTCATAGGTCGAAGCTCAACCACTGAGCTACACCGGCCGGGCAAATGAAAGGGATTTAAAAATATATATATTGCAGATGTGCCGTGCCTATTTGCAAACATTCAAGCAAAAGCCTTAACGTGGACCTCACGGGAGGGCGCTTCTGGAGGTCAGTGAAGGCCCCGGAGGGCGAGCCCCAGGTGCGCGGCCCAGGCTCAGCCCCAGGTGCGCTCGCCCCCCGACAACAGGTGCGCGGCCCGGGCTCAGCCCCAGGTGCGCTCGCCGCCCGCGCCGCGCGCCGGACCCGGAAGTGGGAGCCTCATCAGCTCCGCGGCAACCGCGGAGCGCCGGCCGAGGGGGCGGGCTCTGCGTGCTCGCGTCATTGCGTAGGCTGGCGGGGCCGCGAGCTGACGTTTCCCGTGCGTAAGGGCGCTGGGGGCGGGGCCAGGGAGTGGGGCCGAGGCCAGCCCCTCCTCTTAAAGCCGTCCGGGCCGTTCCGCGTTCAGCAGCGCTGGCCGCAGGCCGCGGCGCCTTTAAGTGTCGCGGTGACACGTGTGTGCTGCGCCGAGGGCCCGGATGGTGAGCTTGCGGGGCCCGAGCCGAGCAGGAGCCAGCGCCGCGGGCTGCAGCGGGCCGGCCGCGGGCCGGGTAGGTCGGGGCCGAGTCTGGGTGGCGCGTGGGCCGGGAAAGGCTGCGCGTCTGTCCGGGGCAGGGGCTTCCGCCGGGCCTGCCGCGCGGGAAGCTGCGGCCCGACGCGGGCGCACCCGGGGGCGCTGCGGGGCAACGTGGGCGCGCGTCCGGGAGGCTCCCGGGGGCACCGGACTGCCTGGGTCCGGTGTGCTGCCCCCCCGCCCCGCGAACCCCGACCGGCGGTGGAGGGGAGAGCTCGCCGCGCCGCGGGAGCCCGCGCGGGGAGGAGGCCTGGCCCGCGCGCACCTGGGCACCCTGGTTGCGCACAGAAGCATCCTTGACGCAGGAGCCAGGCTCGCCTGCAAGGAGCCTAAGTCCGCTTCGGCCGGGGGGCGGGGGCCCGTCGGGCGGCAGGGCCGGGGTCCCGTGGGTCTCCGCGCAGGAGCGGCAGGGACGGGCTCGGCCCTGGGGGAGGCGGGCAGCTGGCGCGTGGTCGCGGCCGTGGTCGCGGCGCGCGTGGGTGTTTTAGGCACCGCTGCTGTGGTCGGGGACTGTTGGGTGTCCCCTGGGGTCTCAGGAGGCAGAGGAGCACCCGGAAACAGAAGCTTCCTGGAAGGAGGGGTGCGGGGAATGGGGCCTCCAAGGGGCGGGCGCTTAGCCTGCTGGGGACCGGGGCCCCCCTCTAGACGCGCCCCGGGGAGGCCCAGCTCTGCGCGTCCGAGGCTCCTCCCCGCCTGCACGTGGTTGACCCCGAGTCTTCAGTGCGGTTTATGGGTCTGTGGGGGTAGGAAAGAGAAAGTGCTTGAGGGGAGCGTGTTTGAGAGCTGGGGGGGGGGAGAAGAAGCCGACACGGGGAGTGGGGGGGGTCACTGCTGCGCGGAGGACTCAGCATCCTTCCCGGGTGAAGGTGTTTGCAGAGGGCCTGCCCGCTGGCGAGGCAGGGACATGGCTCTGCGCTCCTGCACCCCCAAGAGGTCGTTGTTAGGCCCCTGCACCCCCAAGGGGTCATTGTTAGGCTCCTGCACCCCCAAGAGGTCATTGTTAGGCTCCTGCACCCCCAAGAGGTCATTGTTAGGCTCCTGCTCACCCGGGCGGGGGGAACTGGTGACGATGTAGAGGTTGGTCTTGCCGGCAGAACTGGAAAAATGACGTTCGTCCAAAATCTCTTGACTCCACCTGAAGGCGCTGGCCACGGGGACAGGTGCTGTTTTGGTGACTTACCTGGAATTCCGTTGGCTTCAATCTCCCCAAGTTCTGTTTACCCTCTGGCTCCTCGGTTCCCAGACATTCGCCCTTGGACCAGGTCCCCGAGCCTGTCGTGTCCCCCCCCCCCCCCCCAGGGGTGAGTCCTGGCTGCAGCAGGGACACTGTAGGGAGTTTCTGTTTTGTTTGCTGTTGATGAGCTTGAATTCGAGGATGTGAGACGGGGTATACCTGAGGTTTGCTGTGAGGTCCTGTGGGGACAGTGGAGGAGTCAGGATGGCCCTGCAGAGTAATAACTGTTGACATTGAATAAGGGGACGGGATGTCGTGTGTGTCTGAACATTTCCACGGGTACCTCGATTTTATGTAACCGTAGTGATTGTGGGTATTAAATGGAAAAAAAATCCACGCCAGTCAAAGTGATAATTTGGCAATTCTTATTGCTCCTTCGGTTTTCTTTTTCTTTTATTTTTTAAATTTCACTGGCTCGTGAAATTGGAAAGCTCACCTCTTCCTCCTTAGAATGCAGCTTGGACTGGAGCTGACTGGCGAATGCAGGGAGGTTTTTGCTCGCTGGCTGGTCCTGTCACTGACAGGAAAGTTGAAATATAAGGCGAACAGCGTGTTTTCATGTCTTGCCCAGTGAGCGGATTTGTAGCTACTCGGTTCCCCTCCCGACTCTTCTAGATCCGCGTTGTTGGTGCCTCTCCCGCCTTCACACCCTCTGTTCCGGGAGGGACTGCTCCCGGTAGATGTTCCTCTCCCTGCTCCGCGCCGAGAGGGGGGCCGACGAGGGAGTGCGGGGAGAGCCGGGCTCACCGGATGCCCTGTTTATCCTGCAGGTTCTGACACCCGTTCCGAGGACACGTTTTCAGTTTTGGTGATTTAACGGCCAAAGAGGAAGAGCAAATAAATGCATCTGCGTGCCCAGCGCCCCGTCCGCCCAGCCTGGCCGAGACCCTGACCCATGCTGCAGCAACTGTGCGTCCCAGTCTCCCGGTCCCAGGTAAGCCATGCAGCGCGCGGGGCCCTGCGTACCTTTCGTTCGTTCCTGCTCGGGACCCGGCGGCTGACGCTCGGTGGTGAGGACTCTTAGATGATTCCCCTCCAAAGAGGGCGTTTATTTCCTCAAATCATAGAACTCGTGCTTCTATTTTAAAAAGTAAGTTTTACAATTCTGTACTGTACAGACATTTTAATAGGCAAAGAAACTTGATCCATGTGCAAAATTAGATGCTTCATGACGATAAACTTGAGTGGTCCTTTCACCAGAGCAGAGGTTTTGGGGGGCAACTGACTAGTTGGTGCCCCTGTGGCAGGCATGTCGCCAGGGACCCGAGGGAGTCACCATTTATCTGATGGGAAGATATTTTTCTAGCTGTGACTGGATGCTGAGTCCAGAGGCAGAGGCGGAGGGAAGAGAAGTGGGAGATGCCGCCGTAGCCGGCAGAGGTGATGGGGTTTCCTGACTGTTACAGCTTCTGTGGCTGCCCCACCAGCGCCCTCCCTGTGGCCGGTGCTCAGCCGCCACCCAGTGCTGGTCGTCCCCCTAATTTCACACCCACCTGTGGCGCTACGTCGGTCCTTGTTTTACAAAGACTAGGAGACCTGTGGAAGTCACAGTGATTGTCCTTGAGCTCATAGCAAAAAGGGGATGGGACAGTGCAGACCTGTCATGTTCCAGAGCCTGGAGCTGCCACTGCCACTTTGCTCCCGTTGAGGCATCTTGAGTTTACTGTTCTGGTCCCCTCACTCTCCCTGCTCTCCTCTCTGACCTTTATAAAGGTGACCTCCCCAGCCACTGTCCCTGCTCTCCTTTCTGACCCTTATAAAGGTGATCTGTCCAATAATGCGGGTCACGGATGTAATTTAAAATGTTACGGCATCCACAGTAAAATGTAAAAAGAAGCAGGTGAAAGTCAGTTTCACAGTCTGTGTTATTTAACCCAATACATGTGAAATATCAATCCAGCACATAAGCAGTCTAAGACTTATTGAGGCGTTTTACGTTCTCCTACTTACAAGTCTTCGAAGTCTGGTTTGTGTGCTACACTCACAGCACACCTCAGTTTGGAACGGCCTCCTTCCACGTGGCCTCCGATTTGGAGAGAGTGGGTCTCAACACCCAAGTGTGCTCCTCTAAGTTGCCACACTGACTCCTTTATTACGTGGACTTGGGTATGTAACCAATGAGAATTGGTGTTTCCCTAATTTCGAGCAGACATTAGCACCCCGCGGGTGCCTCTGGACAGGATGCACCAAGCGCTAAGTCCACAGTCACCCGTGGAAGAGGTGCACGCCCGGAGGGTGACCCGGCCTCCAGGTGCCGCCACACCTGTCTGTCTAGCGCCCTTTGTGGAGGCGCCTTGTCTTTTTGAGAGGAACAGCGTGGACTCACTGTCTCGTGGTTACCTGTGGGTCTCTGTGTTTTATGCTTCCCCTGTCGGGCTGGAAGCCACCCAGCGAAGCTTTTCATGGTGGCTAATGTCCGCAGTGACCAAAGGGGCTTTTCAGAGATGTACTCTGTTCCAGTAACGGGGACCTGGTTACCCATCACTCCGTGTTCCTTCTTGTCCCCACAGTGACACACCATGCCCATTGTCGATAAGTTGAAGGAAGCCCTGAAACCCGGCCGCAAGGACTCAGCCGACGATGGGGAGCTGGGGAGGCTCCTGGCCTCCTCTGCCAAGAAGGTCCTGTTACAGAAGATCGAGTTCCAGCCGGCCAGCAGGAGCTTCTCCTACCAGCTGGAGTCGCTGAAGAGCAAATACGTGCTGCTGAACCCCAGATCAGAGGGCGCCGCTCGCCGGGGCGGGGAGGAGCCACAGGCCCGGAGGCAGGGTACGGGCGCACGGGGTGCTGGCAGAGGGGCCTCGCCCTGTGGGCCGAGTGGGAGGAGTAGGAACCAAAGCAGAGTGTGGTCAGAGTTGTGAGTTTCGTGTGGGGGCCGTGAATTTCGGAGGCAGAAGTAATGACACGGGGCTGGTCAGAAAGATCTGTGTCCCTAGGTTTCCTGGGAACGTGTGTGTTTCACAGGGTCAAATTGGGGCTTGGAAACAAGCAAGAGAAACAGGTGGGCTGCAGAGGCCCAGGCCTGGCCCCTCCGGCCCCTCCGGCCCTTCGTTCTCTGCATCTCGTCCATCCTCTTGTCCGTGGAGAGGCCTTGAATTCCAGACCTGCTCCATCTGGAAGATGGTGGGGTGGCTGGGCTTCCTCCTGGGCTCTCGAGGATCCCCCAGTAAATGGGAATGAACACCGGTTACCCTTCGCCGCCGTGTTCGGACAGATGTGTGCTGAGTACACGCCGGGGACTTCGTTCCGTGGTCCACCTGTGCGCAGACTCACATGGCCCTCTCTTCCCTGTCCCCGTCTCAGGCAGCGAGCATGTGTACGGGAGCGGTGGCGATGGTGTCCCCGCCCCCCAGAAGGTGCTCTTCCCCGTGGAGCGGCTGTCTCTGAGGTGGGAACGCGTGTACCGCGTGGGAGCCGGGCTGCACAACCTGGGCAACACGTGCTTCCTGAACTCGACCGTGCAGTGCCTGACCTACACGCCGCCGCTGGCCAACTACCTGCTGTCCCGGGAGCACGCGCGGGGCTGTGAGTGACTGCGGGGAGGGCTCTGAGTCCTGGCACTAGGCAGACCTGCGCGCTCGTGGGGCCGCGTGCACCCGGATCACACTTAGGGGTGAAACTCACGACACCCAGCAACCGATAAATCCTGAGCTTCATGCCGCTGCGGGATAGGCCATGAAAGGGAGTCGCTCAGGGGGAGTGATGGTCTCCCAACCTTTCTGAGCGTAATCACCTGCACAGAACAAAGCGTTTTCAAATCGTACCTCCGAGTACAGGGCGGGCAAAGTAGATTTACAGTTGTTCGTATGGAAAATAATATGGTAATTAACAGTAACGCAAGAACGAACCCTGTTTCGAGCGCTCACGACTGTGAACCTCCGTTTGCCCCGCCCTGTAGGTATACTCAGTTATTTTATATGCCTCTTATTTTACTGGTGTTTTATCAGCTGTTAGGGAAATGACATCAGAACCTTCCCCTGAAGAAAACACCAGGCTGAGATGATTGACTGCTGAGTTTATGCAACTTTTAAGGACGCGAGTGTCCCAAGGCTCATAAACTCTCGCAGAGAGTAGAAAGGGGAGGGAGCTCGCCAGCTCCTCCCGTGAGGTTTGTGCAGCTCGGATAACACCACGAAGCAAGCACAACGTGAGAGGGAGGAGATTACAGCCGCCTTATTTGTGGGTGTAGATGTCAGCGTTCCACACGACACCGGCGAACGCCTCGGGCAGCGTGGGTTCATCCTGGGGATGCAGGATGCCCTGGCCCCGGAGCGTCGCTGAGCCGGCTGCCCCCCGGCTCCGCGTCCTTGAGAACGTTCCCTGACCTCTTGGAGTTTCCCGTCCCTCACCCACAGTAGTTAACACTGTCCCCCTCAGGTGTTGTGGGGTGCAAACGAGTCGCGCGTAGTGCTCGGGCTGGTGCTCGGCACACGGTCGTCACGTGGACACTTGGGTTGCGTCTGCGCGTTTGCTCTTGCGATCCGCTGTGAGTTGGGCGCCCACGTCTCCCAGACCCTGCCTCTCCTCCCTTCTGTGTGTGGACCCAGAATGGAGCTGCTGGGTCACATGAGAATTCTATTTTTAAATTTTTGAGGGACTGCCAACTGTTTTTTATAGTGGCTGCACCGTTTAAATTCCCACCAACAGTGCACAGGGGTTCCAATTTCCCACATCTTTGCCAACACAGATTCTTTTCTGTTTGTAAATACTAGTTTTTTTCTTTTTTTAAAATCTCACCCGAGGACACGTTTCATTGATTTTTTTTTTTTTTTTTTTTTTTAAAGAAGGAGGGAGAGGAACATCGATGTGAGAGAGAAATATTGATCGGTTGCCTCCTGTACGTGCCCTGACCCAGGACTGAGACACAGCTTAGGTATGTGCCCTGACCGGGAGTTGAACCCACAGCCTTCCTGCGGTGCGGGGCAGCACGCCAGCCCGGTGAGCCACCTGGCCCGGCGGCACTAGCATCGTTGCGTGTGCAGTAAACAGGCTGCGGGCCGTCCCGTTATTGATTCCGGGGCCTGGGAGACGGACTGGAGGTGCCGGAGGGAAGGCAGATGGGTTGGTGTTGGATCTGGCGTTAGGAGCCCGGTCTGTTTGCAGAGGTGGTGCTGTCGACGGATGAGACAGCAGCATCCTCGGTGCGCAGGGCGTGCTTGCCCTCGGGGACAAGGTCACGTGCACGAGGACAGGCTCGGCAGCCTCGCTGTGACAGCGAGTGGGGGTGGCGTTCCCAGGCGGGGCGCAGTGGCTGCGCTCGGTCCCCTCGGCCCGGGAATCCTGTGCGAGTGAGGCTGAGCGGCTGGCGGGCTGGGCAGCGGGCTGCGGGGGACGGAGAGGAAGCCCGCGAGGCTGCAGTGACGGTGACGCGGGGGCCAGGCCTGCGGCTCTCCAGTGCCTCGCTGACGCCTAGAATGGGTGGAGCTGGGTGGTGGGCGTCATCGCACTTCAGTCTAAATATCGCCTGGTGCCTGGGGAGGAACATAGTTTCTGGCTGATGGACTTGGCCTGTGGGGTGGGCCGCCTCCCGCCTTCGTCAGCGTCCGCCGCCCAGCGCATCCCGGCACTGTCCTCTGGCAGGGCCACAGTCGGCACCGTGTACAGGGCTAGTGGCCCGCAGACCAGGCGTGTGCACCATGTGGGCTTCACAGGGGCTCCCTGAGCCCTGACGCCAGCGGGCGTCCCCTAGAGGCGGCAGTGCAGGCTGGGGGGCGTCTAGGTGCCCCCACTGTTCCAGCCTGTTGACCATGTGACGTGGCTGAAGTTAAAGGAAACATTTTCCAGAACTTCCCCTTGAGTGTCAGACATGCTTTTCTTGTCAGTAAATAGATTAAAAAAACATGAGAAGGATTTACAGGGGCCAACACACGAGCCTTGGGTCCTGGGTGAGTTAGAGTCACAGCCTCAGTGGGTCGTAACCCCAGTGCCCTCCTTCCCTCCCCCACGGCAGGCAGTCCCCAGTGGTCCCTGAGCCGCCACGGGGTCTGGTCTCCGGCTGCACTGTCACAGGCCCCTCTGTTGTGTATGCGGGGGGTGCCCTCACATTGCCCCGCCCCTCTGCAGGTCTCCAGGGCAGCTTCTGTATGCTGTGTGTCATGCAGAACCACATCGTGCAGGCCTTCGCCAACAGCGGCAACGCCATCAAGCCGGTATCCTTCATCCGGGACCTGAGAAGTGAGTTCTGGACCTCCTGCCTGTAGCAGGTGCTGGGAGGGTGGGTTGGGGGGATGGCGCCCCGAGACTTCGTGGAGCAGGTGGTGCACACTGAAGGGGCTGTGGATTCCAGGCTGCTGTGGCCAGGTCCGTGGGGATGGCTTTATCGTGGGGTCGGGGGCAGGTGAATGCGAGTGAGAGCTGGGTGATGGACAGTGGGTGAGGCCTCTTCTGCCTGTGACCACATGCTGTCCAAGTCATGTCCCTCCCATCTGTATTGCATCGGCTCGGGACCACCGGGTCATGGGTGGATTTATAGTCTCAGTGCCGGGCATCCCGAGCCGTCTGCTCCTCTGTCCAGTGGGGAGGGTTCAAGCCCTTAGGTCTCACTGAGAAAGTTGTGCCTTGAGGGACCGAGAGTGGGACATCATAGAGTATGTGGGGCTCATCCCCTCACTGCCCTTTGCAGAGGTCGGCTATGGACAATGGGTCAGCAGGGAGGTGGGTGTACACATGCAGGTGTCTGAAGAAGGCTGGGGCTCCCCCTCCCATCTGATGGGCGCCTCTTCCCTCGGCAGAGATCGCCCGGCACTTCCGCTTCGGGAACCAGGAGGACGCCCATGAGTTCCTGCGGTACACCATCGACGCCATGCAGAAGGCCTGCCTGAACGGCTTTGCCAAGTACGCGCCTCCCTCGCGCCTTTCCACCCTGGAGGGGCCAGCCCCCCCTCCCCCGGGGTTCCTCTGGGCTGGTGCATCCAGGTCCTCCACCTGCTGAAGCTCAGACGGGCTGCACATGCTCCTCGGGAAAGGCCTCTCCTGTACCTTCCCTCAGCCCAGGCGGCGTGGCCGGGACCGGGCAATGGTGGCCACGCTGTCCCCGCAGCTCATCAGCTCACTGGAGGGGAGGCTCTGGCACATTTCGGGGCCTTCACTGTGGGTGTTTCCCATCTTTGTTAAACCATCCGTTGTTCTGACACAGGATGGGGGTGGGAATGACAGTGTTTTTATGGAGGAGCCTGAAAGCATGCTGGGGATTTGAAGGCAGGAAGGTGGTGATTTTTGACATTCACTCTGCCCAGTTGCTGTGTCTTAACTGCAAGTTTGAGAGCACAGACCAAGCACGTGACACATTGACAACTTTGTGCCCTTGTCAAACGGTGACTGTCAGGAAGGTTTTCGAATCGTCCCTGGGTTTGTGGGTTCAGACAATAGGCAGGAGCTGCTTCCTGTTTCATGGCTGCTGCCTGGGCTTGGAACACAGCTCTCAGAGCTCAGGGCCTGTGTAAGCTCTGTGGTGGAGGGCCACCTGCCCCCAGGAGCACCCCATGCTCCTCTCACCTCCAGGAGGCCTCCTGGGGGGTTACCCCAGGGCTTGCACCTCGAGGAATGTGGCTGGGCTTGCGAGGCCTGCAGAGGCAGGTGGTGCTATGCAGGTGGGCGCGGCACGTCTGCAGTGGCTCCAGCCCTTCCCAGGGTGGAGTCACCTGGGAGCTCTTAGGACCATAACTGGCCCTGACCCCATGCCAGGCCCATGAGCCAGACTCTGGAGGTGGGAGAATTTGGGAGGGGTGGGATGAGGGTAAGATGGACTAGTTTGGGTTTGGGGCTGAGGGCAGGGAGGAGTCCAGGCTTGTGATCTGGGCAGCAGGTAAGTGGTGAGCCACGTATGGTGCGTGTCACAGAATCCAGCAGGCACTGGTGGGGCATCCGGTGCCACATCCGGTGAGCCAGGCGTGGCCGGGCACCCGTGCGGGGGGGAGTGGGACACTTGTGGACACCCATCCATGAGAAAGCGTTTACTGGTCTGTAGTGAAGGGAGAGAAACTGTAGGACTGGTGCAGGCGTGGTCTCGCACAGTGACTTGCCCCATTTAACAGCAGGTGGATGGACGGGCCTTTTGTTCATTTGAGCAGAGTGTCATATTTCTGTTCTTTGCAAACACTCCCTGTGCAGTGCCACGGGGCCTGCTCGTGCTGTGGGGCAGTCTGCGTCTGTGACGTCGGTGCTGCGGGACTGTGGTGGTGTCTCCTGTACCCGAGCACCCTCCTTCTCTCCTGGTCTCTGCTGAGAATGGGGCGTCTCCCTGCTCCTCCATGGCTGCTGCTTTTTATGAAAGTGGTTGTGTTTGGACACGCAGGACCCCACGTCTTTGTGCAGATCTATAGCTGTCAGCGTCACAGAGTGGCCTGCGTCACCGTTGGATGCTCTTTGGCTCGGAGTCTGTCCCCGCCCGGCTCACAGCCCTGCCCATCGCCTGGCCCTTTGGTCCTCTCCCAGCGCCTGAAGCGCTTTGCTCTTGGCGCCTCCGGTCCGTCTGGGGATCTGTTTGTTCTATAGGGAGCTTCAGCCCCTCACATTCATTGTTGTGGCTGAAGTTTGGTCTTGACTTGGCCGTTTTATTTTGTTTTATGATTATTACAGAGATCTTGGCTGTGCTTATTTCTCTGTCTGGTTTTGCTTGTTTATGTCAAACTTCCGTTTGGCGTTTCGGGAGACCTGCACTTGGTTCTGGTGACGGCTACATGTGTCCCTGGTCTTTCAGAACCTCGATTTAGTCAGTTTCAGCGGTGTGTGTACCCTGCTTCCTCCCTTCTCCCTGCTCCTAAATCTTGGTCACATTATTTCTTATTCTGTTGGGACAGACAAGATTTGTCTACCTTCCTCCCACATTGGTCCCGCTTCTGCTTCCATCTTAGTCTCCTGGCCGCCCCAGGTTGGGCTGCTGGGTCCCAGAGCCTGAGGCCAGTCCCCTCTCTGCCTGTGATGGTCAGTGTTTGATCTTTCTGCTCAGAGGCCTTCAGGGTCCCTTTTTGATCTTTACAGTCTGGTGCTCTCACCGGGACTGTCCCGGAGCTGATTGCTGTTGGCCACTTTTCCCAGGTACCAGGTACTGACCAGTGACCGGTGACTGTGGTGGAGACGGACTCTGGAGATATGTGAACAGGAAGATGTTTTTACCAGCATGAGAGGCGGCTGGTGTCTGGGCAGCTCTGCCCAGTGTCAGGGTTTGAAAACATGCGACAGTAACTCAGGCAGATGTGGTCGGTCAGTGCGACAGGCCGCCCAGTGCGGCGCTTTCTTTGTGAAATGTGTACGGCCAGTCTCTATCACCGGGGACAGTGCTCTCCCTTTGGTGGCAGTCCCCACTGACAGGAAAGGGACTGTCTCCTCAGGAGCACACGCTGGTGTTAGTCCCGTTAGTCTAATGTCTGGAAATCTTCCTCGTGGGCTGGCTCTACGTGGCCGTCGGTGTGTTTTGCTCTGTCGGGGTCTCCCGCGCTCAGCCCTCCGCTCGCCCTGTTCTCCGACGGCTGTCCTGCCCAGGGGTCATCCTCCCGCCGCTTCGTTCTCGCCGCCTTGCTGGGCTTTCATCTGAGCTCTTCTCGACGGGCTCCTTGTAGTTCAGCCTTCGTTTCTCAAGTCATTCTTTTCCCCCCGTTTTCTTCCTGAGTACAATTAACTTTCTTTCTTAATGTGTAGTTTGAAAACATCTTACTGGGGTGGTGTTCGCGTCCCGGACAGCCGTAGCTCAGCTCGGAGTTCTGGGTGGCTCCTCCCTCCTGTTTCATGCTTGTTTTCTGGGGCCGATTCTCACCCGATGATGGGCTTGCTTCTGGTTTGCAGTTTCCTGCTTGAAGTGCCTTTGCATGGATTTCAGCTGTTTTCACTTGTCCCGGAATTCGGTGACTTTGACTTGCACAGTTGGCGCAGGCGCCCCCTCCTGCCGGCCCGGGGAGGTGCATGCCGTAGTGGAGGCCGAGGGCTGGACGGCAGCCGGTGGAGGGGACGCTTGTCCTCGGAGGGAGAGGGCCACACTGTCCGGCGGGCACTGCCGTGTTCCCTGTGCAGTTTTAACATTTTAAATAAGAAGATAAAAAGTTGATTAGATGTGTGTCCTGGAGGTCGTGGTGGCTCTGAGGAACAAGTTGCAGCTTCAGTGAGTTGCGAGTGACACCCAGGAGTCGAGGCTAGATGTGGTGTGTTGCTTCCAGAACCTTCCTTACATGGCAGCAGTGGTGTCCAGGTGCTGTGCTCTGAATGGTTAGTAAACAGGCTGGGAGACTTGAATGCAGGTTTGTCCGACCTTGAGCCCACGCCTGGGACCAGTGCTGTCCTGCCGAAAGGACCCGCCTGGGGGCATTTGTCTCGGATAAGGGGCTGGTACAGGCCACAGCCAGTGGAGAAGTGGTGGTGACCATGCAGGACTGAGGGGGTGGAGCTGAAGGGGTGGGAGTGTGGGGGGCAAGGTCACCTGCTGAGGGGTGGAGAGGGATCCTGAAGGCTTGAGGGGGCAGTTGTGGGGAGCAGGCCATGTAGATCAGAGCAGCGTGGAGAGCCCACCAGGCACCACGGGGGGTCCTGCTGAGACCGAGGCTGGGTGTACCGGACTCCTGGCTGTGTGGGGAATGTCCGGGCGGGGTGCTGGGCGCGGGGCTGCCGGTACCTGTCACTGGCTTGAAGGCTGTGGCCTCCTTTCCAGGTTGGACCGTCAGACGCAGGCGACTACTTTGGTCCATCAGATTTTCGGAGGCTATCTCAGATCGCGTGGTACGTGGTTTCTCTCTACCCCTCTTGTCAAGGGACGGGAAGGTTAGCCTGCAAAGGCTGAGAGCTGACACCAGCTGGGCTCTTTCCTGGGGAAGCCCCGAGGCTGGAGTCTGGTCTCAGACTCGCCTGTGCCCCGTGCTTTGCCTGACGGGCGCACTATTCCTGGGAGGAGGTTTGCAGCAAAACATCAGGCATGTGTAGAGCAAAGGCGGCACTGTTTTTCCTGTGACTCCCTTAGTCCCTCAGATGTGACCTCTGCCCTCCAGCTGGGCAGTGAGGACCTGGGGGTGCCATGGGCTGTCAGGGAAGGCGGCCCACCTCAGGGTGGCATCAGGTTTGACGTACGTGGTCTTGTGAACTCGGTGTCAGTGAGCTGTCCCTCCGGATGCCGGGGGCACCTCCCAGTTCTAGGACTCGGACACCTGTGGGGGGCAGTGATGCCTGCACCTGCCCATCACCCCCTGTTCTGTTGCAGTGAAGTGCTCCGTGTGCAAGAGCGTCTCGGACACCTACGACCCCTACCTGGACGTGGCGCTGGAGATCCGGGTACATACCATGGTTCCGTTTGTAGCTGGACCAGAGGACAGAGGGCGAAAATCCCCAAACCACACAAGCCCACAAGGGCCCATTGTGCAAATAGATGAGTCAGAAACACTTAGAACCTTCCTGCCTTAAAGTAGGAACTGCCATTTCTGCATATTTCTTTCTAGCTGGTTTTCTATGTACATTTTTTCATTGAAAAAATAAAGATAAAATGCAAGTGTGTGTCATGAGGCACCGTAGGGGCCCAGGCTGTTCCTGCCGCCCAGCAAGGTCATCTCTGCCTGAGGCTCAGAGCAAACCCAGCTGCAGCCTTGAACTCGGGGCCGGTGCCTGTGGGCAGCCTCTGCTCAGACTGCTTGTCAGTGGGGAAGGGAGGGGTGGCAGCCCGGCTCCTCCATCCTTTGCGATAGGATTTGAGCCCCAGAAGGTGGCAGCTAGTGGATCAATTTCTATGCAAGAGGAGCGTTGGGATTTGCTGTCTCAGCCTGAAAAGGCCTTACGGTGGCAGTTCTGGAGGGAGCCTTTCCTTCCGCGGCTTATTCTTACCCTCTCCCCCGGTTCGTCCCCCTCAGCAAGCTGCAAATATTGTGCGTGCTCTGGAGCTCTTTGTGAAGCCAGATGTCCTGAGCGGAGAGAACGCCTACATGTGTGCCAAGTAAGTTTAATTTTGCTCACGGCCCAGAGACCAGGGCTGCCAGAAAGACGTAGAAGAGTCACGTCACCCGGCACTGCTATGCACCGTGTCCCCCAGAGGTGACCCTGCTCACATTTCTTGAGTACAGTCCATCTGTCTTTCAGTGAAAAACCTCTGGAGGACGCCAAAGAGGCGCCGTGTGGTCTCTGTGGCTGACACGCGCACAGCACTCAGTGCTGCTCCAAGTGCCTCACTGTGTCCACGTGGGAGGCGGGCCCTGCAGTGGCCCCATTTCACAGAGGGGCATGCACGTGGCTGTGGGCTGCAGCCCCGCTGCTGTCCCGCCTCTTAGATGACCCTGTTCTGTGGCTGCTATTTCTTAGGTTTTCTTGGCATTTTTCCCCCTCGGCAGGTGTAGCTCTGGCCCTGTTCTTCCGGGGGCTGTGCCATCTCAGTGTGTGGCTGTGTTTGTTACTGTGTATTTAGGTCATTTAAAAGCTGTTTTCTTAATTCTGCTTTTCTGGTTGATTGTTCTGCGCCAAAACACTGCCTTTAGCGCCCCCTACACCCGCCCCCTGTGCTCCGGGAGCTGTCTGTCCGTTTGCCGCTGTCCCTGCCCCTTCGTTTCCTGTCTCTGGCTTCACTCGCTCGGAGTCCCTCTCGCCCGGCCATCGCGCCACCATGTCTGCTCTGGTTGGTTCTTTGCCCAAAGTTACTTTTCGTGCCCTGGCCTGTTTTGCTCAGTGGTTAGAGCATCAGCCTGTGCACTGAAGGGTCCCTGGTTCGATTCCAGCCAAGGGCACGTTCCTCGGTTGCAGGCTCCATCCTGAGCCCCAGGTCGAGGCATGTGCAGGAGGCAACCCATCGGTGTGTCTCTCTCACATCGGTGTCTCCCCCCCCCCCCTCTCTCCCACTCTCTCTGAAAAGCAATGGAAAAAATATCCTCAGGTGAGGATTAAAAAAAATAATAGTAAAAAATAAAAACAAGTTACTTTTCATGCCTCTGAGCCTGGAGTCGGGAAGGTGCTCTAGTTTGCTCTGCCAGTTCCCCAGGACGCCTGGCTTTCCGTTCCTCAGTGGTGTCGGTTTGGTTGTTAGGGGTGTGGGAGCCACAAGTCTCATCTTAGGCGGGCCTGTCGCTACAGTGCAGTGCAACCATTAACCCGGCGCGAGGACAGTTCCTCGAGCAGGAGCTGACACCCCCTCCCTTCCTCAGATGCAAGAAGAAGGTGCCGGCCAGCAAGCGCTTCACCATCCACAGGACCTCCAACGTCCTGACCCTCTCCCTCAAGCGTTTCGCCAACTTCAGTGGGGGCAAGATCACCAAGGTGAGTGCTCACCGAGGCATCTGTCTCCTCAGCTGGCTGCTCTTTAAAAATACAGGTTCCGGGCTCTACCCCAGAACCAACAAGTTCAGATCCTGGGAGACAGGGCCCAGGAATCTGCATTTTTGTGAAATCCCTAAATGGTTATCACACAGTCAAGTTCAAGAACCACTGTCTTACTAGACTTTTCCCCGACCTCTGCCTGTTCTTGGGCTGCTCCTGATGTGGAAGGTCAAGGTCATTTCCTTAAGGGTGAGTGTGGACTGTGAAGCTCTGGTCCTCTGTGTCCTTTTTGTGTCTAAAACAGGTGCACTCACATGCTGTGGCTTTTAGTGAAATGTGGAGTAAAAGTTGATTTTACACAGTGGCATTTCAACAGCAAATGTCTTGTTGCATAAAAGTCTAGACATCTGTTGTCAGAGCCTCGCTCTATGTTTTGGGGCAAGGCACTCGTCTGAGCCTCAGTGCCCTCACTGGCAGTGGTAGGGGACTTGCTTAGATCAGCATATCTCCCTAGTTGGTGTTCTGCAGAATGTCAGTATTGCATTTTGAAAAAGTGTTCTGTGTTCAACTGAGTTTCAGAAATGCTAGTAGTTTTTCTTAATTGCAGGCCTTCTCAGAGCCTTTATTGAGCTTTATAGCATTTTGAATCTCCCAGAGGGGAATTTGTTGTGACGAATTTCTGAACCTAGTTTTCTGGGGAGTCATCCATTCATTCATTTTACTAGTAATTACGAACTTACACTGCACTGTGCCATGCCAGGCACCGGGAAGTCAGTGGGAAGTCATCGGCGGTGAATGAGGTGGTGTGCATTTGCCCCGAGGCGCTCATAGAACTAGTTTCCATTGGAACACAGTTTGAGGGTCGCGGGTCTGTTTGATCCGGGGGCCGTGTGTGTGTCCAGATTGCACTGGGGCTCTTGAGCCTAGGGTGTAAATTGGCTTTGGAGGTTTTGAGTTTGTTGGTGGAAGGAAAGGGATAGGTAGGTAAACATCACAGATGGTATGTTGATCTAAAGACGCCTGACACAGAGAAGCACAATCTGTCTGATTCTGGTGTTATGAAGCTGAGGAATGGACAGAACTAGTTGATGGAGAAATCAGAACAGCGGAGATTGGGGTCGGGCACTTACAGGAACTCTCGGGAGGCTTTTGGGCTGATTCTGTATCGTGATGGGAACATGGGTCACAGTGTATACCTGTCAGAGCCATCAAACTACACCTGAGAGCCGTGCATTTCGCCCTGTAAGTTACGCTCTTTAAGGAGAAGCCTGTGCAGGCAAACATGCAGGTACGTCACCTCTCCTGTGGCCCATCAAAGATAGTTTATGAAAATATTTTCCCGTGAAAAACTGTCCGTTTCTGAAATAAACATTGCACGACCTTTGTTCTGACCCGCTCCGGTGAGATGGAACCACTGCGGCCCCTCCGAAGGCCTGCCCGGCGCCTCGCGGCGCCCTCCCCTGCGGAGCCCCGGGCGGCGGGGACGAAAGTCAGAAGACGCCCTCCTCTGCCTCGGTTCTCAGCCGTGGACTCGGGGGCCCCGCCAGCGTGGCCGGGCGCCCTGCTGCTGCGCTGTTCAGGGCCAGCTGAACGTGCGCCCTCTGTCCTGGGCGGAGAGGCCGGCTGGCCCTGCCTCCCAGCGGTGAACTTAGTCCCCTCCTTGGCTCCTCCCACAGGACGTGGGCTACCCGGAATTCCTGAACATCCGCCCGTACATGTCGCAGAGCAGTGGCGAGCCCGTCACCTACGGGCTGTACGCAGTGCTGGTCCACTCGGGCTATAGCTGCCACGCTGGGCACTACTACTGCTACGTGAAGGTCAGTGGCTCCGCTTGCAGTAGGGGGCAGGGGTCTGGGCACCCCGGCCCCGGTGCTGCCTCGGTGTGGGGGTGCAGCGACTCTGAGGCGGCCCTGGCATCCACAGTGTTCTTGGACTCATGGAGAGGCTCTGGTTGGGCTGCTCCCAGGGCCCTGGCCCTAGAACCCTGGAGACGCCCAATGTCGGTGGGAGGAGCTGCCAAAATGTCCCTCGGGAGGGAACGCTCGGGTCTGTGGATCCAGGAGAAGGGGGCACTCAGCGCACCGTGGGTCACATTCAGAGTGAGAGGAGCATGAGACGTGTTAGCGTGGAGTCGCTGCTGGTTGCTCAGCCCTGGATGTGTGTGGCAGTTATCAGCAGGTGTTTTATACCCTTTTCCAAAGTGAGGGTGATGGGATCTGGTGTTTGTTTCGTCTTCCCTACCCCCTGGCGGCTGCAGGCGAGCAACGGGCAGTGGTACCAGATGAACGATTCCTTGGTCCATTCCAGCAACATCAAGGTGGTGCTGAACCAGCAGGCCTACGTGCTCTTCTACCTGCGGTAGGCACCCCTCGCCCCTCGGTCCCTCTGCTCTGCCGCACACACTGCCCACGGGCCTCCCCAGCCGGGGGACCCGAAGGCGGGAAACTGAGCTGCGCCCCTTCCACCCGTCGTGGGTGTGGCTGTGTCCACCAGGAGGGACACTTTAGACCACGTCCGCCTGGCTATTAAGTAAAAGCCAGAACCTCTGGGAAGGTCGGCACGGTTCCATCTGCCCCCCATGGAAGTGACTGTGAATGTAATGGGAAGGTTACCTCTTCTCTTACTGCACCAGTGGGAGATACTGGCTGGCCAGCACCCCTTCCTCTGTGGCAGTGCTCGTGGTGGGACCTGAAGTAGCTGTCAGAGGGGGAGGCTCAGTTGTCGGGGGGGGGGGGGGGCTGTAGCTGAGCACCTTTGGAAGGTGCCTCTGACTGGGGCTGGTTGTCACCGCCCTGGAGGTTGGAGAACATGGAGACTGGAGGCGTTCCTGCTGCTTTGTACGTGTCCTAAATTTGGATAAAGCATCTGAGGCTTTCTGATAAATTGAGACTAATCTCGGAGGAGCTCTGACTGTAATTTGCTCTCCGCTTATACTGAGCACATATCTGAGGCTAGGTAACAACGTCACGTGGGTTGAAGGGCCAAATGGGATCTCAGAGACCGCGCCAGGAGGGTCAAGGTTCTCTCTGGCTGCGGCCCTGCGTTTTTTCTTTTTTTTTCTGGCTCCTTCTCACACTGTTTCTGTAAAGGTTTGTGGCTTTAGTAAGAGAATCCCTGGCCTGTTTTCTTCCTTTGACAGAATCCCAGGCTCCAAGAAGAGTCCCGAGGGCTCCATCTCCAGGACGGGCTCCTCCCTTTCTGGGCGCCCCGGCGTGGTTCCCAACCACGTCAAGAAGAGTATTAGCAACGGGACCGTTTCTTCCCCGCTGCCAGGAAAGGTACTTCTTCGAGAGGATCGGCATTTGCGCAGCAGACAGGCACGCAGTGCTTCATGGGGTCATGGAGCCCCTGGATCTCTGTAGGGACCTTTCCCAGTGGTCAGAGAGGCAGACAGTCGGCCCTAGTTTGGTCGTCAGCTGATGTTGGGTGAGCAGGAGGAGGGGACAGTGATGACCCAGCCGATCAGGACTAAGTCACGCTGGCTGCGTCCCTCTTAGACCAGCTGCCATGCAGAAGCCTAGTGACAGGATCGCTGAGCAAACTCATGGCCTGAGGCATCTGGGAAAATAGGTTCTATCCTCACATTTTAATGCTGAGAGTGTGAGGAGTGTGCACCAGGTGATTTCCTCATTCAATCACTACGCTGTGGCTGTGGTGAGAGAACGCCCTTTTCTCAGGAATGTACACAGGCAGACGAATTTAGGAGTAAAAAGGTATCATGTCTACAATGTAATCAAATGGTTAGAAAAACAGAAATAGAGAGTGGGGGTAGAGAGAGAGTGAGAGACAGTGAGAGTGCTAATGTGACAAAACCTTAACCCTTAGGAAATACCCTTGAAGTTATCTTTAATTTTTTTTTAAACATACCTTTATTTCAGAGAGAGGAAAGGAGGGGGAGAGAGAGATAGAAATATCAATGATGAGAGAGTCATTGATCGGCTGCAGCCCGCAACCCGGGCATGTGCCCTGACCGGGAATCGAACCCCGATCTCCTGGATTCTGGGTCGATGCTCAACTGCTGAGTCACACCCGGCCGGGCTTGAAGTTATTTTTGTGTGTATTTGACATTTTCTACTAACAAGGTTGAGCTCAGATTTGCAGACAAAGCAATGAGTGATGGAAAGGACTCACTCAGGTGACTTAAAATCGCCCTGTTGCCTGCGCAAAGGATGCTAGTGTTAAGTGATGGGAGCCAAACACAGTATCCAGTTAGCAAACATTTTGAAAAAGAGATGCTGGCTCGTAAGAGCACGTGGTAAACGCAGTTTGTCAGCGTGCATTGCAACTCACGAACATACTCGAAAGCCAGCATGGAATAGTAACAGCGAAAACATTCAGTTCCCTCGGCAAATAGTGCTTAATAGACTCCGCCGGACGGGGGTAGCCGGGGGCTTCGATGGCCAGCACTCTGATTCAGCCTGGGGGTGGGACGGGGCCTTTAGACGGCGGGTGGTTTAGGCCCAGTGTCAGGATCGCAGTGGGCCTGGGGGGGGGGGGCGTCCTGTGGTATCGGTGTTTCCGGAACCACTGGAGACAGTGTAGCGCAGGAGGCTGCATGGATGAGATGGTTGCTGGTCAGGCGTTACAGACCCTTACAGAGCGTGGCTCAGGGACCCCTGAAACGCACTGGTTCCCCCTCCGCCACCTAAACCCGGCCAAAGGGAAGCCCAAGGAGAAAACATCAGCAGTTCGTCAGTGGTTATGCTTACGGGATGGAACGGTGGTAAATTTTTTTCCTTTATACTTTTTCCTGTTTCTCAAATCTTCATGAAAATGTACTGTTTTCACAGTAAAGGTGATCATAAGACACGCGCCCGTAGGTAAGATTGTTCAGAGGAGTAACGGCGTCTTCACTGTGTCTGTGAGCGTGACCTGCTGCGGCTGCAGCGCCTTCACCGCGGGAGAATCGCCTGGGTCTCACCGCGCCCCCGCTCTGCTCTCTTTCAGAGACTGGACCCAGCGACCATGAGGAAGCTGCAGGCCACCGAAGAGACGGGTGTGCCCGTGTCCAGGAACGGCTTCCTTTCGGGCCTGAAGTCTCAGAATGGACACATTCCTCCAAAGATGCCCTTGGGGTCCTCTTTCCCCCGACTCTCCAAAACACCCACTCCCCTGCCGACCATCCTGGATGAACCTGGAAAGAAAGTCAAGAAGTCGGTTCCCCTGCAGCACCTCTCCCCGCCCCTCAAAACTTCTCAGGGGTCCCATGGTGCCAGCGGCAGGTGTGACAGCCACAGGCCAGGCTCCTGGGACAGCAGGGGTGCTGTCCTCTCTACCTCACCCAGGCTCCCGCCCTCAGCGACTGCCAACGGGCACAGGCCTGAGGGCACCGCCCTCGACAGGGAGGACTCCAGCAGTTCCAGTCCCGAGCACTCTGGGAGCAGTGACCCCGCCCAGGCCTCCCCAACCCCCAGGAGCGGCGCCCGCTTCTGCGACTCTCAGGGAAGGACCTCCACGGTCGGCCCACCCAGGGCACCGCTGAACGGCGAAGACTCGAAGGCGGTGAAGCCAAGGTCCCCTGTCCTGAGCAATGTCGCCACTGAGCCCACAAACACCATGTCTCCTCCACCAGCCAAAAAACTGGCCCTTTCTGCCAAGAAGGTGAGTGTGTGGGAGTCTTACGGTCGGGAATGTCAGGCATCTCCGGTTCGGGGGAGTGGGGCCCCGGGCCTTCCTGGACCGGAGGAGCAGGTGGTTTAGGGATGAGGCAGGGGCAGGGAGCCCTGATTTCCTGCGGTCACTCGGCTGACAGCGGCCTGGGGTGGGCAGCAGGTCTCCCTCCTGTCAGTGGAGGAAATGGCTCCAGAGGGAGACTGGGGTGCTGGGCTCGGGGCTCTGAGCGTGGGGGGGACATGGGCCCCGCAGGACATGGCTGGCACCTCTGGTGGAACGGTCGTGCCTGGATTTTTGTTGAAATTTCCTTCCTTTTTCCTTTTTGTTTCTAACCAAAAACACTCTGATTCTTCTTCTGTCACCCCTGCCCCGCCCCCCTCCCCCTCTTGTCCCCTCATCCTGCTTCCTGGACGTCTTCATTTGTTTTTTTGTTGTTGTTGGTTTGTTGTTTTCTGTTTTTTACATTTACTTCCCTCCTCACTCACGGAAACCTTATTTAGACCACCAAGTTTTTATTTATGTCAATAACTGCAGGCCAGCACCCTGCGGAGGGCCACCGGCACTGACTGTGCGCCGCCCCCCCCTCCACTCTCCGACCTCACCTACCCCAGGAAAGCCATTCACCCTGCCGTTGCCTGCGCCCGGCCTGTCGGTGCCACCAGGTGAGCTTGGGCGTGGCCCCGCGGGGCCGGCTGCTTCTCCCCATGGTTCGCACGAGCGCTGCGGGGTGACCGCCGCGGGAAGGCTAGCGCGGCTGGACAGGTACAGGGCGCCGTGTATACCAGGGTCTCTGTTCCACCTGGCCAGGGACCTGCTGCTGTTCAGAGGCTGTGTGGTCTCTGCAGTCCTGCCTTTTGTACTTTCGTCTTTGTTTTCCATCTCCCTGCCACATCCCTGTGTGACTCAGGTGTGCTGTGAACAGATCCGTCCGTTGGGCCCTCTCTGGCCTCAGTACAGGAGCCCACAGGAGGAGAGAAGGGCATAGCTCCAGACAGACCCCGAATGGGCTTGGGCCTGTGAATTCGCTCTCCAGGCCCATCTCTGAGGAGTGGCTCAGTCTCCTTGGCTCCCCAGAGGCCCCCCCCGTGGGAACTGTCCCTGGCACTGCCTGCTTCGAGCTGGTTTCCCGAGCAGGCTCTGTGGGTGCTCCAGCCCCTGGTAGGCACCCTCCCTGGAGGTTCAGGTCCCCCCTCTTGGCTTGGTGGACCCCACTCTGCTCATCTTACCTAGTGTATTGAGTGGCAGAAAGCTGGGAATGACTGATAAATGGCTGGCTGAGGGGCCTTCGAGGCCTTTGGCAGCTGGGGAGGGAGGGAAGAAGGGAGGAAGGAGGGGCTGCTGTTGGCCCTGTGCCCGATGTACTCTCCCACTCGGGGAGGCGCTGACGCATGTCCCCTCCCCCAGTGCCCCAGCCACCCTGTCTCACTGCACACCACTGTCCCCAGCACAGTATGTTTCCACATGGCAGGTTCTTAAAGATCTAAGACCGTTAGTGGGTAGTTATTCTTTGTTTGACGTTTAATCCCAGAAAACACAGTAATGTGTAGTACAGCTTATACGGGCATCCCAGCTTCTTCTGGTTCAGGTGGTGACGATGACAGTCCTGTTTACTTGGTGACCCTCTGAGACAGGCATCCTGGTCAGTCATTTACAGGTGGGAAAGTCCCAGAGTGGAAAGTTCACCTTTTCAGGGTCACGTAGCAAGTGCGATGGTCAGAGTCTAACCCGACCTGGTCCTAGACCCCGCCCCGTGCTGGTCTTGCTGTGTGACCCACCCGTACGGTCTGCTTCCCTGCTCTTCCTGAGCCCCAGATTCCAGAGGAAATCGTAGTTGGAAATGTGCAGGCCCGCACTGGCCTTTCTCACGGGCCCCCTTCCCGTCCTGAACATCCTGAGACTCGTGGGGGCTGGGAGTGTGTTGCTTAGTGACGCTTTCCTCTATTGATGTATATGCATTGAAAATTAAAAACATCAGAGTTTGCAAAATTACTATGAGCTGGTGACAAACTAAGAGAGGTGGGAAAGTAACAATACAATGATTGTTACCAACTTTGATCTTGCCTAGATCTGAATTTCATTAGCCTGTTTCTTTAACTTACGCATAGTTTATGTTGTCTGAGATCCACAGGGTGACCCTGGCTGGGGGGAAGGGGGCTGAGGGTGGGCCTGGTCTCAGAACAGCCGTCCTCACTGCCGGCCTGTCCTCACAGGGCTGTTTCACCTGCTCCTGGACCGTCCAGCCTCCCGAAGCTCCCCCTTGGCCCCCACTCCGCCACACTGCCCAGCAGCCCCCAGACTCTCAGGACGTCGGGCCTACAGAGCCCCACCTCTGCCTCTCTGCCTCAGGTCAACAGGGGCTTCCGGGCCCCCCCACACCAGCTGCCAGAGGCCACTGAGCCCCCCCCGAGCCTCTGTAAGAAGAGGAAAAGGAAGCACCCGGGAGAGAGCCAGGGGCCGGGCTCAGGGGTCGGGGAAGCTGCCGCCCCTCCTGGGAAGAAGCGGAAGAAGAGGAGGCGGCGCCCAGAGGACGTGGACCCCTGTCCCCCGCCGGAGGGGCCGACGCCAGGACCACCCGGGAGCCCCGAGCGCAGGAAGGAGGGCCAGGCACAGCGCCCGGCGGCCGGGCCGCAGGAGGACGGTGGACAGCGGCTGGTGAACGGCCAGGGCCTGGTGAACGGCTGGCAAGCGGGATGCAAGACGGAGGGCGCCCGCGTGCGCAAGAGGGAGAAGGGAGCCGAGGGCCTTGGCGGGGCAGCCGGCCTCCTCCAGGACCCGCCTGGGCGCAGGTGAGAGCAGGGAGCACAGCCCGCCCTCCCGCCAGCACCCCGCCTGCTCCTGGGTGGGTCACCTGCAGGTGCAGCGCGCTGACCGATGCGCGTGGTCAGCAGCACCCAGGCCCGGCCAGCACTGCAGGGCGGCCACCTGGTCCCTGCTCTGTAGGGCTCACCTCTGCCAGGAGCTCCGGCGTCCCCCGTGCTTGGCTGTGGTGTGGCATCCCCGGGCCAGGCTCAGGGTGGTGGTTCTCTGGGTGACTGTGGGTTGAGGTGGTGCCAGTTGAAGGGAGGAAGGTGTCTCACACTCAGTTTGCTGGGAACTGGCTGTTGACTCTGATGCCCCAGGAACTGCTCCCCCTTGGACGCCGTCAAGCCAGAGCCCACTGCGCCATCTCCGAGGAAAAAGAGAAAGAAAAAACGAAAGCCAGAGGCTCGGCAGGAAGTAGACGAGAAGGAGCACCCCGAAGGCTGGAGGGGCACGAGGCAGGGGGGCCCTGCTGTCCCTGGGAGCGATCCCGTGCCCACTGTCAACGGCCAGTGTCCTGGGGACCTCGCAGGTGTGCGCGGGGCGGGGCCCTGGGGGCGAGGGAGCTGGGAGCAGGCCCCCCATGTCTAGAGGCAGGTGTGGGACTTACCGGCACCCGCAAGCGACTTAGCCCCCCACCCCACCCCCGGGCAGGCGGGGAGAGCTCCCTTTTAGGCCTTTAGAGCAGTTGCCAGGAGCACGCTCTGGAGTCCTGCTCTAAGTAAAGGGATAACCGCTTCCCCAGTGGTGGTTTTAAATGTACATCAAAGTGTCTCTGCTTGCAGGGCTGGACCAGGCTCCCCAGGTATCCGGCCACAAGGAGCGAGGCTCCGACGTGGTCTGGGAGTTGCTCGAATACTCGTCTGATAAAGCCTACGGGAAGAGAGGTGCTGTTTCGAGCCTGGACTTTGGGGTTATTTGGGGGTGGAGGTGTCCTCGTGGATCCTGGCCCACCGTGGGTGCAGGCACCACTGGCTTAAAGGTGGGGAGAGCATCTAAATGGTCCTCTCCAACCCCTCAGCCACTGCACCAAGGTCCAGAACTGGTCCCCACGGGGGGTCTGTGGAAGGGTCCAGAACAGCTTCTCCCTGGGCTGGGGGTGGGAGAAGGCAGACATGCACCTTTGGGGGGCAGGCCAGGCGGGAGGGAGGGAGGGGCGGAAACACTTGTCCAGCACCCATGGTGAGTTCTTACTCCCAAACTTGTTTTCATAACTCAGACTCTGAGAAAGGACATGAGATCCTTGTTTCTCAAACGAGGCCGTGGGTTTAAAAACAGCTGCACTTCGTGGAGGGTGGGGGTGGTACAGGGTAAAGGGGGTCAAATTTATGTTGAAGGAAGATTTGACTTTGAGTGGTAGGCACACAATGCAGTATACACACGATGTGTCATAGAAACGTACACTTGAAACCCACATACTTTATTAACCAATGTCACCCCAGTAAAGTTAATTAAAAAAAAAAAAAAAAGACAAAAAAATAGGGTGGCAGGGAATCCGGAGGTGCCAGCGCTCACGTGTCTGTTGCAGTTCTGACATGGGGCGGCGAGGTGTCGGCTGTTAGCCAGGATGCTATTCGAGACAGCAGGCTGGCCCGCGCCGCCACCGTGGTCGACGACTGGGATGAAGAGTTTGACCGTGGGAAGGTACAGTGTGACTCGACCACAGGCTGGAGCTCGGCCACGGGCAGTCAGGGAGGGCCTGACGGGGGCAGCTTGACGTGGTTGGGGCCCAGACTGGAGCCAGGTGCTGGGTTCAGGTGCTGCTTGGCCTCTGTGGATGTGGCCCGGGCAGGGCATTGGTCCCAGGTTGCTTCTGTCCTTTCGTCTGTGAAGTTGGGATGTGGGGCCCCCTCCAGGCCATGGGAGGAGTAAGCCTGTTGATAACGTCTCACATTGAGGTGTGTCGCTCATCGTAGCCACTGGGACCAGGAACAGCCCTTTTTGGTAGTTGTGACACCTGTGATTCTCAATACAGGAAAAGAAAATTAAAAAATTCAAGAGAGAAAAGAAAAGAAATTTCAACGCCTTCCAGAAACTTCAGAATAGACGGAACTTTTGGTCTGTGACTCACCCAGCCAAGGCCGCCAGCCTCAGCTACCGCCGATGAACCGCTGCTGTTGGGATGGGTCAGTTTGGGGCATGAGTCGGGGGGGGTGTGTGTGCATGTGCTGTGGAGTGGGGGGGGTGCGCGAGTGGTATGGAGTGGAGGTGTGCGTGTGTGTGCTGTGGAGTGGGTGTGTTCGGTGTGTGTGATGTGGGTGTGGTATGGAGTGGGTGATTGTGGTGTGGAGTGTGGGTGTGTGTGGTGTGCGTGGGTGGGGGGTGTGGAGTGTGGAGCCCTCCAGCCACTCTTGGAGGAGGGAGGACCATGCTGTTTCCCAGCTCCATCCAATGCCCCGTGTGGTTCCTGTTGACAGGCACTGGTGGGTGGGTGCAGGGACTCTCGGTGTCCTTTCTATGTCAGAAACACTATTGTTTGCCCGCAGACTCACAGAGATGGGGTGTCCCTTCCTGGGAACTGCCGCATGGACTCCTGGCTGGGTCACCTCTGGGCCCTGAGCCGGGCCCTGGACAGCCATGAGAGGATGGCGCACGTGGGCTCTGGCTTCTGTGGACGAGTACTCCGGTGACAGCTCGCCGGTGACCAGCCACACAGTGACGCATAGCACAGACAGCAGCCCCGGCTGGAGGCCTGGACGGCAGTGTCTGGTCTGGGCCAAGGGAGAGAGCAGAGAGGATGGCGGCCACTCTTCCTGTGTGCTCGATCCAGTGCCCTTGGGGTGACCGTGTGTGGTCGGTTGCTCTTCTTGACGAGCCATCCGTCACCTGCTCCTGGTGGCCGGCACTGCTCTCCCGCCTGCGCCCTGCCCTCCTGTCTCCTGGGCAGGGCTCTGTCCCTATGCCTTCCCTGTCCACCCTCAGAACGCCGGGGCCCGAGGCTGGCCCGCAGCGCATCGTGCTTTGCGGGGAACTGGACCCTCTCTGGGGGCAGGGGCCTGTGTGGGGTGGGCTGGGGGCTCGAACTGTTGAGCTGACCACGTGCTCACCAGGCTGCTGGCTCTGAGGGTGCCTCCCGAGCCTTTCCGTGTAACCACAGTAACCGTGGGTTCCTATCCAGGTGGGGGTCTTCACGTAGCTGGTTATTTTGACCAGGCCTGGGTCCCGTCAGCAGTGGGTTTCCTTTCCTCTCCCCACATGCACATGCTGGCTTCCTTCGCTTGGTTGCGTGAGTGCTTTTGAATTTAGACAGTTGTGTAACTGCAGATCACTTTCTACCTTGCTCAAGCCGTGCCTGCAAACTTATAAATTAGTAATTACAGGAAATTCTCAGTCCAGCTGATGCTTTCCAGAAAAAAGACACCTGCCCCAGGGGTAGAAGTAAATCTGGAAGCTCCTCCTCAGCGCACATCTCGGCTCCTTTCTCTGGGACCTGCGCGGGGAGCTGGACCGAGGGCTGCGTGGACCGTCCCCACAGCAGTCTTCCTCGGCCCGAGGCTGAGCGGTGCCCTGGCCTGGCCCCGAGCCCCTCTCCCGATGGCCTTGCCCTTGCTCTGCGGTCTCCGGTGGTAATTAAATGTTATATTTTTTATATGGGGAGGTGTGTTAACTTTTTCATGTGGGTAGTTTTTGGTTTTCCTTTCTGTTCATTTTCCCTTTGAAAAAGTGGGGAGGGTGATACCGGTGGCTGGCCCTGGGGCTGCCTCTGGTCCCGAGAAAGCGAGGGGGCTGTGCAGACGCTGGTCCCAAGCTTTGCCCTTTCTCTGAGGCCTGACCTCTGCTTGTCAGCCACACCTGTTCAGAGACTCGGGGCCCAACCTGGCGCTTTGTCACTTGTCACCCCCAGAGAGGAGGCAGGTGCCCCTGTGGGCAGGCCTTGCTCCCTTTGCGGTGCAGTGGGCTGCAGACCCTCCGTCCTGTGGGGACCGCCTCCCAGCCATGCTTGTCTGGTGTCCTGTGGCTGAAGTAGAAGAGTCCATTGTGTGCTAGAATCTCCCCTTTCGTTACCGCCCTCCTCTCCTCCAGATCAGGCCCTGTCCTGTGTCCCCTCCCCCCACCGTGTCACTGTAAAACCTGAGGGAGTGTGTCCGTCACCGTGGGCAGTGCTGAGCCCGGCCTGACTGGAGACAGCATTTATCACTGTTAGAGGCCAGCCCTCCCCTCCCACAACGTCATCTGCCAAATGGGCGGGGAAGGGCGGGCCCAGAAAATTAGTCCAAATTCTAAGTGGTGTGTACATATGTAAATACATATAAGTAACCAGGGCTTTTATAACCACGGCCCCTCGGCTGGCTTAGAACCTGGGTTTAATTTAACTGTTTAGAGTGGAGGGGAGGGGGGCAGGGTCTGTAGGAGGGGCCACCCCGCCCGCCTCACCTGCTTCTGCCGGCCAGCGGCTATCACCTCTGCGGGCAGGTCTGTGCCCCACGCTCCATGCCTCCGCTCCCTGGGCCGAGGAGCCCCAGATGTGGCCAAGATCTTGGTGCAATAAAATCACGAGGTATTTTGAGTCCTGCCTGTGTCTTTGACTTTTAAAAAAGGTAGATCCTGACCCTCATCTGTTTTCCTCAGTTCCAATGATGTGTTGCCCTCTGGACGTCCAGGTGACCCATGGGGAGTGGGACTGGTCGCCTTCAGCTCCGGTGGGAATGTCTAAGCAGGTCTCAGTTAAGAATAAAGGGGGACAGAGAGGCATTCGGGTGTCTGAACAATACATTTACTCAGGGTTAAGGAGACGGGGCTCCTAACCTTTGTGGGTGATTTTTCAATGACTGTGTTGAGGAAACTGAAACAGTATCATTCCACTAAGGTGTGTTCAAATTTTCTTTCACTGAAAAATGTTTGGGTTTCTGCAGGCAAAGATGAGGGAGACATAATCGGCTTCACGAAGCTGTGAGGCCTCACGGTTGGCATGAGCAATGCAGGCCTCAGTGTGGGTCCCCCCGCCCGGCCTGTGCGATGAGCAGGGTGCCGCAGGGTGGTCAGCGCCCACCAGTCCCTCCTGCCCCGCGGGGGCAGCCCAGCCACTTCGGGCTTGGGGTGGAGGGTGTGTGGAGATGACTTGTGTTTTGCGGGGACTGGAATTTACTGTCCACATGAATTTAATTTGGGCTCGTGGAAAATTGCAGGTTTTGTCAGCCCGGGCCGCACATCAATGTTTCTATCTCTCTCCCTCCTTCCCTACCACACTCTCTAAAACTAAAAAAAGTTAAAAATTCGAAAACAGTGAGCAGGTAATTGGTTCAGGTGTGTTTCCCTGAACCAATCAGTGGCTTTTTCGTGACTGTTGCTGAATGAAGGTGTCACCCGTGCTGACAGTTGGGGTCGTTGAAATGTACTTTATGGGGTTTTTTGCTCTTATGATATTAGAAATGATCCTGTTTTATGTACTTTTTTCTCCCCCTCTACGTGTATTTCTCTGCTATTTTCTGTCCGCAGTTAGGCGCCTCCCAGTGGGCAGGGCCCGGTACCCCAGGCACCCAGGAAGTCTGTTGAACAACAGAACTGGGAAAGCTCCGTAAGGAGCATGGTCCATGGCCGTGCATTTAGACTCTGCTCAGAAAACACCACCCCCTAAAAAAGGGGGACATCTGTAATACTTTCAACAATAAAGATAAATTTAAAAAGCCACCCCTTCCCCCATCAATGTCACCACCTCGGAGATTCTCCCTGCCCCAGCTGTCCCTGACGTCGCCTTCTCTGAGCCGGAGCCCCCGGGCCCCCCCCTTTGTTTCCCCCCCACTCTTCTGAAGTGAAAGCCTGAACCTCGTGGCACGTGGCCAGCTGTCTTTTGGGCGGCAAGGGAACAGTTGGTGACAGCTGGA
The DNA here is from genome assembly GCF_964146895.1 of Miniopterus schreibersii. Lineage (NCBI taxonomy): Eukaryota > Metazoa > Chordata > Mammalia > Chiroptera > Miniopteridae > Miniopterus > Miniopterus schreibersii. The sequence goes on from NC_138116.1 coordinate 1,987,757, forward strand.
TACAATCAAGTTCCATTACAAACAGTTTTTCAGTGCCACTCACAGGCAGAGGAAATTGCAAGCTTTAGCAAAATAAAATCTGGGGGCTTTCAAAGCAAGACAATGCCCCAATCTCGGCCTGCGTGAGCGATTCGGTCTGTGGTCTCCTCGCTCGCTCACAGGAGGCGCCCTTTCCTCCCCCGGGCGCCGCCTCCCTCCCCGGCGCCGCCTGCAGACGCGGTCAGGCGGGGGTGCGCGCAGGCCCCCGACCGTCCCTGGCCCGCATTTCTTGAGGGTGCAGTGAATGCCTGTCTGAACACCGGCCAGCCCCCTGGGTTGGGAGGGATCCGAGGTCGGCCACGAGAGGGGAGAGGGGTTCTGCCCTGCCTGTCACCTTGGTCTCAGGTTGCAGGAAGGTTGGGTCGGTGACGGCTGGCAGGTCGGCTCAGACATTCTGGGAAGTGGAGTCCTGGGGCATTTGTCAGCCTCACTGCCCCCCCCCCCCCCCCCCCCCCCCCGCCCCGTCTTGGCAGAGCTTTCAGCAGGGGCCCGGAGGAAGTGGCTTGTAAATACTTCTGTGTCCTCGGAGCCTCGGAGGATGTTGTAGTTTCCTGAGGTCTGGTGGCCTCAGCAGCACAGGGCCCGGGCTTCCTCCCTGTTTCCCCCCAGCCCTTCTTTCCCTCACCTGTCGCTCAGCACAGGGGGCCAGGGGGCCTGTCGGTGCTCATGTGGGGAGGGAGCCCCGTCCCTCCCCTTTTCACCAGAACCTCCAGCTCTGCCTACTGCTTGGCGCCCCGCTGCCTCATTCATCCTGATGAGAGGGAGAGAGGCAACGAAAGGAATCATTTGCTTTCTTTTTTTATTATGATTTTTTTTTTTTACTTCTCACCAGAGGACATTTTTTTCATTGATTCCAGAGAGAGAGGAAGGGGGAGAGAGAGAGAGAAACATCGATTGGTCGCCTCGCGGCCACGCCCTGACTGGAATCGAACCCATGACCCTTGAGTGCCCAGGATGACACTCTAACCCCTGAGCTGCACCAGCCAGGACGGGCAGGGCTTTGTTAAACCCTTTTACTAAAGAAGCTATAAGCCTGGGTGTGACTACCCACCATGGCCTGCCCAGTTAGGAAATTATGATCTGTTCACCCTGTGAGGTGGTTTCCCATAGAACCCCCTTTTCACCCACAAATGTGTATTACACATATAGGAGCTTTTATTACAAACAAATACACACCACTGCCCTGTCCTTCCGCTTTTCACTGGGAACCCTCTCCCTTTGGCAGATGCATCTTTCTACAGCCGGGGAGTGCTCCCTTGCAGGAAAGTGTTACTCGGCGACCTGCCCTGCTGGGGACCGAGGCGGTGTCTGAAGACGGCTGAAACTCTGCGGTATAATCACAGGAAAAAATACATTTTGGGTTACTCTGCTTAAAAGGCTTCCTCTGTAATTCTGATTTTTGAGATTATGTAAGGCAGGGATGGCAGAAGAGAGGCACCAACTTAAAAAAAAAAAAAAAAAGTTAGGTGGATCAACCACTGAGAACAACAGAGCACAGTGAGGCCCGCAGGGAGCCCTGACCCACTTTCAAGGTTGTCTGAAGAACAGTGACGGGAGGGGGGGGTCTGGGTCAGAAGCCTCCAGGGCAGTGGATGGAGTTCCAGATCCTGACCAGGGGCCTCCGGGCGCCTCGGGGCTCCTCCACTCCCGCCTCTTTGAGGTCTCACTGCGCTCCAGGGGCTGGTGGCCAGTAAGCTCACATGACCCTGATTCCTAGGACTCTACATTGTGACCTCTGTGAGCATCAGTCTCCAAGCCTGCCTTAGGGAGAGGAACGATCCCTTCGTGGGGAATGTGAGCGGATGCAAAGCCCTGACAGTGCCCCACAGGCAGAAATACACAGTAACCCTCACCCAGGGGACACCTGTGTGCTCCCTGCACAACCAGGACGGGCATTTTCCTTCTTGCAGGTGATAGAGGACAGGGCTCCTTTCTATTCATTCTGTCTCTTCCTCTAATGACGATTGGTTTCTCAACCATGAAGAGGCCCTATGTGTAGGTTGAAAACACTGTCTTAATGAAACAATGTTTCTTTTTAAGGGAATTTGTAACCAGTGAGTACCCTGCTAATGGAGGTGATTAGCATCGCGCCAGCGGGCCTCCCTATCCTAATCTACCGGGTCTGGGAGTTCAGATAACAAGTCGGGAGTGATGATAGTGACAATTACCATGTTATCTTCCTTTCCTGAGTTTTGGTCATTGAGCAAGAGTTCTGGTGGCAAGGGACACCTGCACACAGTTCAGGGAACAAAGCCAGCTGGAACATGCCTTGAGCCTTCCGGGGACTCTGGGGCAAACGCTGGGGAGAGTCTATGCTCCGCTGTGATGAAGAGAGACTCACCAGACAAGGTGGGGCAATTCTAAGAGCATCAAAACTCAAGGACATGGGGCCAAGGTGTGACTCTCTGCTCATGTCGCCTGTAAAACTAGACAATCGGGTGAAATCAGTGGAGATCAAACTTGCTGTTAGATGGGCCAGGTACAGAAACTCAGGTACAGAAACTCACCAGGGCAGGAAGCCCCAGATGCCTACCAAGGGGCAAAGCTGGGAAAACAAGAACCTTGCCTCCAGGGTAACCTTTCCTCCCCTAGCATATTGCTGGTCATGCAGTTTAGACCCCCTGAGAGTTCCTCCCTAAAGATAACATCCAGGCCTCAGTTGTATTCAGCTCCAGGCCCAGAAAAGCAGCAAAACCAGACAAGTGACGCAGGGGCTGCCTCAGGACCAGCTGCATGGACTCATGACCCCCTGCCCTGGCACTGACCAATCAGCAGAGACCACGACCCTGACAGAGCGCACCTGGAAAGCTGGTGAATATTCTATTAGACCCTCCCCTGAGACCTCCCCAAAGAGTTCCACCTGCAAGAGAGAAATAAAAACCTTCAGGGTGAAGGACCTATTGCGGGCTCTACCCCAGGGGAGCGGAATCCTTCCCCTCTCCTTCCCCTACAGGAATCTCCTAAACTCTACGGGGGCCCACAGACTTGCAACCAGGGGAGCAACCAGGGCAGCGGCAGCTCACCCCAGGCCCGCCCCCTGAGCCTGTCTCCAAGGCCCCTTCTCTCTGGCCTCTCCGTGAGCCAGAGCAGCCCAGCCCAGGCTCCCCTGCTGCCTCTTCTGCGCTCTTCCCGTCTCACTGTCCCAAGTGTCACGGACCCAATACCCTTCGGCTCAGCGCCGCGTAGTCCTTCCCGTTGGATATTCCCATCCCCCACTCCCTTTTCCTTACATAAATTCAACTTGTCTTTATCCACCGAGATGGTATTTAGCTGCCAGTGCACCACCCACCTTAACCTTTCACTAGGAAATCCACCAGAATCAATCTTTTAGGGGAAGGATAACAATCTATTCAAGGGAAGTGTCTAATTTCTGGAATTAATAGACAGCGGGTGGGTGGTAAGGAAATAGAGACCATCTTAGGCTTTCAGGGGACATCAAGGTTTTCCACCAAAGGCTGGGGTCAGCTGGTTCACGAGAGTCAGAGGGCCAGAGCCGCACCCCCGGCAGGACGCAGATTAGGGTTCCTTAGGCTGGTGTGTCAAAACATCTCATCTAACAGAAATACTATCAGCTGCGCAGAAGCCTAGCCGGAGACTGGGGCAGCTGTGTCCCATCGGAGGTCAGTGCTGGGTGGAAGCCGGGATTTTGCAGGCCGAGGCTGCGTTTTGCGGCGGGAAACAGGGCCAGGGGGTGGAGGGCTTTGCCCAGGTCACAAGGCTCATCAGAGCAGGTCCGCAACCAAGGCAAGGAGGTTCCTCATTCGTTTAACTTTTCCATGACGGTCAGCACCTTTTCTTTGTCGTTTAGGACAACCGGGAAGTCCTGGGAGGCCCACTTCAGGGTTGGCCAGGGAAGAAATAGGTTTCTGAGCGCGGGTCTCGCCTTCCTCCCCCTGATGGACATGCCGAGAGGTCCTGTGACCTGGCCCCGGCTTTGGGCTGAGCTCCCCCCGCAGCCCCGCGCAAACAACTGGGCCACGAGGGAAGAGGCGCGTGGGTCGGGGTCCCGACACCCTGCAGTGCTGGGAGGGAATGTAAATTCAGACAATGTCAGGAAGTGCGAGGGCCGTGCGCTGGTGCAAGCGTCCTGGTGCCCAGGCGCACCCCCAGGAATAAACGGGTGCGAGCGCTCGGCGCCTCCAGCCCGCGCCCCGGCCCTCCCTGGGCGGGCTGGGGCGGGCCTGGCCAGCGCGCTGGACCTCAGCGAGGACCACCCCGCCCTTCGGGGGCCGGACAGGACCTCGGGCCTCTGCGGGCGGCCGAGCAGCCCGAGCTCCTGCAGCGCCCTTGCGAAACCCGAAACCTGCGCGGCCCGCGGGGGCGGGGCGGGGGCGGGGCCTCAGGCCAGGGGGCGGTGCAGAGGGCGGGGCCCCGGGCGGGCGCGCGCGCAGGTGGAGGCCGCACGCCGAGGGGGGGTGCGCTCCGGAGCAGGCGGGCGGGGCGGGGCTTCGGACCGGGGGGCGGGGCCTGGGCGTGCGCAGACGTGTGCCTGGAGGCTGCCGGGTGCCTGGAGTCCGGGGGTGGGGTGGGGGTGAGGGGAGTGAGCGCGGAAGAGACGGGGCGGGGCCTGGGCGCGCGCGTGCGCAGGCGCGTGCCGGGAGGCTGCTGCGCGCCGGGGGTCTGCAGGGGGGGTGTGAGGAGCGCGCGAGCGCGGGCGGCGGGGCGGGGCCGGGGCCGGGGGCGGGGCCTGGGCGCGCGTGCGCAGCCCGGGCCGGAGGTGGCCGCGTGCCTGGGGAGCGGGCGCGGGCGGCGGCGGGCGGGGCGCCCCGCGGGAGGCGCGGGGCGGGGGGCGGGGCTCGGGGCCGGCTGAGGCGACCGGGGGCCCGGCGCGACGGGGCGTGAGGGGCGAGCAGCGAGCCCGGCGAGCAGCCCGGCGTCGGCTCCGGCTCCGGCTCCGGCACCGGCACCGGCACCGGCACCGGCACCATGGAGGAGGACGACACCTACGGTCAGTACGGCCGCGGCCGGGTGGCCGGACCCCCCCTCCCCCCGCTTCCTCCCTCCCGGCCGGCGGCGCCCGGCGGCTCGCGTTTCCCGGGACGGTGACGCGGGGGAAGGGGCGGGAGGCGGAGGGGCGCCGGGTCTCCGGGGAGGCGCCGGGCCGGGGGTTCGCGGGGCCGGGGTCGCGGGGTCGCAGCGCCTGAGGTGCGGCCGCTGTCAGCAGCTGAGGCCCGGCGGGGCCCCCGGAGCGCCCCGGCCCCCCGCGCCCCGCCGGCGCTCCCCGCCGTGTCCGGCCCCTCCGGGGTCCGCAAGTTGTGAGCCCGGGCGCGTCTTTGTCTGAACGACGGGGAGGCACCGGCGGGACGTCTCCGCGGCCGAGTCGCGGGGCCTGGGGCGCTGTCGGGGCCGGGACCTCGGCCGCTGTCCGCCGCGCTGGTCCGGGCTGCCGGCCGCGTCTCCTCGTCAGCCGGCCGCGGGCCGCACGGGCCGGGGCGCGGGGCGCTGGGCGCGGGGAGCGGGCGGCGCGGGCCGGGGGGCGGGCGCGGGGGGCGGCGTGCGTGGCCCTGCGCGCCGGCGGCGGAAACTTGAACGCTCCGAGTTTCCAGTTCTCCTCCCGCTGGGCTCGCCCTGGACCCCGTGGGCCGGCGGCGGGGAGTCCCCCCGAGAACAGCTGGGAGCGAGGGGCGTCCCCGGCCCTCGCGCACGGGGGGACATCTGGCTCACGAGGTGCTCAGGCCGGCAGGGCGGGCGGGACAAGTGGGCGCCGAGTCCCGACGCAGCGGGACCTAAAATGCTTATGCGGCTGAGCGGAGCCCGCCCGGCCCCGGCTCGCGGGCTGACGCGGGCTCTTCTGCTTATTTCCGAGGGAAGTCGGTGGGAGAACTGGGGACTGCTGAGGAGGGGCTTACGACCCGAAGGCTGCCCGCAGGACCCCCCGAGGCCTGGAGCCCGAGCGCCTTCGGGAAGGGTGCCCATCAGATGTCCCCTAGTTACCTTCCAAGTAAAAGCCATGTGTGCTTTTCTTTGTGATTCAGAAAAAAAAAACAACAAAAAAACCCACCAAAAAAACCCTCTGGCTGGTTCCAAAGGATTTTCTAATTCCTCCTGAGGACTCGCTCTCTCTCTCTGCCCATGAAAAGCCTTGTTCAGTTTTTTTTTTCTTTCGGTTTTTTTTTTCCTACCTTCTCTTGCCATTTAATCTCTCTCCGACCCAGTGTCCTGCCAGGCTTTCTCCTCGCCCTCTCCTGATGCTCTTACCCGCCTGGCTGGGCAGGAAACGGTTGGTTTGGTTGCTTTTAGTGCAGTGACTGCTTTGCCACCAGGCCTGACATGAACCTGTACTCGGGAGGGTGATGGAAGCAGGGTGCATCCATTTCCTACGGCGGCGGGTGGCCACCGGCCGGCACAGACATGGGGGCTCAAACGACGCACCTAAGTTTATTGTCTTAGAGAAGCCCACGTTTGTCTCACTGGGTGTTTGCAGGGCTGCATTGCTTCCTGGAGGGGTACATCCATGCAGCTTCTGGAGGCCGCCTGCACTCCTTGGCTGGTGGCCCCCTTCCGTCCCCACAGCCAGCAGGCAGCCCTGTCTCGTTTCTCCCCGACCTCTGCCTCTTCTCATCGGGGTTGTGTCGGACCCGCCTGGATGATCCAGCCTGAGGGTCCGCAGCCCTAGCTCTCCAGTGGTGCTCTCCAGTGGTACTCTCCCCCTTGCCACGTTGGGTGCCATATTCCCACGTCCTGGGGATTTGGACCTGGGCATCTTTGGGGGCTGTTATTCTACTGACCACACGTAAATATAGGAAAGAAGGTTATTCTCCTTTATACATTAAGGAAAAATCTTTTTTGTATTTTGAAGGAACCAGAAAGGGTGAGTTAAAGATTCCCCACCCATAGGGCTCACCACACAGAAAGTACCTAACGGTTTAAGATGATCCTGCCAAGAATGAGAATCTGAGTTCTTTAAGGTTAGCCCGCGTTTCCAGAACTGTCCGTTTCCCTCGGGTTTTACAGAGAATTTACTTTGAGAGACACGACAGCTACTCAGACTACATTTCAAAAGGAAATGTCTGCTGCTGGCTCATGAAGCCCCTCAAGTGCCCTGTCCCTAGGCTCTCTCAGAACTTGGGACACAGCCGCTATTTTTAACGTCATGCTTTGGGGAAATGGGTTATGATTTCCTGGCTACACTTGATATAAAAAAACTTTAGAACATAACTCATTTGTAATACGCTGAAAAAAGAGGGTGAGTCTTAGAGTGTCGTTCAATTAAAGAACATTTCAGCAGTGTTACAAAGAGGCTGGGCAGCACGCTCGCGGTGTGGTGTGGGGTGTGGATCTGGGATGGCCCCCCTGGGTTCCAAAGCCCTTCCTGCCCCAGACGCCCACGTAGCAGTGAGCTGTTCATTCGGGGGCTCACTCCACAGGTGATGGGGTCACAGCTGCACTTTTGGTGTGATGTGCTTTGGTATGAAGATGTGCGGGCGTGGGGAAGGTTAAAAGGAAGTCCTTTTAAAGCTTGTTTTTCTTTGAAATGTGGAATTAGTGATTTTCTGAAACCTCAATGGACATTTTAAGAAAGATGTTCGTCTTGCTTGTGGCCGATTAGTCCTGATCCCGCCCCCCCGTTGCTTTCTGAACCCCGAGAAAGCATCGGGAGTTTTCAGGGTCACGTTGCCTCCTTGCTAGGTCACTGTACTTCCTGGACGTCACTCACAAAAGGAAGAGGTTTGCCTCCATAGGGTACCCTGCCCAAGGCACAGCCCAGTGGCTCAGTTCCTCTTGGCGACTCTGAACTTCAGCGGAGGTTTTTCTTATTTATTTATTTTTTTATATGTTTTTATTGATTTCAGAGAGAGGAAGGGAGAGGGAGAGAGAGAAACATCAATGATGAGAAAGTCATTGATCAGCTGCCTCCTGCACGCCCCCTACTGGGGATGGAGCCCACAACCTGGGGATGTGCCCTGACCTGAAATCGTATCACAGTCTCCTGGTTTGTGGGTTGACATTCAACCACTGAGCCACGCCAGCTGGCCAGGCTCCTCTGGCTTTTTATTAGCATCAGCCTTGTCCCTGTCTGCACCACCAGGGAGAACTGGCCTTTAAGAGATAGGCTTCCGTGTGGAGGGGAGATGAGAACCTAGCAGGCACGCCTGCGGGGCTGTGGGCAGAAGCGGTCAGGGCTGCTGCGGGCTGGTGAGCGAGTGAGAGCCCCTGCGCTCAGGGGAGGCTGCTGGTTCATGTCTGTGCGTCCAGGACCAGTGTGCCGCTTGGAGCCCAATGGGAGCTGCTCAGCAACTGTTGAGGGGGCAGAGAGTGAACCAGGCTCCCGAGGCAGAAGTTAATATCAATGAGCTTGAGTTTTTGTCTTCAACTCTCCATCCCAAACAGAAACCAGGACCCTTTTCTGTACCTGTCTGACCCTAGGCCCAATTGATTTTTTTTGTTTTTCTGTGATATTGATGACTTTCATTCTCTCCAAGTTTAATTATGCAGTTAATGATTTGCCTTATTGAGGAGAACACAGCTCTGCGAAGTCGGGGCTTTCTTGGAAACTCTGGAACATAAGGTTCCTGTAATTATACATTTCGTGGTGTTTAAGGGAGATTTCCAGGGGCGACATTAGCATGTCAGAGGGTACAAACATTGAAGAATTCCCGGTACATGGTGCCAGTTTGCTTTTAAAGGGCTGTGTCCTAGTTCACACTGTTCTTAGCATGGGGGTACATGTTCCTTCATCATCGCATGTGGGCCCCTGGTGAGGGTTAGCATTCAAAAGCTTTTTTTTTAAAAAAAACCCACAAACCCAACTTAATGGTTACACACTGGCACCTTGTTAAATCTGTTGGTTATGAGCTAGGGTGAAAAAGTTTTTTTGCCTGTCTGTGTATTAGAACCGGGCTGCTCCTGTGGGGTGATGGTTCCTTTATTTACCGAACTGAGATTAACTAGTTTTATTGCCTCTGTCAAATCCAGTGGTTTATGTTTTTCTCATGTGTTCGTTCTGACTGGGGGTTGGGGGAGATTTTGACCAATTGTGGTAGTTAGTTATTACCTTTCCTTAATTTTTGTCTTAAAGATTGACTATTTCTCCATCCATCTATTGTCTCCTGGCCAAGTGCAAAATGTTTTCTTCCGAGGAGAGAGTGTGAGTTAAGTAGCTGCTATTGGTCTGGGTTATCATGATAAATAGTTGGGTCTGTGGGTTCCGAAGGCTCATACCTGCTGCTTTCTCAGTGTCCCAGGTGTTCAGCAAAATGATCTTGCCAGGCAGGCTTTTTCTCAGGTATCTCATGCATCCAGGTCAGGTGGTTCTACAGTGAGAACCAGGGGAGTGCCTTCCTGTCCAAGGGTGACAGCAAACATGTAGGTCACCTGGCAGAGGAGGAGGGAGGAGACAGGTGAGGCAGGGGTTGGAAGCTTCAGCTGCAGGAGGCCCTGGCTCGTGGAGTCTCCCCTCCTGAGGGCCTCTCTGCCCTTCCTGCTCATCCACCCCAGGTGAAAGGCTGGGGCAGCGGCTCCAGAGAGAGAGCACTGTGCCTGGACCTGCCCACTGCTCCATTGCCCCCGCGCCCCTGTGGTCTCTCGGGTTATTGTTGCTCATTCCACCTGCAGTGACAGAGGCGTGGAGGAGGTGGGATGTTACTTAGAAATGCTCAAGCAGTGGACCCACGCCCCCAAAGCTACTGTGATGTTGTTTGCTCCTCTCTGTGTGTCTACTGTAATGACGCAGCGCAGGCCGGGATTCCTGCTGCTCCTCGCTACCAGGGATCGGGTCACCCTGGCTCGCTGGCTCCTCCTTAGCCGGAATCAGGCCGCTCTGGCTCCCTGCCGTGGTCATCGTGAGCTGGTTATTACCATGTTCAGTGCCACCTGACACTGTTAGCAGAGGCTTGGGATGTTACCTTCCCTGTTTTCCAAGTTTCTGTCTTCAGGAAGCTTCTATTTCAGAAGTGTGCCTGTGTCTGCCGTTGTCACAGTCGTACTGTGATTATTGGTGTTGGGTATGAGTGATGGACAACCTATTAAAAACCTCCCTGTGCAGCAGGACCGCACAGCTTTTGTTTCTGAGAGCAGTCCATAGTGTTAGTGACCACTCAGCACCGGCACCCTGCGGTCACGGGTGCTCGGGCCCCACAGGCAGACTGTACGGAGACTTAGGTAAACTGGAGAGCAGTCCTACCTGGAGGTGGGGTGGAACTGGACCGGGCAGAGGAAGGTTCCCAGATGAGCTGAAGTTGGGAAGATGAGTTGGTGCCAACGAGGTGAGTGTGGCAAAGGTAGATTTCAGGCCAGACAGTGAGCAGAGGCCAGGGCTGTGGAGTAACTGGCCCCGGGGAACTGACATGGGTCAATATCAGTAATCCCTCATCTCTCAGATTTGCACTGAAGCTTGCCTCTCAGCCACTTCCAGGGACCCACCTTTTCATGTCCCTCCTTGCTTTGTCACTCTTCATGGTGAGACAAAGGGCCAATGAAAGAAGAGATTCAGCAGTGAAACAGGGCTGTGCTGGGGAAGAAAGATCTTTTTCCTGGGAGTGACAGGGTGTGTTCCAGGTCTTCCTCCCCAGGCTCTGGCTGCAGCCTTGTCTCCAGTCAGGAGTCAGGAGGGGCTGCTGTGAGCCAAGAGGACGAGACCCTGCTGGGCTCCCTGAAGATTCTGAGCCGGGCCTCAGTCTCAGCTGTTAGTGAGAATGCCGATTTGTTACTGTTGGAAGGAATGTTTAAAACCAGGCTTTGTGGAGGTGCCTGTAAGGGGACCGTGGTTCGGGGAGCCTGGGACACGCCTCCTGCTTTTATGTCCATGCCACTCTGTCAGGGTGGCACCTGACAGCACCTGGTGGAGCTGGAGTGCAGCTGAAGGGGAAGCTCCCCAAAGGCAGGAGCCTGGGAGTGTCTCTCTCTTTTGTTATTAGATGCGGTTAGCAGGTGCCTGCAAGTGGGTACCTGTTGTAGGCCCAGTGTTTGTGAACAGTTGTGTTAAACCTTGACCCCCTCCCCCGCCTGTTTTTGATGTGGATACTGCCATTGAAATTGCTCAGTCTGCGAGGTGCAGGTGGAATTGGAGTTTGGTCCTCTTGCCTCCCAGGCACGATGTCCTGTTTCAGTCTTCTGGGTTCCTGTGCACTGTTCGTTGTAATGACTAGTTTGGAAGTCCTCAGTGCTGACCTGCTGGGAGGGTTATGGGGACACTTTCTGTGCATTCAGAGGTTTCAGCACAAATCTCAAAAAAAGCCATTAGGTGAAAAACAGGATGTTTGTTCCTGAAAGGTAAGTGTGGCAAAGAAATGCATCAGGCGGGGCTCGAAGGCCTTCAGTGCCGTGCTCTGGAGTCCGCTTTATTCTAGGAAGTGCTAAGGTGTTTGATAATTGCATATGTCTTAAAAAGAATTAAAAATGGTAATTGATTTTTTTATGATTAAAGAAACCAGGAGAGCAACTGGAGCTCTTGGTAGATTTTTTCTGGACATTCACTGTATTCATTTCTCATGGCTGCTGTAGCAAATTGTCACAAATTTATTATTGTGCTGTTCTGGGGTCACACGGCTGGAGTGGGCCTTACAGCTAAAATCATGATGTCGCAGGGCTGGGATGTCGCAGGGCTGGTTCCTTCTGGAGGCCTTGTCTTTCCCACCTTCCAGCGGCTACCTGCGTCCCTTGGCTCATGGTCCCATTACATCTTCAAAGTGGACAGTGGCCGGTGGAGTCCTTGTCAGTCTCATCACTCTGACAAGGCTCTCCTGCCTCCCTCCTCCACGTTAGGGGCCCTGTGATTATGTTGTATCCACCAGACAATCTGGGATAACCCCCCACCTCTGATTGGCAGCTGTACTTCATCTGCAGCCTGACTCCCCTTTGCCATGTGATATAACAGAGCCACAGGGTCCGAGGTTAGCAGGTGGACACCTCTGGGCCGTTTTTCTGGGGACACACCCACCCTAGCGCTTTGTCCTGGATGTGCCCGTCCTTCCAGGACAGTCAGTGTGGTCTCGTGCATCCTTTTATCTGAGGGAAACGTTCCACGTGGGTATTAAGGGTTACAGTGTCTGTGCAGACCTGGTCTGTTTTTTAAGCATATCTGGTTCTAGAAGAGCGCCCGCCCCCCTAGAGGCAGCGGAAACGCGCAGAGCGGTGCCTTGACCCACCGTCCTGTCCCCTCCACCCGCCCTGTCTCCTCCCGTTTGTCATCAGCTTCCTGGAACACAGTGTGTTCAGTCGGAAGTCTGGAGGCCCCTGTGCTTGCTGCACGTCTTAGGAATGTGTTGTACTTTCTCTGATGAAGAGAGTGTGTCCTGGTTTCAGGTAGTGGAAACATCCCTGAGCAGTGAGCTCGATAGGACAGGGGTTATTCCAGGAGGAGGTGCTGGCAGGATATTATTTGGTGCTGATTTTCCCAGACATCTGCCGTTTGTCCCCATGTCTTATGGTGGATATCTTACTGTGGAGGAAGCAGGCTGGGTGCTGGTCCTTGCTCACAAATTTGTGTTAAATCCTCATTTGGCTTAATTTTCACCCCGACTAGATTTCAAGGATACAGAAGCAAATTTGTGGCTAAATACTACTGTTCTTTCCTTTTTCTGATACTGCTGTAATCTCCTGTTTTCTTGAACACGTAAATATGTGTATATATAGTATTCTAATAAGAGGAATTTAAACTTCTACTTAAAAAAATGACAATAATAACACATCCTTATCGTAAGAAATCAATTGGTAGAGAAAAGCATGTGGTTAAAAGTCACTTTTGATTTTTAAAGGGGCTTTAATAGGCCCCAGGACGTTGGGGCGATTTTACTTCTCAGTGTTTTTCCCCAAGGTCAGTTGATTTCCACACAAAATAAGTTTCACCTTCCCTGATTCCATCCTGGAGCTGCAGGACTGGAGTTCCCAGGCCCAAGACCTGGCTGCACGTGGAGATCTGCAGCCTGGAGAAAAACAACCTCAGGTCCATTTGGACTCACAAGGCTGGGAAGCTTGGGTGTGTGAGATGTTTGCGTAGCATCGCCTCCTGTGAATGGGGGGACATCTGCGCCCTAGCATCACCTCCTGACAGCTGGGAGGAGCTCCGGGGCCTCGCCACCTGAGAGCAGGGCCATGAGCCGGAGCACTGCCGAGGGAGTGAGAACTTGGAAGTGCTCACTGCTCCTCAGCGAGGAGAGATTCAGCCTGTGATGTGTCTTATGTCTCAATGCCAGGCGCCCTTTAAGTAGGAGATCTGCCTTCGTAGGCTTGGAGGAAGGACGGCCACTTGATGGTGGGTGAAAAAATAGGTTGCTCACAAAGTTCTGTTTATTAAAACATACATATTTTACCAACTGACATTGGTATGTGTGGGGGGAAAAACCTCCATAACCTTTATAAGAATTCAAATCAAACACTGAAACCAAAACTAAACTGTGGGCCGGGGGTGGGGGGCAGGACACGTTTAGATAGATGGGCATGGAAAGTGCAGAGAACAGTGGTCTTTTCTCCCCGACAGTCAGTAGGAATGACGGTGGCTGCAGGATGGTGGTGTTTGGGGTGAATTTTGATTTCAAGAAGTGATGTCATCAGACATATGATGTCTGTGTAGAATTACTTTTTAAAAACTTATTGATTTGAGAGAGAGAAACATGGATTTTGCTGCTCCACTTATTTGTGCATCACTGGTTGATTGTTGTATGTGCCTTGACCGGGGATCGAAACTGCAACCTTAGCATATCAGGACGATGCTCTAACCCACAGAGCTATCCGGCTGTGTAGAATTACTTCTTACATCTGGATAAAAATCTTAAGACCTGTTATAGTGGGCTTTTTGTTTGCCAAAATGCCATTGCAGTCTCTGCTAAACTGAAAATCCTAGCTATTTGATGAGAGGCCAGGGTTAAACCAGCAGTGGTAAAAAACAGGGAATTATTTCCTGGGGTTATGGCTTTTACACATGCAAGTTTGTGAAAGAATCATGTATTTCCCAGGTCCTGAGGGCACTTTTGCAGTTGGGGTGGTCAAGTGCCCCAGGCAGATGTACAACAAAAGAGGTTTGTTCAGCTTCCTATCTGAAGTCTGTAATCTAGTCAGTTGGGCACTAGAGTGGCAGTTCCCTTAGCTGACTAATCTGCAGAAACACCTGGGTGAGTTTTTTTAAAAGAAGCCGTTTATTCTGGGGCTCTACTCTAGCCATACCTCATGAACCAGGATCCTCTAGGGTAGAGTCTGAGAATGAATGAATGAGTCACGTAAATACAACACGTACACACATTTTCAAGGCTCCTGAATTTGAGAAGCACATCCCAGGAACCTCAGACTGCCCTCCTCGGGGTCAGTCCTAGGGCCTGGCCAGAGGGGGTTCCCTGCATTTCCTGTGTCCGTTGTGTGAAATGATGGTGTGAGGATTTGTGTGTCCAGGGCTGTAGGAGGGGATGGCTGAGTGTTACATGCATCTCTCCAGCTGTCACCATCTGATTCATGTGGTTTTGCTGTAGGCCATTCAGAACTCCCTTTGGCTGGTTTTGAGCTTTTAAGCAGAGGTTTTTAAGAAGAGGCTCAGCAGACCAAAGAAGCAAAAAATAACCAAGCTCGGGTTTTGCGTGTGTTTTTTTTGGTGTTTTTTTTTTAACTCCTTTTATAGCTGCCAAGTTTATCTACCTCCCCACTTTGGCTTCCCCAAGTGTCTGTACAGTTTATTTGTTCTTTCTAGAAGACACCTTCCCTCGTGTGGCTGTGTTGCTAGGCAGCCCCTGGCTGGGCGCCACCTTAGAGCCCTGTTCTGTGCGGCAGAGGAAGTGACCAGAAGATCCTTCCTCTTGCCACTTGAGGGGGCACTGCCAGGCCCACGAGACCTGTGAAGGACTGAGGCCCAGTCACTTGCCAAAGGTGTCCTCTGAGTAGCCTTCCATTCGTTCTTGGAGCTGATAGTGACAATCTGAAAATTAAGCCGCTTTCTTGAACATCCTTCTACTTCCGCATTTGAAAACATCGTTGTTACAGAAAACTTCACACACATGCAAATAGAGGGGAGAGTGGAATGCAGCCCAGTGGAGCCACCCCCGTGGACATTTTGGTGTGGTTCCCTTTCAGTCTTTTTTCTATGCGTATACCTACATGCTCACCCGCTTCACATCCTTTTTTAGATATTGTAGAATTAATGAGTAGATTAAATTTTTTTTTAACTTAAGGACATAAAAATAAGCTTAAAAAATAGTCCTAGTCACCCTTTGGAATACATTAGCATATGCTTTTCTTTGCCATTAAAATTGTTAATGGACAGTTTGTTAGCGGCATCTGGCGGGAAAGGAGCCCATTTTGTCATAAGAGGGGATAGGCAGCGGCGGGCTCACCCAGCGCCTCGGGGTGGAAGCAGGGGCGAGGCTCACTGGGCCAGAATCAGGTGGCTGATTACAGGGGCCTTAGCCGGGGAGTGCTGCTTCCCGACCCCCCGTTCCTCAGGTGACAGTGGGCCCAGACGATGGCCACGCTTGAATTGGTTTGGTCTGCAGCTGAGGAGCAAGGACCAGGGGCTGGCACCTTATGTAGCAGCAGACCAGCCAGGCCCCTCCCCAGGGAGCCAGCAGGTGTTGCTGTGGTCTCCTTGGCCCACTAATGTGACGGAAAGGGGTGTGGGGTTGCAGGGCCCAAGGTGGCCTGTCTCTGCTGGACAAAGCCCACTACAGGTGCATCTTAACTATTGGTCATTTAGAAGTTTCCATTTTGTCCCTGTAACAACCCTGTAACACTATTGTTGGTAAAACACACATTTCTGATGATTTTCTTGCGCTAGACTCCTTCCTGTAAGGGGAGTCCAGGGGTCAGCGAGTTCGACTCCTTGTTTTCAGTCCTGACGTGTACTGCCTGGTCCGCCGAGCTCTATCAGCTCACACTCACTGGTGTGTGATGGTTCATTTACCTTTCCCAACATTGAACCTCATTTAAATTAGTTTTGGTATAAGTTTTAACTATGTTTTTCCTGTTGGTGGGTGAACTTTGGCTGTCCTGAGACTTTGCCGGTGTCATGTGAATCAGAATTACAGCAGCTTCTTTCCCAGTCATTCATTCATTCAGTTAGCAGAGCTGGGATTCAGATGTGACAGTTCTCGGCGACCTTCCTTTCTAGGTGGAAGAAGAATGTCAACCCTCCTTTTTGTTGCTGAGTGGTTTTTGTGCTGTCTGGATAGACCACGTTTTACCTTTCTGTCCACCTGTCCTGGGGGTGGGCTGTTTCCAGCTGGCGCTGGGCAAAGCCGCCAAGCGCATCCTGCCCAGTCAGCGTGGGCGTGTTTCATTTCTGTGAGTGGAATGACTGGCTTGTGTGGTAGAGTCTTCCTTTTCCACTTAAAAATGTTTTATCATTGTGTGTAGAATGTAATAGAGGTAATGAGGAATAAGGAATGTGTGTGCGGATGGTATGCAACTAGTTTTAAAATAACTCTTGGAGCCCCTAGCCGGTTTGGCTCAGTGGTTGGAGCATTGGCTCGCAGGCTGAAGGGTCCCGGGTTTGATTTTGGCCAAGGGCACATGTCTCAGCTGCAGGCTTGATCCCTGGCCCCCACCAGGGCTTGTGTGGGAGGCAGCCAATCGACGTGTTGCTCTCACATCAATGTTTCTCTCCCCCCCCTTCCAAAAAGCAATGGGAAAAAAATATCCTCTTATGAGGATTATAAGAAAGGTAATTCAGCTTGATTTAAAGTTGGAGACATTGGTCTTTCATAATTGCTGTATGGTGAATCCCCCGTTTAGTCCACTTAGTACCTTATTATGTACTGTTCTGTCTTAATTGTTAGTGCTGCTTAATTGAATGTTTATCTCAGGCGAGATTCCCCATGTGATTACCTCCGAGGGCAGCAGGCCTGATGCTGTACTTACCTCTGCCAGCTTTTGGGGTGGGGCGAGATGTCTTCATGCCCCCGTGACTAGTCCCAACTCCCCTGTGGACGTGCCAGAAGACTTTGGGAGAAGAAGAGCGGTCTCTGGGGGAAAGATTCGATGGCCCCTGAGCAGCCTCTCTCAGTGTGTTCTTGGATGTCCTGTTTCCCAGCCAAGGTTACACAGGACTTTTTGGCAGGAGTGCCCTGTACCGAACAAACAGGAAGTTTCACGTTCCACAGGGCTACCTGCAGCTTGTATGTAATTAGGCTAATTTCACAGTTCAGTGTAACACACGCGCTGTGTGACGAAACCCGCCTTTACTTGGTCAGAGCTGCAGACTGAGTTACGTGCTTTTGCCGAGATCTCAGCCATCTTCCCATGGGCAGCACTGCTTGTCTCGCAGTCCAGAAACCAGAGTTGTTTTTCTCCATTAGATACTTTCTGAAGGTAGTTTCTAGGAAAATCACTGTGAAAATGCCCAGGACAAAGCCCTTTCCTTGAGAGTGGGAAAGAGTGGCACAGAGGTTCTTCCTCTCCCTCCACCTTCTGCCCTCCTGGGGGAGAGGGCAGGGTCGGAACATGGATGGAGGAGCGCTGGTGACCAGGGGACGGAGAGCCCCCGACCAGGAGCGTTGGGAGCAGGCTGAAGACTTGTAACGCGGTCAGGTGTCTCCATTGCGTCCCCGTAACCAGATCTTCTGAACATTTGGGATTATCGCTCGATATAACCGATAGCCCTAAGTACCTCCTGCCCTCTGACGTCTCCCAGATTTACTGGCCGGTCCTCATTGTTTGTGGGTCTGTGTGTGTGGTCTGCCTGCTCTCACTACCATTTGCTCGTAACCGCAAGTCAGCCCAAGAGATGCTTTCGCAGCCAAGTTGCGAGCATGAATGCGCAGGGCATTGAAAAGGCGATGGCCTGCCTTGTCTTGCAGCTCTACTGCCGTAAACGGGGCCTTTAGTGCATGATTTAGGGCCACATCTCTGCGCTTTCTGTTGGTGGCCAGGCTGCTTAAATGGCCCCGGCGCAAGATGGCTGAGATGTGGCCCCGTAGAAAGCTGGTGTGTCTGATGATCTTCATTCAGGTGTGAGTTCAGTGTCAGTGAATCAAGTTAGACGAGTAAGGTGTCCTTAAACAGAAACACACCTGAGGCAAGCTCATGTGCTGATGGATTGAGGAAATGTGAGGGGCCCTGGGACCTCGGCCCTGTGTTTCTTCTGGAGCATTGGATCAGAAATCACTACTCGAGCAGCAGCAGCGACTTTGTGGGACATGACCACCCGGATCACAGGGACTGGCTGTGTCTCGAGCTCAGAGAGCCCTCTTTAGGCCCTGAGAGCCCTCGGCCTCACCTGTTGTCCCTAGGTGTCTGGAGGGCTCATCCAGCAGAGCCCCTGATGCCGCGCCATGTCCTAGGGCATAGCGTGTGCAGACCAGATGCTAGGGTCAGCCGAGTCCTCCCTGACTGCGTTTCCACACCCAGTGCATGAGCAGCCCTGTCCTACCTCCGAACGTGCACTAACGCCGCCTGCCCTTCTCCACGGCTGCTGCCACTTTTGAGGAGCCCCCGCATTCCCAGGGCACCCAGGGCACGCTTGCCCCCTTTTGAGCACGGGGGAGTCTGTCTTTCTCAGGCTGACCTCGAGCAAGCAGCTGAGACAATTTGTGCAGTAAACATTTACACTGTCGTGTGGTGTCTGTCTGTGGCGGCAGCTCCTGCCAGCTGGGAGCTACTTCTAAGTCGGGTTGGAATATTTGAGAACAATCATGGAGACCGTGGTTTAAATAAGAGCTTGAAGACACTCTTGAGGAAACACCCTTCGAAAATAGACTGTTAGTCTTCTTGTTTATTTTTTACTGAGACCACCTGCCTTGGAGATGAGACTTTAGACAGAACAGTTCCTTTTAAAATCAGTAACCGCCATGTGGAGACGTCGTTTGGGTGGCTGACTGCGGTCCTGTCCTCTCCCCACCTTGGTGGCCCCAGGACGGCAGCGGCCTGGTTTGCCTTCCTCCCAGCTGCCACGTGACGGCTTCCTCTCCATGGCTCAGTGCTCTCTGTCAGCAGATACAAGGATGGGTGGAGTGCACCGATTTTGTAATGCTCGTCTTGTGGTTTTACAAAGAAAGGGAGTGATGTAAACTTAGTGAGGCAGAGGAGGGCCTAGAGGAAGCGAGAGGGGATGTGCCTGCCTCGCATCAGGGGAGGGGAGGGGAGGGGCGTCAGAGGGAAGGAGCAGGCCCACCCTGCGCCCCGCCCACTGTGCTCACTGCCCGAGACCTCCCTGTGGTGGACGTGCTGTTTCACCCCAGGATGTTTGTTAGCTCTTTCCTCCCTAGTGAGGGCAGGAACACTTTTTCTAAAAATTCCTGACTGTACCTGGGTTAGTGTGCACACACAATCCAGTGGGTTAGCTTACTCACTCCACTCCTGAATTCTGTGTCCCCAAGTAGTACACGTTCCAGGAAGATCGTTTCTGGACACATGAATGAATTGGTCACGAACGCCGGTGGATGTGACACACTCCTTCACTCCAGTTACAGGATGAACTGCCCATTGTCCCTTTCCTGTTTGACCTTCACACATTTTCCTTGTGACCCAGGACACGCCACACAGTGGAATGATGGGTATTTACAAGGAGTGGGCAGCACACCTAACGTGGTCACTCCGTGGTCACCCGGGAACACAGGAAGCCGGTTCAGCAGACAGGTGTCATCCTGAGGTTGGGAGCCTCGGCTCACATATTGTAAATGTTCAGGGGTGAAACTCATCACAAGTCTGGTCACACCTCTTGCTTGTTCCCACACACGGAGCGTGATGGACGTGGCCAGAGCGCCACGGGGAGGCTCTGCAGCTGGGCTTGGAAGAATAGGTCGAAAGATAGAAAATATTTTAATATTTGTTTTCATTACAGTGATAAACATACATAGTTTAAAAGATTGTGCACCACACAAATATGCATGAATGCTTACAGAAGCACCATTCACAGTAGCCGAATGTCCATCAGTTAGTGGTCGCCAGGGACTAGAGGGTGAGGACAGCGGGGAGTGGGTGCCTGTCGAGGGGTACAGATGGTCTTTCTGGGGTGGTAGAAACATTAGAATTAGATCGTGGCGATAGTTACATAACTGTGAAAACTAAAATCCTCATTGAACTATATACTTGTAAAAAGCGAGTTTTATGATTTTGTGAATTATATCAGTTTTTCAAAAGTCTTCCTTTAGGAAATTTAACATTTGATGCCATTTTCAGGTTAAATAAAATTTTGAAGTATTGTTAAGTCTTCACAAAAACAGTGGAACCTCCACATAAGCAGCACTAATTCCGTTTGATCTTTTATGTTCAGAATACACTGTGTGGATCTCAGCCCCTTATTTAAAATCTAATGCATAGATATGTCTCTTAAATAACAAATATGAAGAAACATTTGCCATCTTGGTGAAAAGAAAAATAGCACAGAACTAAAAGGGGTGTGATGAAAGCCAGCAGCCCCCTGCCCCACCTCGGGCCCTTTCTCGAGGGCGACTGTGTGGAATTGTTCTAGCTGTTTGAATTGATTTAGCTCCAGATTTAAAATAACGTTTTCCTCTTGCTCCCTGATGCCACTTTCAGGCACAGGCCGTGGACCTGCTGGTGACCACAACACTCTCCTGAGCCTCCTCGTGTTTCTCACACAACTCTCTGCTTTTCCTGGAGCTGTTAACTGCCTCAGTCTGTCCTTTGCCTGGGTCTTTGAGGTTGTCAGTTGCTTCTTCCTGAAATCCTCCACCTCTGCCTGGGCTGACCTGTCCTGCTCTCTCTGCATCAGCACAGTGGTCAGCTACCTCCCTGCGCGGCGCCCCCGTTTCCTGCTGCTCTTGGATCTGCTGTTCGGGCTTCCCTGCAGCTGTCCTGGAATTGCCTCCCTGCCGGACCACTTCCCTGGGTCCAGGCTTTTTCTGGCTTTGGTTAACCTCAAGGTTGCAGAAGCACGTCGTCTAAAAGGGTCCTCGTGGAAGGTATGCGAGGTCTGTGTTCCGAGTTAGCCTATTAGAAGACGTGAAAATGTTTCAGTCTGTGCCTAACACCTTCTCGGGGACTTGGTACCGAGTTCTTCCAGTGAAGCTTTCTTCTAATTTTGGTGGCTTTTTTGGTTCCCATCATGTCCATGAAATTTATCTTTTTTTCACATCGCTGTAGTCTGGTCATTTTTACCAAAGTGTAATGTGGAATATGCCACAACAGAAGAAAATTGGTTCCACTTTTGATGGACATTTAGGTGGTTTCCAGTTTGGGGTGATTGCAGCAGATACGGCTGTGACCACTCATGTCCACATTTCCTGGTGTTCTTGGGCCGGATACATGCCCAGCGGCATTTATAGAAAAAGCAGCTGTGAAATCTGCACTGACCTGTCACAGGTCAAGTGTCTGTGTCTGTGTAGGGCCGTTTCTGAGTCTGGATTCTGTTCTGTGGGTCTATCCCCGGCCAGTGCCACACTGTGTTACAATCCCTAAAGCAGACAAAACCTGCTGGGCTGTGGTTTGCGGTGGCCTTGACTCGGGATCACCTGGGACGGCCAACATCTTTAGTGTCCTGAGACACGAGTGCAGTTTCTCCCACCCTCCATTCATTGGCCTCTGCAGTCTCAATACCTTTCCATAATTTTCTTCTGGGAAACCTTGGGCGTTGCTGAGAGACCTGTCCTGGGGACTGCAATCACTGCTGGTTGATAGCGTGTTGAAATGAACTTGCTTTGTGTATCGGCTCTGTAACCAGCAGCTTAACTCTGCTGCCTCAGCTTCTTCCTCCTTCTGTGTGGACACGGGGACCAGCTGTGATAGCGGTCGCTTCACTTTTTCCTCTCCCCAAGCCTTATGCCCTTTCTATGCCCTTCGAGCTGGCAGGGGCTTCAGGGCCAGTGCTCCTGGCTGAGAAAGGCTGGCTTGACGGGGTTGTGAGAGCCGGTAGATACCTTCGTTTTTTCCCAGTCTCGAAGGAGCTTTCAGGGCTTCCCCACAGGGTGTAACATTTACAATAAGTTGTTTGTAGACACCCTTTGTCATGTTAAAAAAAAGTTTTTAGTTTGCCTAGGAGTTGTTTGCAGCCATGAGTGACGCTCAGCTCTTTCAGCCCTTCTCCTGCATGTACCCGTGATACTGTTGCAGGAAGATACAGCCACCTTGGGAACTGGCTGAGCCTGTGCCAGCCGGTCTGTTAGCCCGTCTGGGCCCGGACCTGTGCTGAGAATTGCACTGGTCTCCAGCACCTGCCAGCATGGTGCATAGCCCAGCAGGTGCGGCTTCAATTGACACACAAACACTCAAGTCTTTTTTGAATAATGGCAAAGAACTCAACAAGTGTATATATATATATATATATATTTAAATATATCTTTATTGATTTCAGAGAGAGGAAAGGAGAGGGAGAGAGAGATAGAAACATCAATGATGAGTCATTGATCAAGCCTTCAACCGGGCATGTGCCCTGACTGGGAATCGAACCCCGATCGCCTGGATCCTAGGCTGATGCTCAACTGCTGAGCCACGCCGGGCCGGGCTCAACAAGTATATTTTTAAAGATCCTGAGTAGTGTGTGTGAACACCAGCTAGAAAGGGGAGCACAGGTATTCTGGGTGTGCGGCTCTTACAGGTCACTAGGTGGTGAGACTAGCTCCTAAGACGGCACAGCTGGGCGTGGGAGGCACCATGTCCCAGGCCTCGGGGTCCCCAGCCCGGTCTCCCTGGGGAGATGGCCTTGGTGAGCAGACCTCATAGACGCTGCTCAGCTTGTCTCTGGTGCACGTGGTGAGGAGGGGGAAGTGTGGGCTCGAGAACAGGCACGCATTTGGTGCAGCACAAAACGAGAAAGGAGCCTGTTCCTGGTCTCTCTGCGTTTTTGGGGGGGGGGGGTATCCAATTTTCTGTTCTCAGCAGTGCCTGCTCACACCACCACATTCAACGTGTTAATAACCCTCCCTCCCATGTGCACTCAGGTCCCTCCTTGTCCCCACGCACCCCTCTTCCTGGAGCGCTGGTCTGTTGGCTGGCTGTGTGTGATGTGTCTGCCCGTGGCTCTCACTGTTGCCACTGAGGAGCCAGCGTGTGGACGAGGCCACCAGCTTTCATACGAACAGAGCCTTTCAGGAACAGAGTGCCTGGTGGGTATCCGAGTGTGGCCTGTTCCAGGGAGAACATGAATTCCCTCTCCTCTCCCTGTGAACATCCATCCAAAGGTAATTTATTTATTGGCAAAAGTGGCTCATCGTAATCCTTCTAACAGTCTCTTCAAATCGGCAGCAGAGGGCAGCACAGATCGAGTTGATGACATCCACTGTTTGACTTCTTAACAAGGGCATTTAGAACTATTGGAGCAGCTGCTTTTGGGTCTGGTGTGCAGTTTATCACAACTGGAGCTGCTGCTGCTTTCTCGTTTGTGAGTCATGCTGGTGCGTCTCTGTTTTTGTGGAGAAAGTTGTGTCTGCTTAGCATTGTGACTCTGTCACATTCAGACTTTCTAAAGTACACACATTTCCAGGTGTCCCCGAGGACAGTGGTGATGGTGACGATGACTGCTGAGTGCAGCCCTGCAGGGCCTCACTCTATCACCCTGAGAAAGCAGGCGTCACAACCAGGGTCCCTGGGGACAGTGCTCCTCCCCCACTCAGAGAGGACTGTGGACCCAGACAGTGCCAGCAGCTCAGAGGGTTCTCCCAGCATCCGATGAGCCTGCCAGCACCCTTCTCAGAAAAAAATGCACAGATGTCAAAGCCAGTGGGTTTGATGGCCTTGGTAGGGTTCAGTAACAGCCATAGAGAGCTAAGCAGACAGGCGAAAAGATACTTGATGCCTCTATGGTAGCTTTTATTTTTTGCTGAGTGTGTTTTCTTCTTTTCAAAAAAATATGTCTTTATTGATTCAGAGAGAGGAGGGGAGAGGGAGAGAGAAACATCAATGTTGAAAGTCACTGATCGGCTGCCTCCCGCACGCCCCCTGCTGATAGCCCATAGCCCGGGCATGGCCCCCACTGGGAATTGAACCTCGATCTAGATCCTAGGCCGATGCTCCACTGCTGAGCCACGCCAGCCGGGCTCTGTGGTAACTTTAATCACCAACATGGTTTAGCTAAGGTGTGAGCCACACTCATGGAAATACTAAGTTAATCAGAAACTTACGGGCAGTGCGCTCGGCCATTGTGCGTGTGGGTGGGGTGGGGTGGGGTGGGGAAGTAAAGCTAAACCTTCCTCCTCTGGCAGGCAGCTGATGTCGAGAGCTGAGGACCAATGGTGTGAGCCTGCTGTTCAGAAACACTGGGCTAACGAGCAGAAGTAGCTGAGCTTCCTCTCTGGAGCAGGATTTGTGGTGGGCTCGACCTGGGCAGGAAGCTGTGGTTTTCTGCTTTAAGCCTTAGTTAGGTGCTGCTCTCTTTTCATATGATGTGGGCATGTTGTTTTGCTTAAAGGGCAAAAGCAGGCACAGGGGGTGAGAGAGGAGGGCGGGAGGGGCAGCATGGGCAGATTAAGGAGGGTCGTGAAACAGAGTAAGGAGCTGGGGCATGGGTGGCAGATGAAGGGGTCCCTGAAGACTTCGGAGTTACTCTCAGCATCTCCACTCTGCGATCACCACCCTGCTGTCTGCAGGAGGGCCACAGGACAGGGTGGTCCAGGTGTGGTATCCCTGCCCCATAGCCGAGAGTTAGCTGAACCCTCTGCCAAAACTCCTGTCTGGTGGCCTCTCCCTTCAGCTGCCGCCTGCGTCCTGCAGGCCTGGCATTGACAACAGCCGCTCCCTCTTACTGGCCCTGGGGGCTCCGTCACTCCTGTTGGTCTCCTGAATCCTTCCCTCGCTGTTACAGAACAGCCCCGTTCCTGGCTGTCCAGACCTGCCTGGACTGTGTCTCCTTGGGATTGTGACCAATGTGAGGGTCATGCGGAGAAAAAACTTTCCCCAGGATATTTCGTGAATGTTAGTTTTCCTAGTGTCACTTTTTACCCTCACCTGAGGACATAGCCGTTGATTTTTACAGAGAGGGGAGAGGAGAGAGAGAGACATCAGTGTGCGAGAGAAACATTGGTCCGTTGTCTCCCCCACACGCCCCGACTGGGGATCAAACCTGCACCCTAGGTACCTGCCACGACCAGGAGTCAAACCTGCAAGCTTTTGGTGTGCAGGACGCTGCTCCAACCCACTGAGCCACCCAGCCAGGGTTCTCCGAGTGTCGTTCTAAACCATTCGTGTTTGCATGGTCTCACCATACCCCTCACCAGAGGGGGGCGGCCAGGGAAGGATTAAAGCTACTTAAGGCATTTTATTAATTAAAAATAAAAAGCGTGTTGAGTCAAAACACCTGCCCCCAGCAGCCTCCTGATGACTTCAGTATGAACGCTGCCAGGCTGGCTTCCCCGGGGCTGGTTTAGTGCTTCCTGCGGGGCCTGGGCCAGCTCCCTGCCCGCTCCTCTGCCCCGCTCCTTACTCAGACACCCTTGAGGCCTGCAGGCCTGCCCTGGTTTGTGACTCGCTTCTGTTTCCCGGTTATTTCAGAGTGAACTTGGGTCCTCTGCACGGCTTCCCTTTGCATGGACATTGCTCCTCCTTCCCCTCGCTCCCCTGGGAACCTTGCTCCTGGCCGGCCAGCAGGGCGTGGTGACCACTTGGCTCAGGTTGCCAGGGGAGCCCCGCAGGTGCCTGCTGGCTGACGTCATCCTGAATAGCACCCGCTTTGCTTTCTGTCTCAGAAATGCCCCCACGTGGATGGTAAGCTACCTGGTCGCTTTCCTTAGGAGTGAGTCATACACATAACCTGGTGCTTCAGATTCTACCTGAAGGGGCTGAGACGTGCCTCCGTTCAGCCCCACCTTTTTTAACAAGCAGTGTGTGTTGCACCAGCTTTGGGACAGTAGCCATCGAACAGAAGGCAGTGGCTTGGCCAGGTTGGCCCTGCCTGGTCCCGTGTTAGGACTTAAGTGGCAGCTCTTCTGCCTGCGGCTTATGGGACAGACAGAAACCTGTGCTGAGGCTGGTGGGGTCTGTAGGGTGGCCCGCTAGGCAAGCAGGAGTGATGGCCTTGTGGCCCTTGAGAGCACCTGTTGTGAGAATGTGAGCTGGGCAGCGTGGGGACTGCAGCGTGAGTTGTGGAGCCGAGCTAGGTGTCCAGTCAGTCATGGAAGAGGTTTGTTATAAGTAACAGTAGTTGGTTGTAAAGAGCCTATGAAATATTCAGTTCTCTCTGCGTTCGCATAGGCATGTGTATTTACCTTTCTGTACATTTTTACATGTGGGTGTTTATATACTGATCTTGAGATAATATAAATCTATCTAGTGAGAGAAGTTCATCTTGTTACATGGCTTTATGGTTACTATATGTGTTATGTAAGAGAGGGGGCAATTAGATACAAAGATACATATGGGAGCAAGAGTGAGGGTGTAACAGCACAGCCTGGAAGAGCTGCTGCTGCTGCTGGTGGGATGAAGGTCTCCTTGATCTCGGCAGTGCATGTGTGCCACGCGTGGGATGACAGTGAGCAGAGGACACTGCTGGAGCCCACAAGACAGTGGGGTGGGGATAGAGTGGAACTCATTGGGAGTGCCACCCTCGGATTTTTGTTTTGGCCTCAAATCCGCCTTCTGCTTTTAGCTTGTGACCTCATTCCCTCACCCAGTGATGACGATATCTTAGTCATTGTCCTGGACAATGCACTGTTACGTCGCTGTGAGGAGCAGGGGCTTTCCGAGGTTCCACGCTGAGAAAGTAGAGAGAGGACCGCCAGCTCGCCCGCTGCTGTGGTCCCACCTGAGACAGACTCGCGGGCCTCCAGCTGAGGCTGGTCTCGGGGCCGAGAGGGTTAACGCCCAGGGACTGCTCTGGCTTGACTTCAGGAACTGGGTGGTGGCCGTGTACACAGTGGTGATTGGCCCAGGAGCGCAGCCGGTGACTTCCTGAGACTTCCTGGGCTCCGGAGGCAGCTGAGCTGTTCCCTCAGCCAGACGGCCACAGGTGTCCTGGCTTCACCCTGCCCGCTCCCAGGGAAGCACTGCTCAGTGGTCGTCTGTGGAAGAACTAGCCGAGCAACCTCCAGGGTCCTGCTGTGACAGGAAAAGATGGTCCTTAAAACTGAAGAGGAGGCTGGTGAGTCCATTCCTGGCCCAGGGTGCAGAGTGGGGTTTCAGTGTGTTTTGATCAGTACATGACATCCTGGGACTAGTCTTGCTGCCTTTAGGGAGGAAAAGCTGCCCAGACTGCTCTGTGTATTGGTTTCCAGGAGAAGGGCTGGGGAGCGCTTTAGTGATTGTGAGCTGAGGCTGTGTGTGTGTGTCTGTGTGTGTCTAACTCAGTGTGTTTTTAAACCCAGGAGGGCCCCCCTGCCTTTGCCCCATGCACCTTTGGGAGCGGGCTCTCACTTGGCGACTATGCCCAGACTTCCTGTGTCTGAGTAACAGTTGCCAGAAGCTCCGGGAGTCGCCCGTATGTCCAGAGTGAGTGACACCGAAAAGCGACAACATGAGAGGCCAGCCAAAGGCACAAATTGTGTTTCTCAGTTCATATGTAACAAAGGGAACGTACAGAGTTAGTGGCACCTCCCTTCCTGTTTCGGTTGGAGGGAAAGACTGAACCCCTTTCCTCTCCACACCACTGTGAGCAGACACTGAGTAAAGGGGTGACAGGTGCTGTGCTCATAAATCCCTAAGGTTCCGCGGGAGTGCCGTGGGCAGCGCAGGCCTGGCCTCCCCGTGCCGGGTGTGGGTGTGTGGACGGGTGTGCAGTCACTGGCACCGTGGCTTGATGCCACTGGACACAGCAGGTGGGGCTGGTTGGGAGCCGGAGTGAGTGTGAAATAAGTGAATGGACCTTGAAAGTTATCGTCAACTTCGGGGTCCTTTCTGTGCTTTTCCTTAACTGTTTACTGTGACCCACATGTGTGTTTTTTAACTTACCATTGTTGTTGAAAGTATTACAGATGTCCCCTTTCCCCCCCATTGGCCTCCTCCACCCTGCATCTCTGTCCCCCAGGCCTTCCCCACACTATTGTCTGTGTGTAACACACGTTTTAAAGCTGTGCCGTGGGAAAGACCAGGGAGAGGGACACGTTCATGTTTATAGTGCTGTGCAGTAAAGAGAGGCATCCAGGTCCGGCTGAGCAGCCCACGCAGGAGGTGTGTCTGGAAGGCAGCTCTGCAGTAGCCAGGTCTGTCGTTCAACAGGGGACACTTTTGAGAGTGGAGAGGACATTACACCTCGTGACTGATGCTGCTGTGACCATTCCCTCTGTGAGCCTGGCTTCCAACCCCTGGGGAGGTGCTGTTAATAGTCACTTTAGAGTTTAAGTTGGGGGCCACGTGTCCTGGGCCTGTGTGCACTGGTGCGTGCTTGGAGGGGCACTGTCTGAGGGCTGGGGTTTAGAGATCAGAGCTCGGGGGCAGGGTTCCTCGGCACTTTACATGGAGGTTTCAGGGATGGGTGGTGATTTTCCCCTCCTGGGAGTGTGTGTGCCTGCTGCCCTTCCTCGGTGCTAAAACCATGTCCTCATGCTGAGATGAGATGCAGACATGGCGTTCAAGCAGATGTGGAAGTGCAGGGAGCCGGGGACTTTCCTGGGCAGATCCCCAGGTCCCAGGGGAGGGAGAGCTGAGTGTCAGCCTTAGCTCCACACACAGCTGCTCTTATTAGATGTGCCACCCGGAGAGCGTGCCTAGTGGAGGGTAAGTGGGGTTGAAAACTTTTTTAAAGAACCAGACCCTCTCCTGCTGCGCTAGTTCAGACCCACACCCTTAAATGACAGATGCTGCTTTTGCCTCGGTCCTCACCTGGTGTGTCCGCTCACCAGTTTCCCTCCAGTGCTGTGCAGCTGTGTTGAGACAAGAGCCGTCCTGTGTACTGCATCGGGCCCTGTTGTCTTTGCTGCCCTGGGCTGGTTTTAGCTATTCATTCTCACCTTTTCTAATGCTTTGCCTCCCTTGATTGTCCTGGAACCTTCTCTGTGGGGTGGAATCCAAGCTCCTTGCTGTGTGGGACACGAGGACCTCACAGGACACACTAGGCTCTCTTCCAAGTGCTGTCCCAGTCCCCACGCGCCCTGGACCCTGCCCTGACCCAGGCACCCACTGCTTCCCAGCCTCTCACCTCGCCTGGCCTGTGCATCCATCCGCACTGCTCTGTGCTCCTCCCTCAGGTCTTTCCAGTCCTGGCCCAGAGGTTTGACCACTCTGAAGCTTCTTGGTGTCCAGTGAGCACTGGGCGCTCTGCTGCTGCGTGCGCTACAGCTGCAGGCTCT
The DNA here is from genome assembly GCF_964146895.1 of Miniopterus schreibersii. Lineage (NCBI taxonomy): Eukaryota > Metazoa > Chordata > Mammalia > Chiroptera > Miniopteridae > Miniopterus > Miniopterus schreibersii. The sequence continues at coordinate 2,016,823 of NC_138116.1, forward strand.
CCCCCCTCCTCCCTGGCTTGTGTCCCACTTCGGGTAGGGACCTGAGCTGTTTGAATCCTGGCTCTGAGCACAGCTGGGCCTGTGTAGATGCCCAGTGAGGGCTGAACTGATGGGCATTTGACTGTGACAGAGAAATAAAGAGCTGAGGACCAGCCAGTGACCCGAGTGAGAGCCGGGCTCTCTCTGTTGGTAGCTTGCCTAGGTAGGTTATTTACACCCATAGTGGACTTTGTGTAAAGTTCTGATAAAAATGGAAATGAAAAAGCATTTTCAGCTGTGAGCTACCATGTGAGTGTAAAGTGGTATTATTTGTGGGAAGTTGGTCCAGGTGGACAAGTGCCACGCCTCCCCTCGGACCTGGGCTTTCAGGGGCATCCGCAGCACCACCCCCTGCTGACGTCCCACCTTCTCCCTTCCTCTGCCTGCCTTCCTCCTGGTCCCGCCAGCCTCAGCCTTGCATTGGACAGGCTGCTGAAGCAGAGCTGGGCATTGGAAGGAAAAGGCAAGTGCTGTAACTATAAATTCATGTTCCCATAGATATTCTCACACCCGTTCTTATGGGTTGAGTTTGTATTTTGCAGAATCAAAAATGGTGAGATCTTTATTTTTAAGCAGGAGCACTTGGTGCATGAGGCGCACATCACCACAGACCCACGTCACCATCTGCCAGGGCAGGTCTGAAGGGACGCTCTCTGGTCTGAGGTTCTCGGCTCTCCTATGGAGCCCGGGAGCTGGATGCCCGTGGCGCTATATGGAGGTTCAGAGATGCCCCTCCTAAAGAAGGGAGCAGAAAGAGGCACAGGTTCGGCCCCTTAGAAAGAGGCGGAGTTGTCCTCAGCTTTCTGCAGCTTTCCTCATTCTGTTACGATTGGAGCAGAGGGCTGGCTGTGGGGGGCAGCACCCAGAGCTCGGTAGACAGGTGGGATGTGGGAGGCAGTAGGTGCGGTTGTCTCAGAAGCCAGCTCTGGAAGAAAAGGCAGGTGTGTGGGTGCTGGCAGGCTTTAGAGCCCTGCCAGCCTGCTGAGTGGTCAGCTGAGGCGGGGACAGGGCCGGGCCATGGATCTGGGTAGGAGGTGTCCAGACCTAGGAAACGGAGACATGTGCTCCCTGTGGCTCCAGAAGGTTCTCGGAAGTGTTTGCGGTGGCACAGACAGAACCTACTGCAGGTTCTGCTGGTACATTAGAGGTGGGCTAGACCTTCTGGAAGTTTTTAGCAGTATCCACTCCTCCTTTCCCCTGCACTCGACACCCTCCAAAGCCCCTTTACTGAAGCTACCCCGTCCCTGTCTGTTCAGCTGAGATTCTTCTGCAGAAAGACTCTGGGCTCCTCGTGGCTGCCTCGTGAGGGGCTGCTGCTTGTGGGATCTCGCAGCAGGGACCTCCTCAGTGCACTATGCTCACAGACTCACAGGGCCATGGAGTGTCTTCAAAGTGACCTGGCACAGCCGGTCAGCTCTCCCACAGGGAGCACCGCTGGGGCACCGCTGGGCTCCCGGAAGGACACCACTGGGCTCCTGGAGGCAGGAGAGTCTGGTCCTGCCCCCCGTCGGGGCTCAGGACTCGCCCCAGCATGCTCCTTCACTTCTTAAAATAGAGTCTTGATTTCGTTTCCCTTCTCTACGGAGAAGTGACGAAGGCCCGACCTCCCACCTGAGAAGAGCTGGTGCGTTTCTTTGCAGAGTCAGTGGCAGGTTCCACATCTCCCTTCTTCTGGCAGCTCGGGCCTCTCCTCCTCCGTGCTCTCTGTTAGGTTCAGGGTTCTGACTCATGGACTTCAGGTGGAATCCCACACCTGAGACTGCAGCTGACAGCGTGGCCCCCGCAGGGACCTCACGGGCATGTGACGGACTCGGGCTCCTTCCTCAGTGGAGGGACCTAGGTCAACTGAGCAAGCGTAGTGGATGGTGGTCACGCTTTCTCTGAATGTGGAAATATCAGCACAGAAGTTTACAGCGGGGGCTAGGGGGCTGGTCCCGCACAGTTGGAAGTCCAAGTGTAACCTGACTCCCCAAAACTTTAAGTTGTCCCTGGGTATTCAGGGGCATATGTTTTGGGGACGCCCTGCAGGTACCAAAATCTGAGGATAGCAAGTCCCCAGTGAAATGTGTCCAGTGTGTACAGCCAGCCCTCCACGTCCATGGACTCCCAGCCGCAGGTCAAAAGCAGTGAAAGTAATTATGAAAAATATCCAGGTGTGTATGGACAGTTGTTCACGTTAGGACTGCTTCTTAAAAGATGTCATGTGGGCTGTGGCGCTGAGTGTTTGGGTTGGTGGCCCTGTTGTGGGGGTGCTCCTGGCATCCGGTGGGCAGAGGAGCCAGGGTGCAGGGACCTTCTGCACAGCACAGTGACCTGCGCTGTGTCAGCAGTGCTGAGGTCAGGGAGCCCTCACTCCTACTGTAGTGGCTCATTTGCTGTCGTCTCCTTACGAATCTGGGACTTTTACACACCTCTCCTCTTCCCTTATTGGTTAAAGGCAATGCTTCTCGGGTGGTCTGTGGACAGCGGCCCCAGCTGTCTTGTTCAGATGGATGTGGGGTCTGCACCTGGGGTACCAAATCTGTGCCTGTGGTGACCCTCACCGCCCCCAAAGATGGATGGCCACTGCTCTCAGGCCATCGTCCTGTTTCCTGTCACCGGCCATCTTCTAGTACTGTCCCAGGGTCACCCTAACTCACTGAACCAGAGTGGACTGGAGTGGACATTGCAGCCTCTGGTCAGGACACAGAGCCACTGTCAGGGCACAGGGACAGTGGCTAGCATGTGCGCAGAGTGGAGGCTCGTGCGCCTTTTTGGAGAAAAGGCTGGAGCATCCGTGGGGAGTGGGGCCTGAGGCCTTGGAGCCGGGCCTGTGTGCAGCAGTCGGTCAGGTCCCTGCCTGCTGACCTGCTGACGTGGCGCAGAGCAGGGCGAGAAGGGGGCCTTGTGCTTAGGGTGAGAAGTAGCCTGCTCTCCACAGATCGGCCATCCGCTCAATAAGCGGAGGGCATTGTAAGAAAGGGCTAACATCCCCGGGAAGCAGCCATCAGGGTTTGCTTCTAAGGGGAGAGAAGCCAGTGCAGCCTGTGAGCAAATGCTGGCGGTGCGTCCCCTCCCCCGCAGGAGGCCCACGTGGGGGAGAGTGGGGAGCGGAGGAGGGGCGGCCGTAATCGCATTCATGGAAATGAGCCTGCGAGGAGCCAAGCCGCACACACTCCAAGTGTCAGCCTGGCGACAGCCCCGAGCACCGCCATCTCCGTCCACACCAGCCTCCCCACCAGCCTCGGCTCCCTTTCCACGGCTCCTGCTCAGCTTTTGTTTCCTTCGGCCGCCTCCACCCTGGCTGTGCTGGCACACAGGCTGTGCCGGCTCCCACCTTCCCTCCACTGGGTGTTGGGGGAGCGCCCAGGAGCCCTGGGCTGCGGGGTCGAGGTGCTGGCCCACCATGGGCTCTGAAGCGGACAGCTGTGACCTGCCCAGGCTCTGACAGTGCTGTCCGGGGCTGCCAGGACGCTGGGGCCGCAGGAGAGAGGACTCACCCTGGGTAAGAGGCGGGTGGATGGCCTGGGGAGCCCACGGTGTGGAGCATCATGTGGAGCGAGGGGACCCCGCTCTGCTCTCTGTCACCTGTCCCCCGGGAGCCCAGCTGAGCTGCCCTGTGCAGGGCTGTCTGCACTGCTGCCCGAGGTCCCCCAGTCTGCTCTCGCCTCCTGGGCTTTTCCATGCGCTCCTTCAGAGAGATGTTCAGGCATGCTGTGTGGCTCCTAGGCCTGAGATTGACTGGCAAGCTGATCACCAGTGTCTGTGGCCCTGCTTCGCTGAGGTTAGAAATAAAATAGGACCAGAGCGCCGATGGCGCATTCAGGGCCACTGCCCCCGCCCTGCTGCTGGAGTTCCTGTTCTTTAAGGACTTTCCAACAGTGCAGGCAGGAAAGGAGTTGGGGTACATGTTTAATTTTGTCCTAGGGGTTCATTCTAGCCGTTAGGCTGAGGGGATGTGAATGTAGGAGAATCCAGGTTTACAAGGGGCCACCCGCATGCAGGTAGTTTCAGGAACCAGGGCAAAGCGAGAGGGAACCGACTTCTTACCCACCCCCTTGCCCCTCCCCCGCCTCTGTTTTGGACGTGGAGGGTGTGGTGGCGCAGCTGTGCAGGCGAGGTGATCGCAGCTGGCGCAGGCCTGCCAGGGCCTCTTGGAGGCGGGGCGCGGGCACAGAGGGTTAGGTTTGGGAATTCCCGGACTTTCCTGGGAGCCAAGGCTCTGCCGCAGCCCAGGGAGGCAGAGGGAGAGCAGGCTATTTCTCCATGAGGGGGGCGCTCTCAGTTCCTGTGGCCCTCTGGCGGCAGCAGCCCCTGGATGTGGGAGTCTAGGAAGAGGGCTGCAGAGGCCCTGGGCAGACACGCTGCCAGGGTTAGAGGAGGTTGAGGCTCTTAAAGTGGTTACTTTGTTTCAGTTTTATTGAAAGCAGATGTTAACTTTGTTTTTCTAAACCAAACTTTTAGGATACCGTGACTTTGTTTCTTTTACTACCTTGAAATTTGACTTCATTTCCCCTTGGTTAGCTGGTTAATCATAAGATTGTGCCAACTCCGGGTTCTAGTGTTTATTATGTAAAACGTACTGATTCCTTGCTCTGTGGTCAGCAAAGGATGAAATGCCCGGCCTTTGTGAGGCCGCTTACGGGCTCTCTGTGTATCTGTTCACTGGGGAGGCAGGGATGGGATAGGCCCTGTGCGTGCTTAAGGAAACCGGGCGGCGGGTCCCCAGGGTCACAGAACTGACATCCTTGGAGACCCTGTGCAGGTGTCCCCACCTCTCCCCCTGGGCTGCTCTCACTGGGTGAAGGAGGCCTGAGCTGGTGGGTTAGTGCTTAGGAGAGTTTTCCTTAAAAATGCAGAATATGGTAATAAAACCTTCAGTATGTTTCCTTTTAGGTGGGAGAGCGGGCGGGTGTTGTGTGGAAAGAATTTAAACTAGAAGAGCCTAAATATACATGTTGGTGATTTGCTGGAAGGCACCTCACTGAGTGTGTCAAGTGTCAGTTATGCCGCCACGCGCTAGTTTAACTCTTTCTGGTCCTGGTCCCTGTGTACATTCTTTTAAAGCATCTTAGGCCATAAATTGGTGGTGAGACATTTTTTAAAAATTTCTACACAAAAGTCAAATTATAGCTTCTTGGGAAGGGAACTGAACTAAGGTGAGCAGAAGTCAGGAAGTCAGGATATTGCATAACATAAAATATGCCACTTTAAGTATATGGTTCAGTAGTATTAAATACACTTACATTATTGCCCAGCCAACCTCTAGAACATTTTTATCTTATAAAGTGGAAACTCTGTCCCCATTAAACAGCAACTCCCCCCTCCCTCCAGCCCTGGCACCCACCATACCCTTCCTGTCTCTGGATTTGACTGCTCTGGGTCCCTCATGAGTGGGATCACATAGTACTTGCGCTTCTGTGTCTGGCTGATGTCACTCAGCATTCTGGCCCCGAGGTTCATCCACAGGGAGCAGGTGTCAGGACTTTTCTAAGGCTGAGTAATATGGCAGCACATTTTAGAAAGAATTGCTACAGGTTAGACTATAGTACATTTTAGAAAGGATTGCTACAGGTTAGACTATGTAGTACATTTTAGAAAAGATTGCTACAGTTCATACTACCTAGTACATTTTATTTTAGAATGGACTCAGTAGGAAGGAAAGGTAATTGGCTTCCCAGTCGGCAGACTTTTCACAGAGGTGATGTGGCCGCAGCAGCACACTGTGGCCACGTGTGGCACCAAGTCTGGGGCTTCGGTCACATCCCTTTGCCATGCTCCTCTCCCTCCTCTGCTCTGGTCCTGATGGCTCCCCAAGACCTGTTTCTGAATCCAAGGCCTTTGGCAAATCAGAGCCTCTTGCTTTATGGGTCCTCATGCTGCCCTTACCTGGAGATGCTCTGGAATCTGGCTGCGTCTTCTCCCTGTCAAGGATCTGACCCCAACCGGAGTCGAGTTTGTGGAAGTTTGCTGAATGTTCGTATGTGTCCAGAGCCTGAGTTCTTTCTAGTGCTTTGACTTTTCACATTGTTAGTCACTGGGATTTCTCAGGAGACAGGTGACGTACCCACAGGGTGGGGCAAGGTGAGGTGACGTAACAGCACCGCACAGCCTGAGGTCAGGGTGCGGAGCCTGTGACCAGCACACGCTGTGCTGGGATGTCTGTGCCAACAGGCCCTCCGACCTCGAGTCTGGAGGGGAGAAACACGGCCTTTGCCCAGATAGTCTCCCAGATTTGCACTCTGGAACCAGAGCTGTGTGTACATGGCCATGGCCCCCTCCAGAGCCAGAGGTGTCTGCAGAGGGCCTGGGAGAGCACTGCACTGTGCTTGCCCGCACTGCCCGGCGCAGGGGGGCTGATGGGAGGCTCCGAGTGTGCTGAGTTCCCAGTCTTATCAGATGCGCTCTGGTCAGTTCTGGGCGGCTCTGTGAAGTGCAGGGTTTGGGCTGCAGTGTGGGGACAGGCCGTGCATCCTGCGCCAGGGGAAGCTGAGCCAGGCGGTTCCTCCACGCAGGGAAGGGAGGGCTTTCTGGACTCATGGCCTCACGTTTCAACATGTGTGCCCACTGTGCTGGCTTCATCCACGGAAAGGCAGGGGCTCCAAGAAGGGTGATGTTTGGTGGTCATGGTGGGAACGTAAGGCCAGTGTGTCTTTTATAGCCAGGCTGTGGGCCCTCGTGTGGCCTGTGACCGTGGCGGCGTCTCTGCCCTGATGCACGCACACTGTGACGCTTGCATTCAGGCCCCTGGGATGGAGGACAGACAGGTCGTCCGCTTGGTTTGGCAGTGGCCTGTGCTCCGCTGAGCAGGAGCTGCTGTCGGAGGCCTGTGTTTCACTTGAACTTCCTGCGGGTCACCGGCACCTGCCCTGACGGAGCAGAGAGAAGCTGGGCAGGACCTTGATGGGCACCAAGGGCTGCACTGTTTGGGCCGCAGGAGGCCTGGCCCTTTAAGATGGCCCTCCTTTGTATGCGCCGCGTGGGGCATTCTCAGCCCTGGGCTTCTGCCACCAGCACAGTCTGCAGAGCAACATTTAAATAAAGGAGTAAACAGCCGCTTTCCTCTGTGGCCTTCTGTCCACAGTGGAGCACAGTGGCCCTGCTGTGGGCCCTTTAATCTCCTCCATTAATCGGAGCCCTGCAAAGGGATGGTGCGGGGCCCACAGGACACCGGGCTGGTCCCTGTCTGCAAGCAGGACGCCTTGTAAATTAACCTTGTAAATGAGCTCCGAGGCCTGGGCCCCTGGCTCTGCTCTGCCCTCTGCCCGCTGCTGCCCCCACCACGGCCATTCTTCCCGAGAGGAGCGGCTGAGCCGCCTTCCTGGCTCGGAAGCGTGGCTGCAGCACGTGGCGGGGGGGTTGTTTGTTGCTCTGCCATCTGGCCCATCAGCCCACCTGCTGCAGTTTAACCCTCATGGCCACGCAGGGAGGCCGCGGCATGGATGGATGCCCCTCCCAGGGGTCCACGCGCTGCCCCAGGGGCTTGGGGCAGAGTGGGTGTGGTTGTGGATTCTAGCTCTGTCCTGGTGTCCTCCTGTGGCCTCCAGGGTCCCCCAGACGCCGGTGGGATCGCAGGTCACTCCCGCCCGCGCTCCAGCCAGAGCGTGGTCTCGGCTGTTAAGTAAACTAATAAGCCTTCTGTCTGTGGAGTTCGTTTTCCTCGTGGGTGTGTGAGGGTGAAGATTGGATGCTGCATCGAGACGTTTAAGCCAAGGGAAATACATTTGTTAACAAATGGAATTTTTTTCTCATCTCAGAGCAAAATTCCACTAGAAAAATGGGGTCCAATGAGATCTGCTTTTTATTTTTTCAAGTTTTTAGATGGGTTTTTGACCCAAAAGGGAAGCAACATTATGACAAGGTGACTGAGCGTGGGCAGGAAGGCTGAGCATGGCGTGATTCACAGATCAGGGGGTGGCGGTCAGGAGCCTCCTCAAACAGTGGATGGATGTCCCGTTGATTCTAACGGCAGCTGGCGAGGCCTTTCCCGCCCGACTGGGTCGTGGGACGCCTGTCTTTTCTGGTAACCATACGTTAGCACTTTCATCTTTCATAGAGAAGCAGTTACCTAAGTGTGGATTTTTGGCAGGTGTGCGGAGCTCATGCCCCGTCTCCTCCCTCTCAGACCCTCCCGGAAGCACCTGTTATGTCACTTTTTCTGATTGCTGACCTGGCAGGTGCCAGATTCATACTTAATATTCTCACGTCACTGGTTATTGTGTCAGAGTCAGAGACCGTCTCCCGACTCCCTCCACTTACGTCACCCTGCCTTCACTCTCTCCCCGCACTTTTGTAGTTTATCACAATTTCAGGTTCCTGTAGTGTCCCCTCTGAAACTCCGTACCCGTATTTACAACCAGGATTTGTCTGTGATCTTGTTGCCCCCCCAGGAGGAAGCCATGGGTGCCCTCCCTGCCCTCCCGCTGCGCCCGCCCACTGGCCCCTCACCTCTGTCCGCTCTTCCTCCGCTGTGACAGGATTATGGTTCGTGATATAGCTTTTGTGTCCTGTAAGGTGGATTAGCCTCTAAGCCGTGTCCACAGGTTGACTCTGAAGTTACCTTGCGCACAGCACACACCAGAGACCACATACTGCCCAGCCGGGAGCCCCGCTGTGCTCTATGGGCTCCCTCTCTTAGGAAGGGCTGTTCCCAGCACCAAGCGGCCCTTCCTTACCCTCCACCGATGGGATGGCTGGGGGGCCCCCTTCAGTCTGGTTTTTCCCGTTCCTGTTACAGCAGGTGCTCTGCTCGCTCGCTGTCCTCTGGCTGCGATGTTGGTGAGATGCGTGGGACCTGACTCCTTTTTGTGTCAGCCAGCCTCCCGTAACCTTGGTTCCTGCGGCACCTGGTGTCGCTGCCTGTGTGGGACGTCCCCTGCTGTCGAGAGAAGACTGAGTGGTGCCTCTCATGTCAGATACTCTGCAGTGCTCCCTGGTCACCTCTCATTCATGGTGATTCCATTGTCTGTGACGATGTCTGGCACCCATGGGCTTCCTGTTCCAACCTACCCACCCCATGAGCCTGTGTCCCCCTCAGGGTCCCAGTTGTCCCCCATCCTGTGGACACATGCCCCTCCTCCTGAGGGGTTCACAGAAGGTCAGCCTTCTGAGTCCTTGTGTCTGAAACCAGTCTGCTTTGCCCCCTACTTGACTGAGGGTTAATTCTAGGGTCATTTTTGTTTAGAACTTTGACACCCCCCCCCATCTCCCAGGGGCCGCTGCCCCTCCAGCAGGTGCCACCTTCTCTGCCTCTCGTGGAGGTTTCAGGGTCGACCTCAGTCCTCCAGCTTCTGCGTCTCCCTGTGGGATGGAAAAACCTCGTAGTGAAGGAACTGGCTGCTCGTGACTTCGGCTTGCTTCTACTTCCCGCCTTTCTGTTGGCTCCCTGTTCTGGGGGGTGGGGGTGCCTCAGCTTCATCTTTTATTACTTGGTTATTTTGGGGGTAGGTTGGAGTGGCCAAATGTGCTTAATTTCTAAGAGCTTATTCTTTCTTTGTAATTGTCCCTATTCAGAGTTTCCTGTTCTTTTAACGTTTTCTTGGTTATCTCTGTCTGCCCCAGGGTGGGCGTTTCTCACATGGGTTGTGGGCTCAGCCACCTCTGAGGGTGAGAATGGCGCAGTGGACACGTTCTGTGGGGCTCCCTGCTGGGGCCTCCTGGGCCATGGGCTCTGCATTAGGCTGGGTGTCCATGAGCCTCCTTGGAGATGGGGCAACGCCAGGTCTCCCAAATGTTGGCACAGGCAGCCACGGGCACCAGTTACCACATTGGCTTTTGTCTGAAGGAGCTGATTTGCTGTTAGTCCAGCTTCCTCCTGAGGGAGCAAGAGCACGCTCGTTTTTCAGGACACGTGTGGGACCACGGCCGGGGCTGGCCCGAGACCGCTGCTGGAGTCCAGGGAGGGTGGCCTGCCAGCTGCGCGCACAGAGGGAGTCCAGACCCCAAGACTCTGCACTAGTGAAGCCACAAAATCAACTCGGCAGGTGCAGCCACTGCTGATAAACTCAGAGTAAAACAACAGAAAGTACCATGGATTTCACAGGAGGAGCCTGTTGTTTTGATGCTGCTATGTCAGGGAGGGGGGTCCTGGTATCAGGTGCATCTCTCACTGTGGATCTCGTAGTGTAAATGACACTTTTCTGGAGGAAGGTGAGGAAAAGCTGGATAAAAAAAGAAAGCTCAGCATTTCTGATGTAGCTGAGGCACCGCACTGCAGACCTCCCCGAGGCCTGTTCTGCCTCCTTGTCACCTTGCGTGGTGTTTCCGAAATGCATGGGGAGGGCTACCCTGTGCATGGAGCGGATCCGTCTCAGTGCCAGTTAGTGCGGCCCCGACGGCTCTCGGGAAGGGCTGTCCCATCCCAGCCCTGTCTGCTGGGCTCCTTGCTAGTGGCCCCCGTGAGAGCAAGTAAGAGATTTCACCTGCCAAGGTGTAAGTTCAACGCGTAATCAGTGTAAAGTAATAAAGAGAGGTTCTGCCATTCTGTACAAAGTCTGCTGTGTGTTTTACACGCAGCCCATCGCAAACTGGGCTCGTCCCATTCAAGTGCCTAACAGCCATGCATGGTCCCCGGCCACCATGTCATACACTGAACTCTAGCTCATTTAGATGACCGAGGCGCCCACACACTGCCCCGCCATCAGGCACGTGGAGCCCTTGCTTTGGCTCCAGGGAAGTGGGAGCAGCACCGTTGAGCTTCTGTCGGGCACTGGGTGAGGTGGGCAGTGGTATCTCTGCTTCCTTGATGACCGAGCAGGTGGTGTGACCTGTGAGTGACCTAATTGGTGGTGAGGGGTGTTTGAGCCAGGTCTGCTGGTGCCAGTGCTCGATCTTCGGTGACCACATGGCCTCCCAGCAGTCTCTGCGTGCGGTGGGAGCTGTGGCTGGAGTAAAGTAACTTGTTCTCAGGATCAGAACGCATTTAAAACAACACGCAAACTATGCAGAAGGTGCAAAGCAGAGAGAAAAGCCCCCGAAACCCAGTCCCCAGAGTTCAGTGCCATTCTTACTTTGGGATGAATCCTTCTAGGTTTTTTCTGTGTACACATGCAGGCTCCCCCCTCCCTCCGCTTTGCATGGTCTCCCCTCCCCTGAGGGTATCATGGACATCATTCCACGTTGGAGCTGGACTTAGGGAGGGAGCTGAGGCCGAGGGATTGGTCAGCCGGGGCCTGGAACCTCCGCTGTAAGGGATGGAGCCGCCAGGGCCCAGCCGTGGTCCGTGTTCCTTCCCGGCCAGCCTCACCTAACCTGAGGCCGCCTTCTTCTCCTTGCCTTCACAGCAGGTGCGCGCCTTCCTCATGCTCTCTCTGTGGTCCTGGCTCCTTTTTCCTTTGACGCTGCTGTGGTAGCTGTGTCCTTCAGGGGCCTCTGGATTTTCATTGTTGGTGAGATGGAAGCTTTCTTCTAACAGTCTCCTCCTTTTCTGTAGTTCCCAGCGACCTGACTGCAGAGGAGCGGCAGGAACTGGAGAACATCCGGCGCAGGAAGCAGGAGCTGCTGGCCGACATTCAGGTAGGAGGTGACCCGTGCTGTCGGGGACAGGTGGCCTCTGCAGTGTCTTCTCCTGACTCGCCACAGCTCTGAACAAGTGTAGGTGTTGATGGTCATTGCTTAACAAGCAAAGAATGGGGCTCGGAGAGGCGAGTGGTCTGTAAGCTCCACCAGCTGGCCTGTGGTCAGGGGCAGAATGACCTGGTCCCCAGACTCCCGAGGGGGACAGGGGAGGGCTCTGATTAGAGCACAGAGCAGACCCATGTCCAGGCCTGGCACTGCTGCTGACGGGGAGTGATTTCAGACACCATAGTCTTGGTTCCTTGAACTTCAGTCTCTTCATCTGTAAGATGAGAATGAAAACACCTGCTGACAGGTTGCCGTGGGGTTAGGTGAGTTCAAGTTTGGATAGGACTTTGCAAAGCTGCTGGTCCCTGGAGATGCTTAGTCAGCCATATATACTTATCGGTGCTTCTCTCTGTCCCTCTGCGTAACCACCCAGCTTCGTGGGAAATAAGCCGTAGAGGCCATTAGAGGCAGCAGGTGCTCCTCTGGGATCCCTAAGCTCAGGCGGGCAGTGGGGAGGGGCAGGGACAAGCCCTGTCACCCAGCACTGTGAGCATGCAGGGCAACACTGACCTTGCTCCAGTGTGGTTTCCTGTGTATTTGGACCACTTGCCCTAATTCTGATTCCTGTTTCACTGATAAATGCCAGGAAGGCTTTGCCCTCACTGTGAGTCCGTGCTGAGGGCCTGCAGACCTGGGAGGGAGGGAGGAGGCGGAATGAAGGCCTGGGCCGGCAGGTCCTCTGCAGCACTTGGCAGCTGTGTTGACCCAGCGCGCACCTTGGGGGCAGCTGGGTGGATGGGTGGTGGGGCCTCCTGTCTCTGCTCTTGGAGGCTACAGCTGGGCTCTGACACCATGGCAGCCGTGTCTCAGTGGGAAATGCTCGTCTCCCAGACTGCGACCTCCTTGAAGGCAGGAACTGTCTCCACCTGGTGCTCCCTGGCATGCTCCCTGCCTGCTGGGAGCTCGGTAAAGATGCGTTGAATAGAAGAATTTCCAAAATTGTTTAGATTTTTGTTGGTTTGACTTATTTCAGTTTGCCTTATTTTTGCTCTTCGTTGGATGGAGCTTTGGGGTTTCAGAGGTTTTAATATGACATGCACCTTCCTGTCTGGTGACCCCGGGCTCTGTTTTACAGAGGCTGAAGGATGAGATAGCAGAAGTGGCCAATGAAATTGAAAACCTGGGCTCCACGGAAGAACGGTGAGCCTGCTGGTGCCTGTGGGTGTGCGGCTGCGGTCGCCGCGTGCAGTCTGTCATGGGCGTCTAAGGAGGAAGCGTATTTTTGTCCTGTTTTCCCAGCGAGTGTGTCCGAAACCACACTTGCCGTCTCCTACCCTTCGGTGTGGGACACGGGGTGGCCGGGAAGGCCCAGACAGCTCGCTGCCGCGTTGCTGCGGGAGCCTTCGCTCCCCCCCAGTTGCCCACTGAGAGACACGTACCGCCCTGTGGGTCTGGGCACTCGCGAGCTTGTCTGCGCGCCCTGCGGCTGAAGGTCGGATGTAGAGATGGAGTCACAGTGCATAGGACGGGGTCCCTGCGGGTTGTGTTTTTCTTCTCACTATGTGAAATGTCAGCGACTCGGAGAGTTTGGCTCTGAATGGGGCTCCCCGACCGTTTCCTAACTGCTCAAAGCGATGGATGGGCTGTTTCTCATTCGTACGGGCCTGAGGTTTTGAAGCCTCGCGCTCCCTGTCTGGCCTCCTAAGACTGTGAACTTTGTTTTAAATGTGTGTGGGCAGTGCCAGTGGGATTAGTGAGGCTCTTGTCCCAGAGAGTGGCTGACTCATCTTTTCAGTGTCTCTGTCGTCAGCTGTGGATCACACCTCTCTTCATTTTTAAAAGACTGTAGCTTAAAAGAAACGGATAAATTGCAATTCACCAAATTTAAAATTTCTGCCCTTATAAAAGATACTGTTAAAAGACATGAACAGGTAAGCCACAGACCAGGAAAACATGTTTGCAATACCTGTATTTGAGGCTCTGTAGCCAGAATATATACAAGTATATAAAGAACACATACAACTTTAAAAAAAAAGCCAGAAAAAAGTGGGCAAAAACCTTGAAAAGATGCTTTCTACAAGAAACTTATGTGTCGTAGACACGTGGAAAATGCTCGCCATCCTCAGTCATAGGAGATATAGCTAAACCTGCCACGGGGAGCCGCTCCACACCCAGTGGCCGGAGGAGCTGACTAGCCTGGGTTCCTCGTGTGGGCAAGGATAAGACAGGGCAGCCATTTGTTACAGCAGGGCCACGCCCGGTATTCTCAAGAGAAAGGAAGCCTGCCACAGAAAGACCTGTACAGGGTATTTTATAACTTTGTTATTTAACATAGCTAAAAATTGGGAATGGTTCAGTGTCTGCCAACAGGTGGATGTGTGGACAGCTGGAGGTAGAAGGCTGTTAACTCCCCTGCTTCCTGTGTGACAAAGGTGATAGAAAACTGGATGGTGGGCATCATTGCACAGCTTAGTAAAAGTTTACTAAACATCGCTCAGGGTGCATCCTGTGATACGTAAAGTATAGGTTAATGAAGTTTAAAAAGCCATGTGAAAACAAAACCCTGGAGTGGAAGGAGCATGGCCCCAGGGTCGGGGTTCCAGTGGCCCTCCCACAGTTAGACCCAGCACGCCTGTGCATTCTGGGTGGATCTTGCAGAATTCCCTGGGAACCGCCACCTGCATGTGGGGATTATATTCATCTTTTAGACCCTCTGATGCCTGGGCACTAAAGTAGCTGCTGTGGTTGTTTTCCAGGAAAAACATGCAGAGGAACAAACAGGTAGCCATGGGCAGGAAAAAATTTAACATGGACCCTAAAAAGGTAAGAGAAAGGGTGGGTCAGAGGCTCGGGTTCGAGGCTGGGGGGTTGGTCACGGCTCACCAGCCTGTACCCCTCAGGGTGGAGCCCAGCTCATGTGGAAGCCGTGGTGCCCACGTCACGGTGCCCTCGCCCTTTGCGTCGGTGACAGTGTTTATCACACTGCGCCTGCATCCAGGGCACCCACCCTCTTGCTGTGCCTCTGAATTCCTTTCTAGATGTTTCTGGAGTGAGTGTCACTAGCATCTTTGTTTTGTTTTTAGGGGATCCAGTTCTTAATAGAGAACGACCTGCTGAAGAACACCTGTGAGGACATCGCCCAGTTCTTGTACAAAGGTGAAGGGCTGAACAAAACTGCCATCGGGGACTACCTGGGGGAGAGGTGAGGCCCAGGGACACGGGGTAGTGCGTGGGCCAGGGGTTACACAGGGATGCTTCAGAAGGCTGAGTTCCTGAGGACAGTTTGTCCTGGGCAGCAGCAGCCATGTGACGGGGTGCAGGGGGCATGGCCCCAGGGGGCAGCAGCTGGTGTGTGAGCGGGGAGGGGAGGGCAGGGCGCTGTGTTTGCTTCTGCAGCAGTCAGAGGAGATGGGTCCCTCCTCTGAGCCTATAGGAGGGCGGGACTCGGTGTCCTGGGAAACTGCCCCGCTGGGGGTTGGGCCAGCCTTGGACTATCAGTGTCTGACACCTGCTTTCTCTGCCTGTGTCTTGTTTTTCTTGATAGAGACGAGTTTAATATCCAGGTTCTCCATGCGTTTGTGGGTTTGCACGAGTTCACTGACCTGAACCTTGTCCAGGCTCTACGGTGAGTCTACACCTGAAAGGCAGGAGAGGCAGGTCTTGGCTCAGGTGTCCTCCTGGTGGCATTTTAGGGAAGTGGTGGTACCTTTCGGGGGTTATTTTGGATACTTGCAGCACTTAAAGAAAAGCACTTTGTAGGACTAGGATTGAAAAATTGGGTGATTAAAATGAGTGAAATTCTGTTGTTTTCTGAAAGCAAGTTTCGCAAAGCTCTTCCTTGGGATTTTCATTTAACATTCTGGAAATGGATGTATATTTAACTTTCGAAATCTTTTCTAATTTTTAGTTTAGAAAATGCTTTTATTTCAGTCCTAGAACAGGAAGTAGGTAGCTGTGCGCTTCATTTTAGAGAGAGAAAAGTAAACTTTAATTTTTTACTAAGTCTTTTAGCGTGTGTCCTTTGAGAAGTTATCTGTATTCTCAGTGCCGTAGTGTAATAGTAGCATCACTTAGAGAGACACAGATAATGCAGATCAGCCCTGTGGGCATGGTCTCTCTGACTCAGAGGCTCCGTCGTGAAGGCTCCAATAGAGTCTCTTCCTTCCCCGTGTCTTGTGCTCTGGAAGCTGAGGTCATGAGGACGAGCACTGTCCGTAGCTCCGTCCTTGCAGTACCCTGAGGGTTAGGGAGATGTTAAGTTTCACTTTCTCCTTCGCACCTCTCCCTGGACGGGACGGGAGTGATGTGGAAAGCGAGCATCCGAACAGTTTCTGTCATAGAAGCTGAGCCCCACGGGTGTCCCTCAGCCCTGTGACATGGCCTGTCTTTGTCACCCAGGCAGTTCCTGTGGAGCTTCCGGCTGCCGGGGGAGGCACAGAAGATCGACCGGATGATGGAGGCATTCGCCCAGCGGTACTGCCAGTGCAACCCTGGGGTTTTCCAGTCCACAGGTGGGCAGTCCTCAGCACGTGGCCTCACGCAGGCTCATCTTGGCATTCCGACATTTACAGGAGGGGGCTGGGCTCATGCCTGAGAACATCAGTGTAGATGGTATTTAGAGCAGTAACAAGTAGGAAACAACCCGACATCCAACCATAAGGAGTGGGGATATAAATTGTGGTATCTCTGTTATGTATTTAAAAGTCATGTTTTTAAGAGTTTTTATTGCTATAGGAAAATGCTAATGAGATTAGAAAAAACAGGACTCAAACCATATATCTGGTGGTGTGTTACCCACAGAGGGCCATTTGCAAACAGGAAGTAAAGTAAATAGGAGGCGCAACATCCATAGGAGGCAACATGCATTTTCTCTTTCGTACATTGTATCGTTTTTCCGACCTTCTGCAGTTAAGATCTGAGAAAGTGGGCACCTTTAGCCCTGGGCATTGTTTCTGTGGCCTTGCTCTCAGGAGCTGCACAGAGCTGCTCAGTGGCAGCGGTTCCAGACACATGGACTTGTCCCAGCTCATGGGCCTCGGTTTTACCCGCACTTCCTGCTCCTTGGACGTTTCTGACGGTCCCTTTGCCCCCTCTAGACACATGTTACGTCCTCTCGTTTGCCATCATCATGCTGAACACCAGCCTACACAACCCCAACGTCAAAGACAAGCCCACCGTGGAGAGGTTCATCGCCATGAACCGGGGCATTAATGATGGAGGCGACCTGCCCGAGGAGCTGCTCCGGGTGAGCGCGGCGCAGACGCAGTGGGGGTGTGGGATGCGTGCCCCTCACCCACTGAGTCGTGTGCCTCTGTCAGGAAGTTGGTGGTGAGGCCCAGCTGCAGAGTCAGGACAGGAATGGTTTATAAATCGGGGGGTCGGGCTGCCTTCTTTCCTTCCCGGTTATCTGTCAGGCATCTTTATCTTTTCTGTCTCCGTGAGCCATGTGAAGGCAGGAGCTGTGGTCTCCTCAGTGTCCAGCAGTGTGGCGCTGACCGTGGTACCCACAGGGTGCTTGTTGCCGGAGGGGAGAAGGGGGAGGAAAGGTACCTCTAGAACCAGAGAGATGCAGTGTTGTTTTTATCCAGAATCTCTATGAGAGCATAAAAAACGAGCCCTTTAAGATCCCCGAGGATGATGGGAACGACCTCACACACACCTTCTTCAATCCCGACCGCGAAGGCTGGCTCCTGAAACTCGGTGAGTGGCGCCCTCTGGATTAGGCCCCCACGGAAATTCACACGCTGTGGGGAAACAGGGTGGTCGCAGATTCATCCTGTTACCATGAAGTCCACCTTCAGACAGGAGAGGAGAGCCAGTCAGTACCCCAGGGATGCTAGAGACTTGTGGGGACAGACTCCACTCTCCGTAAAACTGCCACGTGCATTCACGCCCCACGTCCGCTCTGGAAGTGATGGCCGACTTTCCCTCCCCGCCTGCCCCTCACTCATGGGGTGGGTGGCCAGCTTCGTCCATCTCTCTACTTCCATCACACAGATGTGCACCCCGCACCCCTCCCCCCCCAGTGCATCATCATGCTCTGCATCTGGCTCCACGGCAGTGTGCATGGCGACCTCGAGCCCAGCTGCCGCACCCGCACCCGCAGCCCTCCTCCTCACCCCACAACCCCACAACCCCACAGCCGCACTAATGACTATTGTTCAGAAAACAGAACAGTTGCTCCTCCCTCTGGGAAAGTGAGCTCATGTGGCTGAGACTTGTGCCATGACGGTGCTTGAGCAGCCAAAAGGGAAAGGATAGTGGGGCTCCCAAGGTCTTCGTTTCCATACGTGGTTATTTTATTGTGCAGAACCCAGAGAGCCCCGGACGTGGCAACGTCACTGTTTTGGCCACTGAGAGAGCACTTTGCTCTGATCTGCCTCGGCCTTTCGGAGCTTGTCCTATGGTGTCAGGGTGCTCGACAGCGGGCCCTCCTCTGCCATGTCAGTGGCTCGTCCCGGGGGTTGACGTCACTGCTCTTGGCTGTTGCTGACACACCTGGGAGGTGCTGCACAGGAACCTTATTCTGATGGGTGCGGACGGCAGTGGGATTTGTATTTCCCTCTGAGAGCACCTCCCAGTCCTGTGTTTATGCCTCATGACGTATCCACATATTTTTAAACCACTGCCTCACTGATTGGAGTCTAAGCTCTTGGATTAGCCAGCGTTCCATCTGTCTCTGAGCCAGTAGGATTTTTGAGTTGCAGGCTCTGAATTACTAACCACAGAGGCAGCCCCTCTGCTGGGCATCTCCAGTGCCCAGTGGCCTGAGTTTAAAGGAAATCTACTGGGAACTGATGAGGGCACCAGGCTTGCATTCCTTCCCCTCCAGCAAGACCTGGGTAAATGCCAAAGCAGAGAGTTTGCATGTTGGCGGTGACAGCCGCTGCTGACGTTAGGTTCTTGCAACGGGACATGCAAATTCACAAGACTGCCCGTATTAAAAATAAATTTTAACTAAGTGTTAAAAACACAGGATTTTTAGGTCACCGTGTTCCTTTTCCAACATTCCCACACCGTCCTCAGGTCTTGGTGTGTGTTCACTGAGAGCCCCTTGTGTCTGTGCTGAGAGGGGGCTCCCAGCCGTCTGCAGTGGTGTGTATATGTCCGTGTGCATATAGCACAGGATGTGTGTTCCTGTGTACACACAGGCACACGTGTGTTCATGGGTTTGTGCATGTGCATCCTTACACACACATTAAAAAGCAGCAGCCGGGTGAAGGAAGACAGTTAATTTTCCCCAAAGTACCCTCACCCTCCTCGCCTGGGGAGCTGGGTCTTTGAGTCAATGGCAGCTTTGTGAGAACCGATTTGGGGCCAGGGTCTCTTGGTGCCTCCGGTCCTGCCTTCCCGTGGGACTCGCTGAGGAGACCCCTGCACAGGCCAGGCAGCCCAGGCGCAGTGGCTGTGTTTGCCCCCCCCCCCCCCCCCCCCCCCCCCGCCCCCTGCCCCGCAGACGTGAATGACTAATACTTTGCACTTTGAGACTGAGGAGCTGGGTTTGATTTCTTTGTTTTAATTTTCTTTTCTCCCTCATTTGTATGTTTCCATGATTTTGGCTCTCCTTTTCCTTGCCCCAAACTCCAGGAGGTATGTAATCCCCTCCCCCTGCTCGCTCGCTCTGCCCAGGCCACTGTAACTGCTGCAGCGTTTCTGATTTTGTTATTGTTGGTTACTTTGTTTTTAATTGCTGGTGGTAGTGTTAATGCTGCTTCTAACTTCTTGTACAGTCCCTCGGGAACTGGCCAGGATCAGGGGTTTCCCGTTTTGGGGCGGCGCACAGTGGGGACAGCGAGGTGCCTTCTGCAGGCAGCAGTGGGAGAAAGCACAGAGAGGACCCCGAACGCTTTCCTGTAGGCACTTCCCAGAGACGTGTGCCACTTGTTGAATTTCAGTCAACACCCGTGAATTAAAAAGTAATTTTTAAAGTGGAGGGGGGCATTCTGACTTCCTGAGCCGCGTGCTTCTGATCCAATTTGACCAGGAGCACCGGGGAGGGCGTCACCTCTGCGTGAAGAGGGAAGCGGTGTTTCCTGAGCTCAGAACAGTGCCGAGTGAAACTTTTTTAAAAGGAGACAGAAACCAAAAACTCCTCCTTAAAGCCCCTTTGCCTCATTTCTGGGTGTTAGGAGAGGGCATTCCAGCCTTGGCTCTGTTTTTTATATTATTACTTAAATTTAAAAAAATATATGTTTTAATTGATGTTAGAGGAAGGGAGAGGGAGAGAGAGACATCAGTGGGCTGCCTCCTGCCCACCCCCTACTGGGGACCGAGCCCACAACCCAGGCCTGTGCCCCGACCTGGGCAGAGCTTCCCGGGGGAAAAAGAACCACCAGACGGTGACGTTCTTGGCAGCGTTTTAGGGACGGGCAAGTTGTTCCCGACTCCAGGGGGAGCTGGCTCTGGCCTTCCATCTTGGGTTCAGGGACATGAGGAGGGTCCTGTGAGTTCCACAGGGACTGTCCTAGGTGCGCATTGACCTGTCTGCTTGTTTCATGTCTGTTTTCTTCCCGCGGGGAAGTGCCCCCGGGGACTGCAGTGGAGCCTCCTGGCAGAGTCTCTGATGCCGCAGGTGCTTGGGGAAGTGGCCCAGCTTTTCAGTCGGGGAGAGTCCCCCCAGCTTCGCTTTCTCTGCCGGATCCCCTCCGTCTTCCTCTGGCCTCTGACCTTTCCCATGACTCCTGAGCCCCATGTGCCCTGGGTGGTCCCATGAGGGGAGTGCATGGTCGTCAGCGAGGGCCCAGGTGTCCTGGGTGCTGAGCCCTGTGTGGGGATGGAGGCCCAAGAGGCAGGAGAGCTGAGTTCTCAGACTCTGAAATGGGGGGGCCTTCCCCTATCAAAGCGGCTCCAGGTCTAAGTAAGCCCCGTGCCTTTTCCTCATTCCTTCGATTCCGCCAGCCTTTCCTGTTCTCCACGTGCATGCCACGTCCCGGTCCATGGCTGTCCTCTCCATGCCTTCGGGGCCACGGGCATGCGCTCATATACACTTCCCATCGCTGTGGGGGAGCGTCTGCCTGATCCAGTGCAGGCGGGCAGGGTGTCGCACGAGCTTGTGACCGCCAACCTCTTCCATGACCGAGTGTGCCGTCCAGAAGCTCGGCATGAGTGGTCAGCCCCTTCACCTCCTGAGAGCAGGCCCCACACAGAGCCCGCCAGAGGGACCAGCGGTCCTTGCACTGCTGCCAGGACACACGCTGCACGCTTTATCCATGCCATCGCTCGCATCCCTCCCGCAGTCATCTCCTCTCGGGAAACCTGGCGTGAGCACGCGGGCACATCCTGGGGTGGGAAATGCTCCCTGCAGAACTGCCTTCTCTGCGATGAGGCAGGAGAAAGCACTGCCGAGTCCACACTAGCTTCACACCGTGGTCCTCACTGTCTGTGAAGATCGCAGAAGTTACGCTCTCTGTGGGTTAAATCTTACCAAAAAGCGCATACCATCTGGGCAGGAAGGAGTGCTTAAAATGCCCCATGTGTCGTGGCACTGAAGGCCTCTGGATAACTTTGTTCATGTCCAGAAAGCTTCCCCTTGATTTGGCGTAAGTAGGGGGTAAAGTGTGGGCCTTGGTCGTGAACGAGGCAAGTCACAGTTCAGTTTCCCTCCCCCCGTGTCCGGCTCTCCGTGACTTCGCGGCCCAGCTTGGCTTTGTTTTCCGTTGAGAACTATTGCAAAGGGTTAGAGAGGCCGTCAGCAGCTCGCAGCTGCACTGCAGGGCCCACGTGGCCCTGTCGAGTGGTCTTTCCCACAAATGTCCGGTGAGCAGTCCAGAGCCTCCTGTTGCCAGGAAACCTCCCTGAGACAGGGCTCCAGGAAGTCCTAGTGCTAGGACCTGGTCCAGAAGCCAAGGCCGAGGTAGGAGTTCCCGACACCCAGGAAGTGCGGCTCCACATCCCAGGAAGCTGGGTTTGACAGGAAGGGCCGGCAGTGTCCCCCTTCTTCCTCCCCCGCCTTTTGATACAGCAGCTCTGACGGCCTGGCCAGCCCAGCGTGCAGCTGGATCAGGGGCTCACCCTCTCCCCTCTTTTTTTTGCCCATTTCCACCCCGAGAGAAACTCCTCAGCCCCGTCAGAGCTGCGTCGCGTGCCCAGCGTGTCCCGGGTCTCCCTCCCCACCGAGCTCATCTTGCTCTCATCTCTGTCCTGACTCCATCTCAGGCGCCACCTGACTTGCTTGCTCTGCTTGTACCAGACTTTCACCTGGTGAAAGGTGCTTCTGTTTGGCTCTGTGTCTTGTCACCAATGTGAACCTTGCCATGGTCTCTGTGTCTCTCTGGCGCCTGCTCTTGCTGCCTCCTCCTCACTGGAGGGGAGCACGTGCTGCGGGCCCACCCTGCCCGGCACCTCCTGGCCCACACGTGTCTCTTCTTGCTCCGCAGGTGGCAGGGTCAAGACCTGGAAACGGCGCTGGTTCATTCTGACGGACAACTGCCTTTACTACTTTGAGTATACAACGGTGAGTGCCCGCTCGGGGCCTGGGGCTGGGGGGCTGGGCTGCCGGCCGTCGGGCTGTGTGTAGGCGCCTGTGTGGTAGCCACCGCTGCTGAGCTGGGAAGCCCTGCAGGAGGACCAGGCGAGGTGAGGGGACGGCACGGGGTTTGCTGTGTTCTGGGCAGGAGTGAGGTGCCTCTTTGGATCCTGGTGGAGTTGTCAGATGGGCACTTTCTCTTGGAGGGTCCTCAGTCTGGTGACGGGGAAGACAGGCCAGGAGATGAGTAGAGAATGCCCCGTGACAGCTCTATCCCAGGTGTTGGGCACCTAGGACTACAATGGGGCCTTTGGGGGTGGCTGACTCCAGGAACTGAGGCTTAAAAGATGAGGAGGGGTCAGGCAGAGACGCTCAATGTGTGCCGTCTGAAGGGCCACCTGCTCCCACCGAGGGCAACACGGGTCTGGCCGTCACCCTCTTGCCAGGGTCTGTTGGATCCCTGGGCGCGTTCCTTGCCAAGGCTCCGATGATGGGGATCCACGTGGGGTCCCGACAGCACTCATGCATCTCCTGACCTGGTTCTTATTTGAGAGCGTCGCTGTGGGACTGGCTGAGTTTGGAGGAGGCAGACGGGTGAGGGTGAGTCATGTCGCGGGTGTGTTTGCAAACCGAGCCCTGAGCGCTGCCCACCTCTCGTAGGATAAGGAGCCCCGGGGGATCATCCCTCTGGAGAACCTGAGCATCCGGGAGGTGGAGGACTCCAAAAAGCCAGTGAGTACTTGTGGTGGGATATTTGGGGAAGGAAAGGAATGGGTGGAGCAGCTCTTTGCAAAAGAATGAGGCGAAGATTCACCTAAAAACCACGGGCAGGACTGTCGAGCCTGGACTTTAGTGCTCAGGCCAAAGGTCAGGCCCCGAGTGACCTCTTTGTTCTGTCCACTTGTTGAGCGTCACTCACCACCCCATGGGGTGGACTTGTCCCTTTTGAGGAGCAGCAGCACCCGGTCAGGCTGCCGTCTCAGGAGCGCCGTGGCGTTGCCGGCGCGGCTCTGGCTGACTCGCTCTGGGGGTGGCTTTGCCGAGGAGGCCGGTCCGGACACAGCTTTCGCCCTGCAGAGTTCAGTCCAGGCTCCTCTTCCTGCCGGGAACACACGGCCTGCGTGTGAAGTCAGAGCAGAGCCGGGGGAAGGGAGTTAACGTTCTTCTTAGATCTGTGTCGCCCCGACTCTCAGAACTGCTTCGAGCTGTACATCCCCGACAATAAGGACCAGGTCATCAAGGCCTGCAAGACGGAGGCCGACGGGCGCGTGGTGGAGGGGAACCACACCGTGTACCGGATTTCCGCCCCGACGCCCGAGGAGAAGGAAGAGTGGATCAAATGCATCAGGTGGGTGCTGCTGGGCCCAGCCCCGCGCCCTGCGCCCCCCCACTCCCCGCGCCCCAAGGCCGCCCCTCTCCCGCTGTTGCCCCTGCTGAGAGCAGCTGCCCTGCCCTCTCCACGGAGAGTGTGACCGAGATCCGCAGATTACTTTCAGCGGATCGTAGAGCGTGCGCCTCACAGGCCCGTGGGGCGCAGGTGAGCGAGTGACAGGAACAGGTGCCATTCGCCCAGCTGGTTTTCCCAGGTCTTCAGGCGCAGGTCTGGTTTTCACGGTGGCGGCTCAGTGGCCATGGGAGTCGTGTTTTGTCGTTTCTGAGTCCTGGGAGGTGCCGCCGTCCCTTTTACAGATGAAGGAAGCTGAGGCCTGTCGCGGGAGAGTAACTTGCCCGAAGCCATGTGGCTGTGACCAGGGTCCTGCTGTCGCGGGGAGGCTGTGCCCTGGGAGGAGGGCAGGTGCCGGTCAGCGCCCAGGTGTGGACAGAGCCGTGGCCCAGGGTTGCCCCGCGTTGCTGCCGAGCACCACGAGGAGGTCACGGCTGGGTGTCCCGGTGGGACCTGGCTGCGACCGAAAGCACCCGTGCCAGGTGCAGCCCTGCGGCGGTTGGGTCGCGGGTGTCACTGCTCCGTCGTGGACTAAAGCTCCACATTTGTTTACCCCGGTGAGACCACAGCTGAGGGAACGTGTCACACTCTGTTCCTGTGAACACCCCACACGGTCTTGTCACCCGTTCCGTGTCTCTCTCCTTAGCCGTCTTGCAGACACGGAGACGGTGGATGCACTGATGGCCTTTACGGGGCACGGAGTGAGCAGGGGTCTGGGCACCTGTGTCCCCCGCCTGCCCTCAGCCTCTCCGCTCCCCCTTCTGTGTTGCAGAGCAGCCATCAGCAGGGACCCCTTCTACGAGATGCTGGCTGCGCGTAAGAAGAAGGTCTCCTCCACCAAGAGACACTGAGTCTGCGGAGAGGGGCGGGGCTCCCACGGACGGGGCGCTGGGCAGGGGCGCCGGGCATCGCCCTCGACCCCAGAGACTAGCTTCAGCTTTTGCTGTTTGTTTAAAGTGGGAGAAGGGCAGGCGGCTCCCGCTGGGAAGAGGGACCTGAGCCGGTGCCGCGGGGGCGCCTTCTCTCTGGAAAGAGCAGAGCTCTGGCCCCAGGGCAGCCGCGCGGGTGTCCACTCAGCGGCCACGTGGGTCTCCGCTCAGCGCTGGTGGCCGAGCCCTGTGACGGGCGCCCTCAGTGTTGCCCTGGGAGGAGGCGTCAGCCCTGCACCGGAATCCATGTCTCTGTAGCACCACACGTTGAAGTGGAGAAGCCACGTCCTATAAAGATATATTTTTGTTTTTTAAGAAGAGGAAGGTAAAGCAGAGCTGTGCCTGCGCATCCTGCCCATCTCGCTGGGAGGCTTCTCCCCGGCAGCTGCTAAGGGGGTGGCCCTGGGCCTAGGGGCAGGTGTGGGCCCCCAGTGGGAGGGCAGAGGGAGCAGCAAGGGCACGGACCTGACACGGAGTCTGCCCGGGAGCGCCGAGTGGGGAGTGCCCGTCGGACACCCGCGCTGCTCATCTCGGGATCCACACCTACCGGGCTTTAGAGTAGAAGGCGTTTTCCTTGAGCTAAATACCTAGTAACCAAAACCAAGCAGGCGGCCGCGAGGCTCTGGCAGCCTCATGTCCCTCCCTTGGTTAGGCTCCCACTCCCCAAACTCCAGTCCTCGTTTTAGAGGATGGGGGGTCTGACCACTCTCCTGGGGCTGCAGCTTTCTCTGCCCCACACCTGCCCCCCCCCCCCCCCCCGCCCTGCGCCTGGGCAGGTGGAGCAGGGGGTGGGAAGCCACCTGTGCTATCCCTTAGCTGTCCCTCAGACGTGGGAGTGGGCCCTGCCCTCTGACCTGTGGTGCGAAGGGAGCCAGGAAGCAGCTTCATCCTGCCGATCTCTCAGGGACTCTTGGGGCTCCCGTCACCGTCCGGGCCAGGAGGGGGAGGGGGGCTGGCGGCTCCCTGTCTTTAGGGCAGGTTCGCATCTCTGGAAATAGCTTTTGTAAAAGGGGCTGGTGGGGAGCCTCAGGGGTCCTCCCCCTTGGTGCAGGTCCTACCTTGAGTGGCTTCAGGCGATTTTTATGCCAGAGCTTGGGGAAGATGCAGGAGGTCCCGCTGGAACATGAACTTCCCAGAGGGGCAGCCAAAGTCCAGGCGGCCTCGGGCGGGGCCAGAGCCCTCTCCCTGACAGAGGGACCGGTCAGTATTGGTCTATTTATCAGAGGTGTAATTACCGCGTAGGGCTTTTCTCCTCTTAGATTATTTTGTATTTGTTTAAAAAAAGTTTTGTCAAAATATAAAATATAAAGAAATGACTGAAAGCTGTTGACAGGGTTTTTAAAGAGTTATAATTATTACTCCAGCTGTCTTTTGTTTGGTTGGGTTTTTTGCCTTGTAAACTAGCACCAAGGAGCTGCAGCAAATAAACTCCGATCTGCCCAACCACGTGGTCGTCCGTGGGTTCTGCCTGTCACCCGCCCTTCCCCCTTCCAGCTCCGGTTCCTGCTGTGCTGCCCACAGACCCCTTCTCCCCTTGGAAGTGCCTCCTCCCTCTTCCCTGGGCTGCTTCACTGTCCCCACAGTCCCAGGAAGCCCCCCACCCCGATCCTCACCCATGGCATGTCCCTGCCCGCACCCTGCCCTGTCCCCACCATGCAGACTCTTATGTTTGGAAAGGAACGCTCTTCATTGTATCACCTGCCGAGTTTCACACAATCACACTGAATTTTAATTTCACAGGAAAAGCCCCCGAGCAAAACAACCCAAGGAGGGAGGGAGGGAGGTGCCTGGCTTCACACATGGGGACTTGACCCAGAGCTCGGTGAACTTCGAGACCTGCCCTGTCCCAGGCACCCTGGAGGCTGCGTGGGGCTCCTTGCACCATTCGTGGTTTGATTTTACCTGGGGCTGCCCAGCTCTCGGGCCTCATTTCGAAGGGCCCCAGCTGTTTCACGGGAGGCAGAGGGACAGAGTGGACGACGCGTGACCCAAACACTCTCCCAGCTTAGCGAAAACATTGGATTCAGGGCCAGATCCCCACGTCCAGTCCAGTCCTCTGTGGGCACGGAGCCCTGCGTGTCAGGCTGAGGCTGGTGGGGTGGGAGCGGTCGGGGGTGGGGCTCCCTCCTCGAAGCCATCAGCGCCCCGTGAACTTGGGCAGCCTCACCGTGGCCTTAGTAGCTGTCGCTATACAAAAATACCTGTATCCATCGCAGCATCTATGATTTAACAGAAAGCATTCCAGTGTAGCTGGTGTGACGTCACTCGTGTGGATGGTTTAGGAGCCGGAGCTCCAACCCCAGGACCCCTCAGCTCACTCACTCTGCCGGGGGAGCACAGTCCCGCGTGCTCAGTGGGCCGCGTGCCTGAAGGGCCGCCCTTTGCGATCGGTGGCCCAGTCACCGCCGGCACGGCACCAGTTAGCATCTACGAGGGTATTGGAAATTTTTCTTTGTTTTGGTTTTTTTTTTGTTTTAAAAATTTTTTTTTAAGAGAGGAAAGGAGAGGGGGAGAGAGAGAAACATCCATCAGCTGCCTCCTGCACGCCCCCTACTGGGGACTGAGCCTGCAACCCGGGCATGTGCCCCGACCGGGCATCCAACCAGGGACCTGGGACAACGCTCAGCTGAGACACTGGCCAAGGCCCAAAGTTTCATTTTATTGTTGTAGCTGGAAACCCGCTAACGAGCGCAGTGGATACGTGAGTTGGCTCCAACTCAGAGACATTCCACCCCTGGGTGGGGGGAGCCCCGGCCCTAGCCCTGAGCAGGGGTGCAGGAGGACGTCTGACCTGTGTCCGCCCAGGTGCATTTCAGGGCCCCTGCTCGGAGCTGGGGCGTCAGTCATGCCTATAGGTTCCACTAACAGTTCAGCGCCTGCTTGGCCGACGAGTGTTCGTCCAGTAGCACCGCTGGGTGCGGGGAGTCTGGTCGGAGGCTTGTTTCACGCAGTCGTGACGGGGAGGGGGCCGAGTTTCCCACCCCGGGCGTTTGTGGTTTTGCCGCCAGAAACCAGAAGAACGTTCCAGCTGCACAGGATGTGGTCCTATTGGAGGGCGCCCGGCTCCCTCGGATCCTAAGGGCAGAGTCACTCGCACTGTTGGTTAAATCACCGTTCATTTTCCAGACTCACCTGCCCATACGCAATATAAAAAGTGTGACCAGTGAATTTCCATCTCCCTACTGTCGGTCAGGTTTCCTTATAAGCAAATGGGGGAAAGTTGTATTTTCACGTGTTTACCCCGATGGTTAAAACGCCTGGGACGGTCCCCATGGGGGATTTCTAAAGAAGTAAGACTGTTCAACGTGAACAGATAGGAGGATTTTTAATAGGGAAACGGTTATATTGTGTTTGGCGACGAGATCAGTATAACCGTGGAGATAATTCCTAACATCTGTTTTCAAAATAGTAGGGTCGGTAGGAAGAATTTCTTTCAAAAGCGGTTATCTTCTCATTTCTCATTAAAATGTTTTGTGGCACAGAAGCAGGTGTGTGTGTGAGTTTATGTAAGTATCTTCTGGGTAGCAATTTGCTGACAGAAAGCTGAAAAACACTGCCAAGAAGGATTTTAAAAACCAACGGAGGGATACCTGCTGTGTACGGGCCGGGAGACTCAATAGTGTAATGATCTCACTTCTCCCCAAATGGACCTGTAGAGTCGGTGCAGCCCTAAGCAATGTCCCTGAAGCTTTTATAAATTATAGAAATTGACAATCGGATTCCAAAGCCGTTACGGGAAATACAAAGGGCCTAAAATAACCAAAGTCACTGTGAAAAAGGAGAGCCCGTTCGCTCTCCCCGATTTCAGGGCATCCTGGGAGGATGCAGGAGTCGCCCCAACAGCGTGGCGGGGACAGTCAGACGCCCCCGCGCCGAGCGGGACCCTCCACGCGCGCTCCGGTTAGTTCAGAGCCCATCGTAGACCCGACGTAGACTGACGCGCTCGGACTCCGGGAGGAAAGCATTAAGGGCGGTGTTTGTGCCCTTGGGTTAGAGATTTCACAGGTACAACATTGGAACCACAATCTATGAATGCAAAGCTGGTAACGCTGAACCTCATCAAAATGAAGACGGTCTGGTCTCAGGAAGGGACGGTTAAGAGACCGAGCAGCAAAGCCACGCCCGGAGGAAGTGCGTGAGGGCCGCGTCCTGTTCCAGGACCATCTCCAGGATGCGCGGGGATCTCGCGGAGCCAAACAAGAACAGAACCCGGCGCAGGACTGGAAACGAGGCCTCACCAAAGGAGAGAGACGGATGATTGAACACACAGGGAGGTGCTCGGCATACAGGGAAACGCAAATTCAAACCTCAAGGCGGCGTCGCACCTCCTCCTGGAACTGGCAGCTTGACAGCCCGACCGGAGCGGCTGCTTAGGCGCCGGCCCAGTGGCCCTCGGGGAACCGCGCAGCCCCCCGGAAGGTTAAACGGGCTCAGCACACGGCCCAAGGCCTCTCCCCGAGGGAAATGAGCACTCGTGTGCGGGACAGCAACCGTACGCGCTGGGAAAAACTCAAAGGACAGGTGTTCCTTATCTGTAATTTATCCCTCACAAAAACCTGAACGACAACACCCTTCATGACGAGAACTCTGAGCGAGGCGGAGCCGGAGGGAGCCTGCCTCCGCGTCACAGAGGCGGCGACGCAGGACGAGCCCACAGCTGGGACCCTCGAGCATCGGGAGCAAGACAAGGACCCGGCCCCCCCCCCCCCCCCCCCGCTCGGCTCGGCTCGCCGCAGCAGTGAGGCAAGAACACAGGTTAGAAAGGAGGGGTGTCAGCACTATAGAGCATGAATATCGCTCACAGGTAAGAGCCTGTACTCGGGGGCCCCTCAAGCAGTTCGCTGGGGAAGTCCGCCGGCAAAGTGAGGAAGCAGGGCTTCTCCCAGGTGCCCGTTCTGGAAGGTTCTTGAACTCACAAAGAAAGGAAAATGAAGCTGGGTAATGTTTGCTCTCCTTTCCCAGGCCAGGGGTCAGCAACGAGGCCCGCAGGCCCAATATGGCCACGGCCACCATCCACGCACTGCCCGTGGCTGCTTCAGAACGATGGTGGCAGAGCTGAGAAGCTGTCGCAGAGACCATGTGGCTCCCCAAGCCTAGACTCTTTACTCTCTGGTTCTTTACATAAGCAGTTTGCTGGCCCTTGGGACCCCGAGGGGAGGCCGTGTGGCCGCCTGTCCGACGCCCGCTGTGAAAACCCTGGAAGACCCGGGAGGGAGGCGGTGGCTGGCGGGTTTGCGTTTCAGAAAACGGTGTTCTCGGAACGTCCGCCTCGGCATTCCCGGCACGGACGGGGCTGTTTCCCTCTCAGGAAACCATCTAACCTGCAGGCCTGTGAGTCACGGGTGATGAGGCCCGGTCACCCCCACAGGGCCATGCCCTTGCCAAAGGGAATGTCCTGTCGTCAGTCCCCGGGCAGAGGATCCTGAAAGAGACCCACTGGGCATGGCCATGCAGGGCGGGGGGCTCACAGCCTGGGCGGGGGGTGGGAACGCTGCAGAAAGGACTCAGGGGCCTGGTCACCCAAAGAAAGTCCTGTTCCCATTGGCAGTTGCTCTCCCTCCGCCCCCCCGGCCCCGGGCAGCCACCAGTCTGCTCTCCGTCTCTATGCAGTTGCCTGCTCTGGACACTTCATATAAATGACATCGGGCAGTGTGTGGCTGTGGCCGGCCCTTCTCTCCTGCACCAGTTAGCACAGCACTGCGACCATCCAGTGCAGGCGTGCCCGGGACTCCTGGGCAGTCCCTGGGTCCTGCACACGCGGGGACAGCTGCCACCCCTGGAGAGACACAGGGCACAGGCCTGCTGACATTCAAGTTCCTTCTGCACTAAGAAGCCTTCAGGGACGAAGGCCACACTGAAGGGGACATGTCTTGGGCGTCAGAGGCCCCAGTCCTCCCAGGGCACCAGGAAAGGGCTCTGCATCCACACACAGCCCCCGAGTGATTTCCCCCACCCCCCTCGAGGAGTCTGCGGGATGCAGAGGCAGCCCTGTCACCGGGGAATGAATGTCCTTGGGGGAGATTTGGAGACAGACCGGCTGAGTCAAACCACAGGCAGGAAATCTCATTTCCAGACTTCGTTCAAATTCCTCCTTCCTGACTCATTACATTCAAAGCGCATATTTCATTTTCCAAACAAAGCAGAGAAGCCCCTCCAGCCGAGGCCCAGCCCCCGGCCCTGGGCCTGTCTGTCCCTCCCTGAACTTCAGAGTTGAACTTGAGCGTGGCCAGGCCACGGCGTCAGGCCACGGGGTCAGGCCACAGGGTCAGTCCACGCGGAGTGGGCCACACAGGACGCTGCCACTGTTTAAGCGGGAGAAGCCCTGCCTTGCAGCCGCCCGCTGCCTCGGTGCGTAGCTCCCCCTTGGAGCTCCTGGTTTTCATCTGGAGACATTTCCCAGGATGAGATATTTATTATAAACGAAGTCGGTGAAGAGATTGTTCTGTGACACAGTTTGATTTTTTTAATAGTCCAAAGAAAAGGAGTCCTTGTCCTTTCAAGGAAGAAATGTGTGTTATTTCCAGGTAGGAGGTGAGCTGTAATATTTTGGAAGCCCTCGCACACGGAAGCCTTAAAGCCCAGCCGGCCTTGAGCACCCCCCTCCCCAAGTAGAGAGGGTGCCGGGGCGGGGGGTGTGGTGAGCAGGGTGGGAAAGGATGGTCAGGAGCTGGGCAAGGAGACGGCCTCCCACCCCACCCCTACCTGGGACCGACTCCTGCAAGAACCCCAGGGGTGGCCACAATCCGTCCCTCAGGGGACAGTCCTCGGGAAGGGCCCCGGCCACCAGGCTTTGCTCTGAGCCCCCCGGACACGGCTCTGCCATGCGCCCCCCGCCCGTGGACCACGTGTCTCACCTGTTGCGTTACCCACTGTTCCACTTGGATGGGCCGAGGGCAGCAAGACTCACCTCAGAGGGGCCCTGACCCCTCCCGGACCAGGGGCTCCCTCACGTGGACCCAAAGGGGGCTTTGAGAACCTGGACTTCAGCCCCTGACCCTCTGGGGTGGGTCCCCCACTTCCCGCTGTGGGGCGGGTCTTTCTGTGAAGTCCTCACATTGTCCCACCGTGTCCCAGCCTGGGTGGCTCGGAAGCCACCGATTTCTGTGCCTTGTGGGGGCCTCTCCCCAGGGCTTGCTATGCGGAGACCCCGGATGAGGAAGGGTCCCTGGGCCTCCACGGTGTCCACCCTTGCAGTGACCTCTGGGAATCCAGTGAGTCGGGGACATCTCTCTGGCCATGCTGCCACCTTTGAGAACCGAGAGCCAGTGCCAAGGGCAAGGACATGCCCGTGCAGGGGACAAGGCCTCTGTCCTTGGTCCGCTGTGGGACTCAGCCTGGGGATGCGTGTGCGCGGGGGGCGTGACGAGACCCAGGTAGCCCGGCTCCCGCTGTCGCCGAGCATTCCCGGCGGGGAAATTGCGGTTAACGATGGGCAGCGTCTGCCCTGAAACTTGCCGGCAGGAGGAAGCGCTCCCAGGGGACCGGGAGCGGAGATGAGCCGGAGGGGCTGTGCCTGCCCGAGCCGAGGGCGAGCGATGCCTCGGCGGGCGGCCCACCCGGTGGGGCCATGGCGGCCAGCTCGGCCCCGAACGCAGTTCAGGACGCGTCCCCTGGCCCTTTCGAAGGGCTCGCCGTGTCCCCTGCAGCACGGACCGTGGATTCACGTGGAAAGGTTGCTGGGCCACCTAGAAAACGTGGGCCCCGCCCTGGCCAGTTTGGCTCAGTGGCTAGAGCGCCGGCCTGCGGCCCGAAGCGTCCGGGTTTGACTCTGGCCAAGGGCTCGATCCCCGGCCCCAGTCGGGGCACATGCGGGAGGCAACCCATCGATGTGTCTCACGCATGGATGTTTCTCTCTCCCTTCCACCGTCTCTGAAAAAGCAATGGGAACAATATCCTCAGGTGAGGATTTAAAAAGACAGACAGACAGACAGCGTGGGTCCTTCTCTGTGTCCTTTGCTTGGCGGGGCCTCAGGTGCGACTGGCTGGGAAGCTGGGACAGGTCAGACGCGTTACGCTGTCCACTCACCTCTGCGGGAAAAGCAGACGACGCGTTGTAGCCAAGACCGCGGGGGGCGGGGGGGCGAAATCATAAAAACGACCGCGTCCAGAAGGGGCAGGACGGCTCAGTCCCAGTAGGTGAGTGACTCCGCCGAGCGGCCTGAGGCTCCAGCTCAGGGACCGAGCTGAGCGGCGTCACCGTCCGGGGCCCTCCCGCTGTGGCCGGCGGCGGAGGGCTGCCCCTTGCTCTGCCGCCCGGCCGCTCGGGCCGGCGGAGAAGGTTCTAGAAGCCCAGGTGCCGAGGGGGCCCGCAGGTGTTCTGTGGCAGTTGGAGCCGTTCGAGGGGAGGGAGCCATTTCCTTCACTGGCCCGGGAGGAGCTGCCCGTCAGTTCCCCTGCTGGCCCTGCGGCCGCGTGTGCCCCGGCTGGTGAGTGGCCCTCGGCTGAGGCGGGGGTGGCACCCAGGCCCTGGCGGGCAGGGGACCCGTCACCCACCCTCAAGTGGCTCTGCTCCCGCTTGGAGCCGGTGAGGGGTCTGAGCCCGGCCCCTTCCTGGACGCGGGTCTCCCCTGTCCCCCGCCCCCGCCTGCCTCCGCCCCCCTTCTCTCCGAAGCCCCAACCCAGGCTTCTCCTGACTGGTCCTGAGGGCCCAGCGTAGAGCCACCTCCCGAGAAGCTGCCCCTGTGCCCCTCCAGAGGCCTCACATGAGGCAGGACTGTTAACTGGGACCCCCTCACCTTCACCCAGACACGGCCAGATGGGAGTTTGAGATAAGACCGGCTGGCTGGGAGAGATTTGGGGGGACAGCAGGGCCTCTCAAGCCATCTACAGTGTGACTCTGGAGGGACCCCTTTCTGATGCCATTTTTAGACAAAAAGTTGATTTTGTAAAAACCCAGATCTGTGAAATCAGAAACCGCAAAAGGCTTCCTTAAATTCCAGAGGCGTTGCCAACTCCCCAGCGTCCCATTCCCGCACCTGGAAAAGGGGAACCCCCGGCCCCAGCCCCCCCCCCCGGAAACGTTCACCGTGAGCCCTTTGGTCCTCGCTGGGTTAGAGCAGGGCTTCGAAGGGTTCCCACGATTGGTGGGGCCGGCGGTGCACAGCCCCGGACGCATGTCCATCCGTGCGTCTGTCCCTTTGACAGATGACCGCGGTGTGAGAAATCGTCAGGATGGCGAAAACCCTGGACGTCAGGTTTGAGTATTTGGAGCAAGTGGCTTCTGTCATCCTCAAGTTCAAGGCAGACAAGTGGGGCAAGCTGATGGGGGCGGAGGACCACCTGGCGCTCTTCCTGGAGTTCTTCGACAAGACGGACGTCTCCGTGCTGGTGCTGACGCTCAACCAGGCCGGCATGATCCTGCCCTGCCTGGGCTTCCCCGCGTCCCTCAAGTCCAAGGGGGTTTATTTCATCAAGAAGAAGCCCGTGGCCATCACCAAGGAAAACTACAAGGAGAACCTGCTCTACGGGGACATCAGCCCCACGCCTGTGGACCAGCTGATCGCGGTGGTGGAGGAGGTGGGTGCCTCGGGGCGGCGGCCCTGGGCGGGGGCCGAGGGCTCGGGGGGAGCGGCCTCGGGTCCTTGTGCCCTCAGCGATTGGCCTAGAGCCCCGCTGCCCACAGGGTGGCGCGGGGGCCGCCGGCGTGGCCTGGGAGCTGGTTAGAACGTGGGCGGTCGGGCCCTGTCCCCCGGCGGCTGAGACAGACCTGCACTCCAGCCAGACCCCAGGTGCTGCTGGGCACCCGAAGGCCCAGAGGCCCGGCCCTCACCTTGTCCTCGCCCCGCCACCCCTTTTTTTTATAACCCAAACCCGAGGAGATGTTTCCCCTTTGCTTTTCACAGAGTGGAATTGGGGGAGAGAGGGAGAGAGAGAAACATCGACGTGAGACACACATCGACGGGTTGCCTCCTGCACAGGCCCCGACCCGGGGCCAAGGACTGAGCTGCGTGCCCTTGGCCGGAATCGAACCCGGGACCCTTCAGGGCACTGGCCGATGCTCTAACCACTGAGCCAAACTGGCCAGGGTATCGCCCTCTCTTTTTAAAAAAGATGTTATTTTATTGATTTCAGAGAGAGGGAGGGAGAGGGAGCGAGAGAGAGACGGAAACATCAAAGATGAGGGTCACTGGTCGGCTGCCTCCTGCACGCCCCCCGCTGGGGACGGAGCCTCAAGCCGGGCAGGCGCCCCGCCCGGGAACCGAACCGTGCGTGGCTCCTGGTTCATAGGTCGACGCTCAACCCCTGAGCCACGCAGGCCGGACTCGCCTTGGTCTCTCGATACCATCAGAACCCCTGCACCTACGTGCTGGGTAGAGTCCGTTCCTACGGCCGCAGGAGGGGGCCGAGCGGGTGCCGGTCGGTGAGGTTCCCCGATTCCGAGGCGTTGAGTGAAGAAAGGGGGAAACGGTGCTGTTTGACGGGTCCCCGCGCTGTCCTGTCTGCTCCCCGCGTGGCTCTCACAGGCACCGCGGGTGCGGCCCACGCGGGCAGTCCGACCGCCCGCGCTACGAGGTGACGTAGCTTTTCTAGTCATCGCTGTCCGGGTCTGTGAAATGGGGGCTCGCACCCCCGCCCTGTGGAGCTCCAGACCCCGGCCAGCTTCCCTCGCGTCTGAATGAGGCGCCCGGCCGCCCAAACTGAAGCCCCCGGGCATCTGTATTCACCTGCTCGGCCGCCACGGTCCCTGGGTCAGGCGTCGGCGGGGGCTTCTCTCTGTGGCTCACAGGCAGCGTCCCCCCCGTCCTCCCACAGTTGTCCCCCCGTGTGTGTCTGTGTCCCGATCGCCTCTCCTCCTGCGGACGCCAGTCATATGGGATCGGAGCCCACCCTTGTGACCTCATTGCAACCTAATCACATCTTTAGAGACCTTTTCTCCAAACACAGTCACATCCGGGGGTGCTGGGGTTGGGACTTCAGCATATGGATTTGGGGGACACGATCTAGCCCAGCACGGCACTCCTGGCAGCTCAGAAAGTTGTTGCAGGAGCCGAGTCTTCCTCCGAGGAGATGGCTCCGCACTAGAGACACGGGGAGCTGGGCCGTGGTCCTTGGTCTAAACGCCGGCCCCGCCCCGGCACGGGACGGGACTCGGTTTCCCCAGGCTCCGGGCCCCGCAGGCGGGCTCGCAGTTCCTCCCGGCGCCTCGGGCCCGGGGAAGGCACAGGCGGGACGCGGACCGACCGTTTCCTTCCAGGTCCTCTACTCCCTGTTAAACCAGGCTGAGAACATCGTCGGGTGGCCCCACGTGGTCGCGGAAGACCTGGTGAGGCAGGTGCACAAGCTCAAGAATGAGATGTTCGTGATGGGCGGCAAGGTCAGGGGCAAGACTCTGCTGCCGATCCCCGAGCACCTGGGGAGCCTGGACGGCACGCTGGAGTCCATGGAGAGGTAGGGGCCCGCCCGGGGACCGGCCTCGACGCCGGGGACGCAAGGACCCGACGGTGGCATCGGGTCCGGGGTTGAAGGCACAAGGGCGGGATGGGACGGGGCACTGAGGCCCCCTACCACGCACGGGGACCGGTCCAGGCGTCACACGGCACGCACGGGATGTCACTGTCCCGCGCCACCCAGCCGGGAAAGGGGACGCCCGCTGTAGGACGTGGGTGCTCGGGGCACCGAGGGGCGTGGAAGGGATTTTCCTTTTCAGCAGGTGGGGCTGTGACGTCCCGGGCACCCCCACACGCACACGACCGGCCACCACGGCAGGTGCCCGTGGCGCGAGGCTCTGGGCGCCGTGCAGGGTGGTGGCCTGTTCCATTGGCTCACGTCAGAGGGCGGCTGCTCGGGGACTCACCGCGTGGGCCGTTCCTCCGTGGGCCACTGAGCCCCAGTATGTGCCCCGTGTGACCCCAGAACTGCCAAGAGGGCCCATCCTGGACATTATATTCCCTTTCGGGGGATGGGGGAGCCGACGTCTCTAACTGCGCCCACCATGTGCTCAGGGTCTCTCGTCGCCGGGGAGGTTTGGGGGATCCTCCAGCCTCCCCGGCTGGCTGTGAGGAGGGGCCCGGGGACATGGGGCGAGGAGACGCGGGGCTGCTGGTGGGTGCCCAGGGCCTGCCGGCTGGAGGCCTCGGGGGTGGGGGCAGGGCTGCTGGAACCCGTCCCGGGGGCCGGAAGCATCGCCCCCCCTGCCTTGCAGGCTGCCGTCCTCCCTGGACAACTCGCTGCTGCATGCCATCGAAACCATAATCATCGACTGGTCCCACCAGATCAGGGACGTGCTGAGCAAAGACTCGGCCCAGGTGCTGCTGGATGGGCTGCACCCGCTGCCCCGGGTCGAGTTTGAGTTCTGGGACGCCCGGCTGATGAACCTGCAGTGCATCCACGACCAGGTGACACCTGTCGCCCACCGTGGCGCCCGGGCGCCCAGCTGCTGGGCGGCCAGACGGCCCACGTGCCCACCGGGCACCAGGCGAATTCACGAGCCCTCGGCCTCTCTGTGCTGGGCCCCCGGGAGCCCTGGGGGGACCCTGCTCGCCCGAGTTCGTGCCTCAGCTCCCCCCCTGCTGCAGGGTCAGGCCACAGGTGCGGGGTCTGCGGGTTTCTACTGAAAATCCTGTCTCCTTCTGTCCCCCTTCTCAGCTAAACAGGCCCAAAGTAAACAAAATAGTTGAGATCCTGGAAAAAGCCAAAAGCTGCTACTGGCCGGCCCTGCAGACCGTGTACCTGAATGTCACTGAAGGTGGGGGGGGAGCCCCGAGGAAGCTGCCGGTGCCTCCTGGGAGGGCCTGGGGCAGGTCACCAACCCCGGGGGGTGGGCCAGCTCCCCCATGAGCGACTTCCTGGCCCCACCTTCTAAGGCAGCGCCTGTGTTTTGAGGGAGCAGGTCTCCCTGACACCCTGCCCAGTGGAGGCGGCCCGGTGTGTTGGCTCCCTTTGGACACGCACTTGACCTTGACCTTGACCTTGGCCTTGTTCCGGCAGGGCTGAAGGAAGCCAACGACATTGTCCTGCACCTGAAGCCTCTGCGGGTCCTGCTGGAGGAGATGGAGCAGGCGGACTTCACCAGCGTATGTTCGTGGGAGAAAGGCCGCTTGGCGGGGGGCGCGGGGGGGCTCGAGTCCTAGGGAGCAGGAGCTGGCTGTGACCAGGCGCCTCTCCCTCCACACTGGGGTCTCCTCCTGGAGCCTTGGGGCTGAGGGAGCTGAGACCTCGCGACAGGGCGCCCACCATGTCCCCGCAGCTCCCGACCTTCATCGCCAAGGTGCTGTACACCATCGGCTTCATCTGGGCCACCTCCAAGCACTACAACACGCCCTCCAGGGTCATTGTCATCTTGCAGGAGTTCTGCAACCAGATCATTGAGATGGTAGCCCTGGCCGGCCGCCCGCGCCCCCTCCCCGCCGGTCCCCTCCCCCTTCCACTCCAGGCTTCCCCGCCCGGCCTCCCCGGCGGGTGAGAGACACGCAGAGCTTGGCACAGGGGTGTTCAGGCCATGGGCTAAATTGGAGCTTCTAGGTGGCCCCCCAGAGCTCTCCCGAGACCTGGGCTGTGCCAGCCGGACCCCCAGCTCTGTCAGAGGGAGGAAAGGGGGGGCTTGGCCGGGGCTTTGTGGGCTCCTGTGGCCCTGCACTGAGCTGGCTCCTGTCTCCCTCAACACAGGTTCCCTTTCCTCCTCCTCACGAGCACCACTAGCCAGCCGGGCTGCCCGGGGGCACTAAGATCATGCTCTCAGCCCTGTCTGCAGGCCCCTAAGGGCACTGCAGCCCAGAGCCCTGCAGCCCGTAGCAGGGTGTCCCGGGCTCACCCCCAGAGTCCTAGTCACCTGTGAGCCTTCGCGGGGGAGGAGGGCCCGGGGAGGGAAGCCGCTCAGGCTCCTGAAGAGCCCCCGGCACCGGGCAGACGGGTTGTGTCCTGAGAAGCAGGTCGCGGGGCCCATGGCGGCGGGTTTCTCACGGGCCTGACAGCCCACGGCAGTGCGCCCAGACGCGGCCCACGTGGCCCACGCGGCCCACGCGGCCCACGCGGCCCCACGCGGCCCCACGCAGCCCGCCAGAGCTGTGCGATGTCTTCTCTTCGACCCAGACCCGGACCTTCCTGGGCCCCGAGGAGGTGCTGAAAGGCCTGCAGGGCGAGATCGAGGAGGTGCTGAACGGGATCTCGCTGTCCGTGGCCGTCCTGAAGGGCCTGTACCGCACCTACGACTTCTGCTGCGCAAACATGAAGCTTTTCTTCAAGGTGCGGCCCGGCCCAGCCCGGCTGGCGGAACCCGGCGGGGCGTTAGCGAGGTGGGGTTGACGCGGGCACCGCGGCGGAAGGCAGGAGAGTGACGTGGGCACCGGCTCAGCCCCCTCCCCTCTCCCCTCTCCCAGGAGGGCAAGGAGCCGGTGCCTTGGGAATTCCCATCCTCCCTTGCGTTTTCCAGAATAAACTCTTTCTTCCATCGCATCCAGACCATTGAGGTAAAGGGGAAGTCGGGCCCACCTTCCCTGCGCGTCCCAGGCCGCCCTCGCCGGGGTGTAGCCGCGTCTGCCACCCACTCCCACCGGTGTCGTGGGGAAACGGAGCCTCGGGCCGGCCTCCTGCGTGCCCGGCCGTGAGCCAGGAGCCAAAGGGGCCCGTTGGTGGCTCCGCCCGCGGCTCCTGCCTCCTGCCTTGGAGCAGCGGCTAAATGATGCAGGGACTGACCGGTCAGGAGGCCTGGAGACCGAGGGGACAGGGCCAGCGGGATTAAGTCAGCGCCGATGAGGACCTTAAATGAAAACGGAAGCAGGTGACAGCGGTTCAGGGTGGTTTCCTCTGAGGGCCAGAGGTGAGACGTGGAGGGTGAGGAGGTGTTGCCTTGTGTTTTTAAACTGTGTGGGGGTTTTAAACTTTGTGAACATGTTCGGCACCTCGTGAAAAGGGGAGAAGCCACCCTCGAACCACTGGGGGTCGGTTATGTGATGGGCGCCATCGGCAGTGGCCTCGGGAGGGCCTGTCGGGGTCTCAGCCACGGGGGGTGTCTTCGTGCCCGGAGGACTTGCGGGGCCCAGTCAGGCTCTGGCCATGTAGCTGCTGGTCCTACATCGCCGATTCTGGGCCAGGGTGGAGATTGCGGAACAGAGGGGCCCTGGGGGTGAGAGAGGCGGTCTTGCTGTCCACCCCCCGCCCGTGGGCTGCAGCCCCGTGTCTCCTCCTCCCGGGGAAGAGCCCGAAAGCCCAGGGCATGGCCAAGCATGGCTTTCACTGGGTTTGCTCTGGTGGTCGCTCGACGCAGCTCGTGCATGTTGGGGACCAGCACCCACCTTGGTTCGGCCTCGGGAACTGAGCTGAGCACCTTTCGCGTCATCTGCCTGCGTCAGATTCCGCTCGTGGCCCTCAGGGAGGCTTTGGGGCCTCGATCAGAAAATAAGAGCCACGCGCAGAAGCGCTAATTAATGGGTGTGATTAAACGTCAAAACCAGGAGCACGGGCGGAGAGTGGGGGGTTCTAGAGAAGAGGGGTGAGCGGCACCTCAGAGAAAGTAGAATTTACGGGGGCGCCCATCGGGCGTCGTATGTGAGGGTGTCCTCTCAGATCCCCCCAGGGACGGGCTCAGAGTGTGGGGTGGTCTCCCCAGGAAGCAGAGAATCTGAAGCTTAGCAAGAGCCTCAGAAACCGCTTCCTTCCGAGGCGAGGAAGCAGGGCCCGTACTGTGTGGTTGTTCCGGCCGGTGTAAGGTCAGGAAAGGACCCAGCATCACCACCTCCTCCGTGGTCAGGACTCGGAGACAGTTCATAGAACCCTTCCTTCGCCCTCTCTCCAAGTTCCAGAAATGACTTCAGAGAGCATTTGCCCAAATACACTGAGCCCCCCTTGGTCACGTGGCCCTGGGGTATCCCGCTTGCTCCCCGGCTCCTCCGCTGGTCCCAGAGCTGGATTCGTGGCTGAGCCGTTGAGTGTGGTTATGAACACGGACCGATTGGCGTCCTGGCTTCTTGCTCCACCAGGACCTTTATAAAACGGCGATCGAGTTTCTGAAGCTGGAGAAGATCGAGGTGGGGGGAGTGCGGGGCAACATCCTGGGAAGCCTGGTCACGCAGATCCACGAGGAGGTCTTCGAGCTGGTGAAGGTCTTTGCTGACTGCAAATACGACCCCTTGGACCCCGGAGATTTGGTGGGTTGGGGCCTGGGCTGGAGCGATGACGGAGGCCCCAGGGGGCGGGAGGCCCACGGAGGGGCGTGCGGGCGGACGATCCCAACACTGAAAGATGTCACGAAAACTGCGCGTGGAGAGGTCCCAGGCAGGGCGCATGCTCAGCTGGGACGTCACCAGAGTCCTGCCGGCAGGAGAGGGGCTGGTTTAGGGTGAGCACCGCCCCTGCGTTGCATGCGAGCGAAGAGGCTGATGTTTTGCCCTGGCCCGTGTGGCTCAGTTGGCTGAGCACCCTCCATGTACCAAAAGGTCAAGGTCGCTGGTTTGACTCCAGGTCAGGGCACAGGCCCAGGTCGTGGGCTCGATCCCTAGTAGGGGACGTGCAATGTTTCTCCCTCACAATGATGTTTCTTTCTCTCTCCCTTCCTCTCTCTCTAAAATTAATAAAAACATCTATTTTTATTATTTTATTTTATTTTTTTATCCCTACCGGAGGGTATTTTTTCCATTGCTTTTTCAGAGAGAGTGGAAGGGAAGGAGGGAGAGAGAGAGAAACATCCGTGAGAGAGAGAGACACGGATTGGTTACCTCTTGCACGTGACCCAGCTGGGGCCCAGGCCGGGCATCGAGCCTGCAGCCGAGGTACATGCCCTTGTTCAGAACCGAACCCAGGACCCCTTCAAGTCCGTGGCCGACGCTCTAACCACGGAGCCACACCGGCCAGGGCAAAACATATTTTTTAATAAAAGAGGTTGACGTTTTAATTCCCTTTTAGAATTTCAATGACGATTACGCTGACTTTGAGACCAAAATTCAAGACCTGGATAGGAGGCTGGCCTCGATCTTCTGCCAGGCCTTCGACGAGAGCAACTCCATCGAGTCCTGTGCGAAGGTACCCGGGGCAGGGGCGCTGCGGCGGAGAACCTGGCCCGCTGAGGGCGGAGGCAGGTCAGGGGGACTGGCTCGGGCACCTTCGGGGTAGAAGCCGCCCCCCCAGGGAGCTCAGCTCCCCGACACACCTGCTCTGCCCCCCGGCTTTCTCCTGTGCCACGCCCTCTCCCACGGCGGCCGAAACCCGCTTTTGTGCTGCAGAAGGAAAAGTCACCTTCTAAACGTTACCTTTACATGCGCGCCAGACGGAAAAGCAAAAAAAAAAAGCGAAGGGAAACTGGGATCCCCCCCAGCTCCATCTGCTCCTTTCTCCGCCTAAGAACCTCTGACAGCCCAGCCCCCTGGTTAGGATGGGCCCCGGGGTCCCCTCCCTCCCCTGCCCACCGTCCCCTGCCTGTTCCCAAGCTGCCTCCGGGTTGTTTCTCACCGTCGGTAATTCGCGCACAGCAGAGAAAGTTCTAGAGCAATTTTCCACTTCATCTCCTCCTGGCAGAAAATGAAATTAGCTTCCTTCCCAGACGCCATCAGCCAAAAGAATCTGTGAATATGAAAAGGAGGCCACGAGCACAGGGAGAGGGGAAAATGTCGGGGGGGGGGGGGGCGCGAAGCAGCCAGGGGAGCTTGTATTTTCTAACCGTCACATGTCCACTTAAAAAAAAAAAAAAAAGACCCTGGCGACCTCCTGTCTCAGGCCCCCTCCCCCCCGGGGGTAATTGCAGGAAGGAGCGGCCCCAGGAGAACATCAGAGGTTCGGTTACTTCCCAGGGGTCGTGGCCGCTCCAGGTGGCTTTGGGGGGACCTGCAAATCGCTCCCCCTTTCCCTGTGGCCACCCAAAAGGTCATGTTTAGGCTGCCCCGTTGCTGGCACTTTGCTACCACAGCCCCGGGACGCTCCGCTCACCCAGGTGCGAGCTCACACCCAGCGCTGGGTGAGCGCCGCCGTTTGGGGACCCCGCGCAGCGTGAGCTCGGCGCCCTCCCTCCCGGTTCCCCTTTCCCCACGGCCCTTGTTTGTTCCCAGTAGAGCAAACTTCCCCGGGGGGGTGTGTTTTCTTGCCTGGGCCCATCCTTGAGGGCGAGTGCCTTCCTAGGGGGAGTAATTTTTGCGACTCGGCCTCTATTTCTCTGCCTGGCTGTGAGAGGACATCCTGGCTGCGCAGTTGCAGTGTCCCAGCTATTCTTACAGTGCTTGTCTGTCTGTTTGGTATGTTTTTATTGACTTCAGAGAGAGGAAGGGAGAGGGAGGGAGAGAGAGAAACATCAGTGACGAGAGTCACTGACCGGCTGCCTCCCGCACGCCCCCCGCTGGGGATCGAGGAGCCTGCACCCCAGGCCTGTGCCCTGACCCGGAATCGAACCGTGACCTCCCGGTTCAGAGGTCGATGCTCAACCACTGAGCCACGCCTGCCGGGCGGTTTTATAGTTTTTAAATCGTATTTTTTTAACTGTTCGGCTCTTCCTCGCCCAAACCCTGTTTCTCCTGGGCCTGGAATACATTTCCCCGGACCGTGGACCTGGCGTGTGCTGCGGGTTTATAAGCCCAGTATCCTGGGACCCGGCACACGTCATCACAAGACTCCTGGAGGCGTCGCCCAGCCAGGGGCTGAGCAGAGAAGGCGTCTCTGCCTTGGCAGGACGTGTATTTCTCCCTCCTGGCGCTTGGCTGGAGCGGGAGCATCATGTCAGCCGCCGCAGGGCTGGTGCGGGTCTCCTCGGGGCCGGGCCCGGGCGGGCGGTGGGGAGGCTCCCTGAGGCCCGCCTCCTGTTCCCCCCCAGCTCCTGTACATGTTTGGGGGCCTCCTGGAGCGGCCGCTGATTCTCACCGAGGTGGTGCCCCGCTACTCGGTCATGCTGGAGCTGTTCGACGCCGAGCTGGACAACACCAAGATCCTGTACGACGCCCAGATCGCGGCCTCCGCGGACGGGAACATCCCGCCAATCCACAAGAACATGCCCCCCGTGGCCGGGCAGCTCAAGTGGAGCCTGGAGCTGCAGGAGCGGCTGGAGGTGCCCATGCGGCACCTGAAGCACATCGAGCACCCGTGAGTCGGGGGAGCAGCCGGGCCGCCCTGGGGTGGGGGGTGATGCTGGGAAAACCGCGAGGCAGCCCCACGCCTCCTACCGGCCGAGCCTCATCTTTTCAGGCACAAGCTTCCCGGAAAAGGCCTGTGTGCGTCCCCACCTCTGGGTGCCTTCTCCACATGGGTGGTCAGGAGGAATCCGCCTGCCCTCCCCCCTGACGGACGGTCAGGTGGAAATCCACAGAGACCCCCTCGTGAGAACAGGCCCAGGCCGCTTGCTCAGTGCTTGTGGTGGCAGGGAGGTGGCCGCTGTCGCCTGCGTTTGGCATTGACCTGAAGGCAGGCAGAGGAATGGGAGGGTTCCCAGCAGAACCTGGGAGGGCGCAGGTGAGCCCGACTGGGGCCTGGAAGAGGGACGTCCTGGGAGACCGCCCAGGGGGAGCCTATTTGGCTTCCTCCCATCGGTCTGATATCAGAAGGGACGGAGAACATTGGGGCAGCTGGCAGCTTTGAATCAAGCCCCGGCCACGTGGGGCCACTGCTGCCGGGGATCTTGCC
Organism: Miniopterus schreibersii; assembly: GCF_964146895.1. Classification (NCBI taxonomy): domain Eukaryota; kingdom Metazoa; phylum Chordata; class Mammalia; order Chiroptera; family Miniopteridae; genus Miniopterus; species Miniopterus schreibersii. Next base: position 2,060,771 of record NC_138116.1, read on the forward strand.
ACCGGAGCCCCGAGGAGATGGCGCGTCACACCCCTGGCAGGTGCCCCGCGCCTCACCCCTCCGCCTGACTCTGACTCCAGGGTCATGTCCAGTGTGGAGGCCAAGCTTATCTACCAGAAATACGACGAGATGATGGAGCTGCTGAGGAGCTACCGCGAGAGGATCTACCTGCAGTGGGTGTCGGGGGTGGACGCCGACTGCCGCTTCAACCTGGGCCAGCCCCTCATCCAGCGGGACCCGGCCACCAACCTCATCCGGGTCAACTTCAGCAAGGCGGTGGGTGTCCCCTGTGCCTGGGGGGCGCTGGGCTTTTGTTCTGAGACCACGGCCGGGTTTCGAGCGGGGCCGTATTTTCAAGGGTCCCTCCAGGCGCTGTGAGGTGAATAGGTTGAAGGGGGCACCCCCGTTAGAACCCAGGAGAGACGATGAGAGGCTGCCGGTCTGGAGCGAGTGGCCGCAGAGAAGGCGTGAGGGCCGACTGGGTTTTGATCACAGAGCCAGTGAGATTTCAGGCCCTTGGAAATGGATCCGTGAGGAGGAGAGGAATCAGCCGGCGACGGTGGGCTGGCGGCCAGAGGGTGGGACTGGGTCAGCCGGAACCGCAGGTGGAGACAGCTGCTGGAGGGTGGCACCGGCTGCTCTGTCTTGGCTACATTGGTGCCCACAAGACACCCGAATGGAGATGCTAAGGAGGCAGGTGGATACAGGAGCCCAGGGTCAGGAGGCAGGTCTGGGTCGGGACGTAAGTGCAGGAATAGTCCACATGCTTCTCAAAGCTGTGATGTTGGGGGGTCACCAAGGGGAGAGGAGATGGGGGGACCACGCGCTGCAGCTCCCCAACATGCAAATCTCAAAAGCGTCGGAAGAGGCTGATGGTGGTGACTAGGAGCATCTGGTGTCCAGGGAAGGGGTGGCCAGCTGCTGCAAGGTCCCGGGAGACGAGGCCTGTGAAGTGACCGGTGGGTTCAGCGACACAGGTCACTGGGGCCTTGACGGGACGGCCCTGGACCAGCAGTGAGGATGGCAGCTCTGGGGGATGGGGTGTGTTACTGACCCGACCTCCTGGGTGGTGGCAGGTAGGAGGAGACGGACAGAAGGTTAGGTCCCAAGGAGGGGCCAGGTGGGGTTCTGGTCTCCCTCCAAACGCCCCGGGCGGGGAAGCTGGATGACCTGTCCACCCACACTGCCCGGTCAGTGGGTGAGGCTGCCCCGACCGGCCAGCAGCCCCACCCCGCACACGCCGCCTCCAGCTCCAGCCCCAGACGGTAGAGGCGTCGGGGACAGGCCCTCCCTGTGCTGCTACGTGCCGCCCCGCGGAGGCCACCCCCCGACGGGCTCTGTGGTCTCTGTTGGCCTTAGTTGGTGGCAGTGCTGAGAGAGGTCAAGTACTTGAACTTCCAGCAACAAAAAGCCATCCCAGACAGTGCCGAGAAGCTGTTCTCTCAGTACGAGACCTTCCGGAAGTTCGTGGGCAACCTGGAGCTCATCGTGGGCTGGTACAACGAGGTGAGCGGGCGCGGCGAGGGGGCCGAGCCCGCCGCTGGCGCCGCGTCTCGCTGCCTTGCTTTGCGCCTCCCCCTGCGCTGTCCTCTGCTGGCCCGGTTTCCGCTCACCGTGGCTCACACGCTGGATGTCTCCGCCCCTGCCCACCTTTCCGACCAGTTCCCCGTCTGAAAACGCTTGAAGGCATTAGCGGGATGGGGTGGGGAGTCGGGGACCATTGAAAGTCCCAAATGTATGTAAAGAAGGATTCTGAGAGGCGAATCGGCCGCCCCCCCATACACGGTTTTAATTCGGTGTCCACGCCTCGCTGGTAAGGGTGCAGGTGACCTGGAAAAGTTACATAGAAGCCAGACTGTTGCTGGATGGGTGACCTTGAAAGGTTACATAGAAGCCAGACTGTTGCGGGATGGGTGACCTTGAAAGGTTACATAGAAGCCAGACTGTTGCTGGATGGGTGACCTTGAAAGGTTACATAGAAGCCAGACTGTTGCGGGATGGGTGACCTTGAAAGGTTACATAGAAACCAGACTGTTGCGGGATGGGTGACCTGGAAAAGTTACATAGAAGCCAGACTGTTGCGGGATGGGAGCTCAGCGGGCTTGTTCTTTAAAGGAATAATTTAGAGAGAAGGTCACGAGCGCCCCCTTTCTTTCTCTTCCATGAGTGGAGGTTTTCAAGCAGTAAATTAATGTCCGAGAGCAGGATAGCGCTGCCTCGAGACCATATAGAGCCGATACTATTGTGAACGCCGATGCCCCCGGGGCAACCAAAGGTGGAGCCTTAGACGTGGGACCAAGGAGAGGGTCTGAGCCCAGAAATGCCCAGTGACCCATGTCCGTCTCTCTTTCTTTGCGTGATTCTAAGTCCAATAAAGTTTTGGATTATATGCTCGCTGTTTTTTGTCTGATCATATTTTCTTCCCTTTCTACCCCATAACGTGGGTAATGAAGCGTTAGGTATATACATGAACCCTCGGTGATTAATTTTCAAAGGTGAAATCTCCCCAAATCCGATGGCCCTATAATTCCCTGTCAAGTGACGCTAATCGTAGTGGGTTTGGTCTGGGTCAGCGCCCTCGCCGTGAGACCGCTGGGAGTCGGGGTGGGTTTGGAGCGAAGGCCCCGAGACGGTCTTGTTTGTTCCGCAGATAAAGACCACGGTGATGGACGTGGAGTTCCCGCTCATAAAGGCAGAGCTGGAAGCAATCGACGTCAAATTATGGAGCGCCGAAACCACGCTGTTCTGGAACGGCCAAGGTACCGCGGCCCCGTGCCTGTCCCCTGGGTTAGACTTGGAGGGGCCGGCCGCCTCTGCCTCCGGGCCCCTGGGTCCGCTGGGACTGCAACGGGGCTGTGTGTTTGGCCAAAGGATAGTGGCCCCTGCTCGCCCAGCCCCCAAACAGCCTGTGGGACCTGGTGGAGGCTCCTTGGGGACCCCTGAGGACCTCACAGTTTCACAGCTGGACTTGCTAGAGGCCGGGCTTATGGTGGCTCCCCACAGGGCAGGCACAGCGGATGGCAGAGCCCATGCCCATGGCAGCCGGCTCAGGGCAGGTGTCGGAGACGTAGAAAGAAACGTACTCAGGACTCCCCTTCCTCTGTTCCCCCACCACCCCTGGACCAGGCCCCCTGACTCCCCTCGTCCCCAGGACCCATGCTGGGTGGGCACCCCGTCCATCAAGACCTCCCTGCTCCCCTTCTGCCCTCTTTCCAGCCCTCTGCCCCCCTATTCTGCCTCCACTATCTAAACAAGAAGGCAGGACTGTCCACTTGTCTGAACCAGGGTCCACTGGGGCTTATCTTGGGCAAGGGCGTCGTATGATTCCTTTCGTTTCTGCCCAAGAACGCGTCTCTTTCCAGCCGTTGGGGTCCAGGCTGCTCAAGTCCCCAGCACTGTGCCGTGGCCCAGGGCCCGGCATGGGGGGTCCTTCACCTCAGGGGCCTGCAGTGCCGGGTGGAATGACCGTTCCGCCTGTCTGGGGACAGGGAGGTGCTGCTTTCAGAGGCACCGCGGGCCCTGTCCCCCAGCGTGGCCTTTCGGGGACCTCTCAGTGGCTTCTGCTTAGCGCTCCCGAGGAGTCGATGAGTTTTCCAAGGGCCGTCAAGCAGGCCCACGGGGAGGTTTCCTCCTGCTGACTGGTCCATCGCTGAGGTTCCTCTCCGCTTCTGTCTTAGGTGTATTTGAATACATCCAGGAGATGCGGGAAATTCTGCACAACCTGCAGAACAGGATTCAGAAAGCCAAGCAAAACATAGAGGCCATTTCCCAGGTCATGAAGGTGAGCGGAGCAGGGCCGGGGAGTTGGGTCCCAGAGACTCTGAGGAAAGTGCCGGGGGCAGCGGGAACCGTCCGGGCTTGGGCCGCCACCCGGGGCCCCCGTGCCGCGCTTCTTCAGCCCCGCACCTTCTCTACCAAGTCACCGTCCCACATGCACCCCCCGGAACTCTGAGCCGCCCCACGTGCGGCTCCCGACCTGGCCGCCGCATCTCTCATCGTGGCCCCATGGGCCCCGGTCTCCGAGGTTGTTGGGTTTGGGGCTGTGTCCTAACTCGGCTCTCCCCCTGCATCTGAACAGCAAGGGTGGTCTGCAGACCAGGAGCCCAAGGTCAAGGTGCCAGCGGATCCGGTTCAGCTGCAGGCTCTCTGCCCGGCTTGTAGAGGCCACCTTCCCACCACGTCCTCGCGTGGGACAGGGGCGGAGACGGGGGAGGGAGACAGAGATAGAGGGCGAGAGACCTACTCTCCCTTCCTTTACTTTTTTTCTTTTTAAAGATTTTTTTTATTGATTTTTAGAGAGAGAGGAAGGGAGAGAGAGAGAGAGGAGAGGGAAACGTCGATGGGAGAGTGAAACACCGGCCGGCTGCCTCCTGCACGCCCCCTACTGGGGATGGAGCCTGCAACCTGGCATGTGCCCCGCCTGGGAACCAAACGGCAACTTCTTGGTGCACAGAACTTGGCCCAACCCACTGAGCCACACCAGCCAGGGCTCTCTGCTTTTCCTCATAAGGCCACTGATCCCACCCTGGGGGCTCCACCCTTGTGACCTCATCTAAATCTAGTCGCCTCTCAAAGGCCCCACCTCCAGATACCACCCCATGGGGACCCCGACCTGTGAATCTGGGAGGGACACAAGCATTTCACACAAACCCTGGAGGGGCCACACCAACCCCAGTTCCAGGAAGAGCAGCCTGGGCCCGTCACACTGAGAACCACGCCGACCTCACGGCTCTGCCACAGCCACAGCCACAGCCACAGCCACAGCCACGACTCTACAGACGTTCAGAAGGGGCGACGGTGAAGTGACGTGCTGGGCACTGGGGGGGGGGCCGGCATGCTCACATTCAGGTGCAGAAGGGGCGTCTGGGAGGACACGGGCTCTCCCAGCCTTGTGCCCGCCGCACGAGACCCTGTCTAACAACTGACGACCAAAAACAAAGACAGTGGGTCGGACCCCCTGGCTCCATGAGGAAACTCATCGGAAAAGAAATGATTTGAGTCAGCCCCCCTGGACCTGAAGTTTATATAATTCGGAGCAGGTCCAAGTAGAGACCAAATCCTGGCAGAGGAGGGAGGGGCGAGCTGAGCCCTCCCGGTTGCGCTGGGGCCACGGGTGGCGCAGGGACGGCTGGACCTGCTGGAGCGTGTCTCACGTGGCCTGGGGGTTGGGGGGAGCCTCCCGGACAAGGGAGGCCGCGGCCGTCCTCCGAGACCCGGAGCAGGTTCCGGCACGGGGGCTCTCCGGCCCGCGTCCTCGGCGGCCCCTCGTCCTCGCGGACGTCAGCGGGGACAGGGGCGTTTGCCGCGGAGGGCAGGCCCGGAACACCTCCCCGGGCGCCCGCCTCACTCCCGGTTGTCCCCCAGGACTGGTCAGCCAACCCCATGTTTGAAAGGAAGGACAACAAGAAGGAGGCCCTGCTGGACCTGGACGGGAGGCTGGTCAACCTCAACAAGCGCTACACGGCCGTGAAGGAGGCCGGCATCAAAATCCAGGCCATGGTCACGGTACGGAGCCCCGGGGGCCTGGGGGCCGCTTGCCCTTCGTGGGCCGGGGGTGGGGGTGGCTAGAGGTCCCTCAACAGCCACTCCAGCGGTCCCGGAATCTACGCTCTTTAACCCCAGAGACTTTTTGTGGTTGTTAATTTTCGCCTGAGGATGCGGGAGAGAGGGAGGGAGAGGAACATCGATGCGGGAGAGACGCATTGATTGCCTGCCTCCCGCATGCACCCCAGCTGGGGCCGGGATCGAACCTGCAACCCAGGCACTGCCCTTGACAGGGAATTGAACCCGCGACCCTTTGGTGCTCAGGCCAGCACTACCCTGCACAAAGTGGGTGCAGACAAGGGACATCTTCTTACAAGGTCCCCGAGCTTGTTCCTCTGGGGCCAGCTGCTGCGGGGCGAGCTCCGTGTGAGGCCCCGGTGACCAGGAGGGGCGCCAGCAGCCCGGGGAAAGTGGGGCTCGCTGAGCGCGCGTGTCCGGCGTGTCGGGGCCAACACGCTAGGTGGGGATCACGTGTCACACCAGAGCCTGCCCCGCTGCCCGCAGCGTGGGGCCCTCCCGCCCGCCAACAGTCTCAGGGCCTGTGGGGCGTCCCCGCTGGCCGGCGGCCTGGCACCCCCGGGGCTCCGCCTGGTCTGACCCCCGGGGCTCCTCGCACTTTCCTCCAGCTTGTGTCTGGAAGGTGGCGCTCCGCCCAGGCCTGGAAAAGGCGAGAGGCGCGGCGTGTCGGGGGCGTGGGGACAGACAGGCGGCCCCGGGTCACCGTGAACATTGACTGGGGAGGGAGGGAGTCGGGGGCCGGCGAGACGGCCGACTGCGGGGCCTGTTGGCAGGAAAACGCGGAGCTGTTCAGAGCGAACACGGCCACCCAGCCCTGGAAAGAATACGTCCTGTACATCGACAGCATGGTCTTGGACGAATTTGACAGTTTCATCCGCAAGTCTCTCAGTTACCTGATCAACAACATGGTTCTGGACGTAAGTTATACGCAGAAGACGAGCGGGGCTGTGTGAGAGAATACGTATGTGTTATAAATGTGGTTTTGTAAATACAAAGTTTACGTTGGAATCGGTAGGTTAGTTTCCTGGAGAGAGAATAGCTGTCCCGTTACAAGTAAACAGGGTTATGAGAAGCTGCCAGGGCCACCCACTCCACTCGACCCTGTTTTAAAATGGCAAGTCCTGCGCCCAGGCCCTCCTCGGTTCCAGGCTCTCGGCTCATCCGGTCCCCTCCCACCTGGCAGATCTGAGAGTCGCCCGCTTTGCTGCCAGGTGAGGGAAGGCAGGGACCTCTGCCGCCGCCTCCTGTCGACCTGGGAGGGTCAGGGGGACGCCCTCCTGTCACCTGGCAATGAGGTGGCACCCTCAGCTCCGCAGGCTCATGAGGGGGTGGCTCTGGGAACAGGCAGGGTTACCTGTGCACGTGCTTTCTAAACGGGACCCTGCCATGCACGTGAGGGCTCGTCCCACCGGGCTGTGACCCACCACGCGCCGTGGCCGTGGCCGTGGCCGCCGGCCCTGAGAAGCCAGCCAGCCACCCCTGTGCGCGGCTTACACGTTCTTGACTAGTTCAGTCCTCACAGTAACCCAAAGAGATGGGGACAGCTGTCTGTTCCGTAAAATGCTTTTTATCATTTTATATATATCTGGGGAAACCGGGCGGCCACGGCCACACAGCGAGTAAGGAGCAGCTACGGGCTTTGAACCGGGACCGTCGGTCGCTGGCCTTCCCTTCCGGTCGCTGCCCGGCCCTGCCCGGGGCTACTCCAGCCGGCTGCTGGCCCTCCCGCCCGGCGGCAGGGACCACGGAGAAGCGTGGCCTCCCGAGTGGCCCCGGCCCGTGGGAGCCGGGCAGCGACCCTCCTGGCGCTGAGAACGGTTCCTCCGAGGGCGAGGCGCTGACCCCCCCGCGGCCCATTGCAGGAGACGGTCGCGCCGCTGTTCGAGGTCCACATGGAGCTGGGTGAGGACGGGCTGGCCTTCAGCCCGTCCCTGGAGGTGGGCGACGACCGGGGCTTCCTGGCGCTGATGGAGAGCCTCATCAACGACATCTACAACACCGCCAAGCTCATCCCCCGCCTGGCCAAGGGCAGGCTCAACTACAAGGTGGGTCGGGCGCCTCCGCCCCCCGCTTTCCCCGCTTTCCCTGCTGCTCTCCCGGTTCGGAGCCGCCTTCCAGCTCAGCGGAGCCTGGTTACTTACATTTTACGGGCCAGTGGTTCGGGATGTGACAGGTGCCCCCGGACTGCGGGGGGGACTTCTCTCCCCACCCCCCAAGCCCTGCCCTTCCCCCGGAGTGGCCGGGCTCCATTCCCCGGCCCCTGCCCACGCCCCTCGGATGCCCAGGGTGTGCCCGGGCCCCTCCCGGGCTGTTTCTCTCCCTCCTGTGACGTCAGCACTGCGACGGTTCTCTCCACACCCAGGCCCTTTGCCACACGTGTGCCTCCGCCCGCTCCCACGGCCGTCCACTCTCAATACCGTCAGACCCTGGCCGACAGTAAACGCGGTCAGATCAGATTCCGGGGGCGTGACAGGCGCCGGAAACTGGGCTCCCCTCCGAGGGGGGCGTCTGTCAAAGCCTCGTTTGTGGGACAGTAAAACAAAAATTGGAAATGGCCGAAATGCCCGCCAGACGGGACTCGCTGGATAGGCTCTGGCCCATCCTCGCAAAGGCACCCGGGGGAGCCGCAGAAATGAGCCCGGGCCGGGAGGATGCTCGTGACATGTTGTCAAGTGTTGACGGAGCCGAGGACCCTGTTTACAATATGATTTCGTTCATTTAAACAAACAAAACGCCCGGTCTCTCTGCGGGGGCCCTCTCGGCGGTCAGGCTGCTCTCCTGGGAGGCGGGATGGGGTGGGCGGGGGTGGCGGGAGACAGCGGAGGCCGCGGGGCTCCCTCCTGCGCCGTCTGGCCTCGGCCGCGGGCTCACGGGCGGCGTCTCCCCTGCCTCTTGCAGGCGGACCTGGAGGACACGCGGGACCTCATGCAGATGCGGGAGGAGATGTCCAACCTGGTGGTCGGCGCCATGAAGGAGGCGGAGGAGTTCCAGGACTCCTTCGAGAGGTACTCCTACCTCTGGGTGGACGACCTCCAGGAGTCCATGAAGAACTTCCTCGCCTACGGCCGCACGGTGACCCAGGAGGACGTGGACGCCCGGACCGAAGACGTGGCCTCCAGGACGCCGCCCACCCTCACACGGTTCCAGCAGCAGGTGCCTGGGCGCCCGCCCCTGGCTCCCTCGCCTCCGAACCCCCCGTTCCCCGGGGAGGGGCGCGGGGTTTGCCTCCGGACCCGGCGTTACGGCTGAGGCCGGCGGAGCAGGAGGCGGCTGCCGCCGTAAGAGTCTGCGACTCAGGGTTCCCAAGAGGAGGGGGCGCCGCTCCCCGAAGGGCCACGAGGGGGGAGCACCGGGGTCGGTCAGCAGGCAACGGAGCAAGAAAGTGGGGGGGAGGCCATGCTGTGGTTTCCATGGGAAGGAACGAGTGAGGCAGGCACGCGGGCCTGGGGGTGGCTGGTTTGAATCAGTGCCGTGGACCCCGGGGCGAGGGACGGCCCCCGAGTGCTCTGACCCTCGGCCCGGGTGGGGGGGCGTAGGACAGGGGGACGCCCCCGAGTGCTCTGACCCTCGGCCCGGGTGGGGGGGCGCATAGGACAGGGGGACGCCCCCGAGTGCTCTGACCCTCGGCCCGGGTGGGGGGGCGCATAGGACAGGGGGACGGCCCCCGAGTGCTCTGACACTCGGCCGGGTGGGGGGGGCGTAGGACAGGGGGACGGCCCCCGAGTGCTCTGACACTCGGCCCGGGTGGGGGGGCGTAGGACAGGGGGACGCCCCCGAGTGCTCTGACACTCGGCCCGGGTGGGGGGGGCGTAGGACGGGGACGGCGCCCGGAGCGTGAGAGCCTGATGCAGGCGGGTGGGCTCTGGGTGGGTCAGTCTGTACGGGAAAGACGGCTCCCTGGGGCGCTGTCGCTGGGTGGAGGTGGGGGCTCCTCGCGGGCGAGTGAGGCCCCAGAGGCTGGAGTAAAAAAAAATAAGAAAACACAGTTAACACGGGAGCCTGCACCTGTTTCCCGAGGCCCAGCGAGAGGGAAGGGCACCCGGGGAGCAGGCAGGCGGGCGCCCAGGTGGGCGCGCTGTGCGGCACAAGGCAGGGCCAGCGGGCGGCGCTCAAGAGCCTCAGCGGGGAGGGCGGCCTGAGGAGGGCCGGGCGACCCTGCTCGTCCTGGGGAGCCCCTCGGACGGGCTCCCCTGAGCGGTGCGAGGCCAGGCCCTGGGGCGGGGGTGCCGGGGGAGGACAGCTGGCGGGGTGGCCCGGCCCCGTGGCGAGCCGGCTGTGTCCCCCAGATCGACTCCTACGAGAGGCTCTACGAGGAGGTGTCGCGGTGCGAGAACACCCAGGTGTTCAGCGGCTGGCTGCAGTGTGACTGCCGGCCCTTCAAGCAGGCCTTGCTCAACACCATCAAGCGCTGGAGCTTCATGTTCAAGCGCCACCTAAGCAACCACGTCATCACCAGGTGGGTGCGCCCTGCCGCCGCCTGGGGGAGCCGGGGGGCAGGCGGGCCCGTTGCAGGCGACCGTCCGGGGAAGTGCGTGGTGTCGTCCGGCGCCTTCTCTGGGGCAGACGGGGGTGGAGTTCCAGCTGAGAGGCCAGCCCCCCCTCCCCAGGGTGGCGCCAGCGGCAGGGTCCCCTGGCTGCCAGGGGGCCTCCGCCTCTTGGCCTGCGCCTGCTCACTGCGCACTCGCGGCATCTGGGTGCCAGGCGTGAGGACACCCTCCGCTCAGGCGAGTGTGGCAGGGAGTCCTGACCGGTGACAAAGGCACCAGGGACGGTGCAGCTACAGGGACGGGCGGGATCCCGAGAGAGTGTGACCCAGCTCAGTGCCACTGGGGAGGCAGCAAAGGCCCTCCGAGACGCGGCCTCACCCTGGGATTTGCCGATCAGCTTGAGGGGCGCTGGTGAGGCGTGGGGGGCCGTGCGGGTGGGGAAATAGCAGGTGTCCTGAGATGGACCCCGGCTCTGCCTTCCCGGGGGGAGCCCCCCCCAGCCCACCGCCTCGGATGGCCACAGCCCGCCCCCGGGGAGGTGGCCTCTGTCACAGGCAGTTTGCTTGTCCCGTAGCCTCAGTGACCTGGAAGCCTTCATGAAAGTCGCCAAGGAGGGCCTCAGGGCGCCCATCAAGGAAGGGGATTATGACGGCCTCGTGGGCGTGATGGGGCACCTGATGCGGGTGAAGGAGAGACAGGCCGCCACCGACACCATGTTCGAGCCCCTGAAGCAGACCATCGAGCTGCTCAAGACCTACGGGGAGGAGATGCCAGAGGAGATATACGTGAAGCTGCAGGTAGGCGGGGCCGGGCGGCCGTGTCCAGGGGAGAGAGGACGGCCGGGACCCTTCCCGTGGCTGGAGGAGACGGCCAGCCTCCTCCTGGAGACACAGGATGACACTGCTCAGGACCACGCCGGCACACAGCACACGCACGCACACACGTGCACACATAGATGCAGGTACACACAGCACACGCACACACACGCACACGTGCACACATAGATGCAGGTACACACAGCACACACACACACACATGCACACATAGATGCAGGTACACAGCACACGCACACACACACGTGCACACATAGATGCAGGTACACACAGCATGCACACGCACGCACACACGTGCACACATAGATGCAGGTACACACAGCATGCACACGCACGCACACACGTGCACACATAGATGCGGATTCAGCTCCCCTGGGTACCAGAAACACAAGGCTGCCACCGCCTGGCCTGGCCATGGAGGTGCAGCCCTGCAGAGGCGCCCGGGAGGCTGGGGGCCCGGGGGACTCTGTGCTCCCCACGCGGGTCTGTAATCACGGGACGCCCCCCCGGCCTTCGCCCGCCTAGGAGCTGCCGGAGCAGTGGACCAACACCAAGAAGCTGGCCTTCCAGGTGAAGCAGAACGTGGCTCCCCTGCAGGCCAACGAGGTCAACATCCTCAGGAGGAAGTGCCAGCAGTTCGAGGTGCGCGGCCGGGGCAGGGGGTGCGCCCGCCGCGGGGGGGCGGGGCTGCCGCGGGCAGCAGGTGCCTGACCCCCGTGTCCGCCCGCAGCTCAAGCAGTACGAGTTCAGGGAGAAGTTCAGGCAGGAGGCCCCGTTCGCCTTCAGCGACCCCGAGCCCTACCAGTCCCTGAGCAAGGTAACGGTGCCCGAGGCGGAGCCGGGCGCCCCTTCTCTCCTCCGGCCGTCGTTCCCGCGAGCCCAGAAACGCCCCGTGGGACTGGCCTCCGCTGCAGCCCGCGGCTCACACCCGCCCCCCGCGCTGTGCCTCCTGGGCCCCAGCCGCCCTCACGTTCAGCAGCTTCCTGCCCCCTGGTACCTTCCTGCCCCTGGCCCACCACCTGCAGCCCATGGCCAAGCCTCACCCTTGCCCTTCTCTGTCCCCACTGTGACGTCCATGGTCAGCGTCCGCCTCGCAAGCTCCACGGCCCGAGACCTGGCCCCCACTCACGGTCGGGCCCCACGGGCCCCTCAGGGCCGGCAGGGAGCCCCGGGAGCACGCTGGGCACTGCCGGCGCTTCTGCTCCAGCACCTCGCCCAGCCCACACCTCTGCCTTGCCCTGCGGCGAGAGCACAGGGAGCCCCGAGGTGTCCCCCAGGGTCCGCCACGCTCCCCCCCAAGCCGCTGCTCTTCCCCTGCTCAGCTTGACGCCCACCATTCTGAAGGCCGAGGTCCCACCCTCTGTCCGTGGCCACCTCCTAACCTCCGGTTTCCCGAGCCACAGGGCAGACAGGCCCCTTCTCCCCGGGGACCCCCGAGCGCTTACACACGGGCCCCGGGCTGGAGGCGAAGGGCTCCTGTTGGTGGCGGTCCGCGCTTAATCATGGGCTCTGAGATGGCTCCCCGCCGTTGCTTATCTAGGGTTTTCTCTTTTTCAAAGCAGCCCAGCATCCCCTATATAATTTTTAATAAGATAAAAAAAATACACGTAGCAGGGAAATGGGGGAGATTCTGGGGAACCTCAGATGGAAGTTCGGCATTCACACGACATCCCCGAAAAGTCAGTCCCCGGGCCTGAACTCGCAAAGACAGACCAGACCCCCTTCCCGTCAGATCGGAAGCAGGGGGGCTTTGAGAGGGCGGGGAGGGGAGGGTGCCGCCCCCCGGCCCCCCATGGCCGAGTTTGCCGTCCGGACACGTAAGAGGGGCTGGCGTAGAGCATGCGCGTGGCTCAGGGCGCAGCAGGGAGAAAGGGGCAGGGTGCCACTGGGTGTGCCTACGGCCTTCCTCACCCGCCCGCAGCAACAAAGGAGCATCGTGGCCATGGAGAACATCATGGAGGGGCTGAGCAAGTCGGGGGGCCTGTTCGAAGTGGCCGTCCCCGACTACAGGCAGCTCAAGGCTTGTCACAAGGAGGTCTGCCTCCTGAAGGAGCTCTGGGACATGATCTTCATGGTGAGCGGCCGAGGGCTCCAGGGCGCGGGCGGGGCGGGGGGGCCGGCCAGTGCTGACGGCACCCGGGGGGGGGGGCTCAGCACCAAGAGGGGTCGCTCCCCCATCCTTCGGTAGTGAAAATGCAACCCCAGCTTCCCGGTCCCTGATGGAGGCACCCGAGGGACCCCGAGATGGGCGTCTCTCTGTCATTTTCTCTGTAGGTGACGGGCCGCGAGCTCCACTGCCTCCCGCTTGTCTCCCTCCTCTCACCCTCTCTCACCTCCACCTCTCTTTAAAAACTTTAAAAAATAAGGAATCTCCCCTAATCTCCCGGAGAGAAAGACCCCTGAGGCTTTGGTCACATGCCCGACGACTGGCTGGCGACGGGGAGCGTCTCTCGCGGGCGGTTCCACCGACCCCCGGGCAGCCTCTTCTGCGGACTGGGCGCCCCTCCGGCCCATTTTCTAACTGGGCTTTTTTTCCCCTCTCTCTCGAGTTTCGAGATTTCTTTATATCTTCTAGAAATCAGCCCTTCGTCAGATCTGTGATTTGCCCACAGGGTCTTTTCATTATTTGAATGCTCAGCTGGGGATGGAGCCGCAGCCCGGCGGGGAATCGCCCGTGACCTGCCGCGCGTGGCCCACGCTCAGCCCCTGAGCCGCGCCGGCCGACGCTCACGCTCTTTCCGTGCCGACCGGTGTGGCCGCGCGATTTTCCGTCTTTCGTCGGCTGCAACGGCGCCGTGACACCGCTCGAGCTCCGGCCGTCGGAGCAAACCCCGTTTGGCCGCGGCCCGGCGTCTTCCTGCGTGTCGCGGGACTCGGCTTCCTAAGCATCCGCTGGGGATGCCTGTGTCCGAGTCCGCGAGAGGTTCCGCCCTGCCGCCTCTCGTGATCGCCTTCGGCTCTGGCACCAGGGTGAGAGGAACCGGCCAGTGACCGCTTTTCTTTCACACTCTTGTGGAAAACGGGCGTTCACGCCCCCTTGACTGCGCGGCAAGATTTCCAGTGAAACCAGCTGGGCCTGGAGATTTTTCTTTGGGGAGGTTTTTGGTGATAAATGGCGTTTCTCTAGTGGGCACGGCCCCGCTCCGGCTGCCTGTGGCAATTGTGCGAGAAGCTGGGAGTGAGCTGGGTGGCCTGTGGTTTCCGGGCCCGTTTCCTCTGCGTCGCCTGGTCCCGGGAGAAAGGTGGTCGCGTTCCTCCGTGTGACCCTTTCCCGTGGCGCCCCCAACGCCGGCGATGCGGGGCGTCCGCCCTCGCCCTCGCCGTCGGCACCGGAGGTTTATAAACCATGAAGTTCACCGACTTTTCAAAGAGCCCGCGTTGCGGGTGACGCTTTTTCTCCGCCGTTTCGCGGCTTCCGTCGTCACTGGTGCCCGGCCTTGTCTTTATTCGCTCCTTCCCGCTCTTTGCTTCGGGCCTATTGGCACTTTTTTTTTTTTTCCTTTCCTCTCTCTCGTTAGTTTCTCGACTGGATCTTTATTGAGTTGAGGCTTTCCGCCTTTTCCAGTGCAGACGTTCGGCGTTTACAAAACGGGTCCCTCGGCTTCAGCTGTATCCCGCGTGTCTCGCTACTTCCTTCAGTTCTGTGTCATTTTTAATTCCTTTTGAGGTCCCCGCTTGAGCCGTGGACTATTCGGAAGCGTGTTTTTAATTTCTGAGCGTTTGGGGGGTTTCCCTGTTGCCTTTCTAACTGTCGATTTCTGGTTCGGTTCCACATGGTCAGAGAGCGCGCAGCATGACTTCAACTACGTTTAATTTCTTAAGGCTTATTGTGTGGCTCGGGGTGGGGTTTGTCTTGGTCAGTGGTCCGTGGGCACTTGGAATTTAAAAAAAAAAAAAGCGTGTCCTGCTTCTGGTGGGTGGAACGCGCTCTGTGTGTCGGTTAGATGCTGGGGGTTGGTTGTGTGGCTCAGTCCGTCTATGTCCCAACTGGTTTTGTGCCAAAACAGATTTTAAGTGCTAACTTTCAAGTTGTATTTTTAAGTTTGACTTTTGTATCTTTTAAGTTGTATCTTAAAAAAAACACACATATATATATGTCTTTATTGATTTCAGAGAGAGGAAGGGAGAGGGAGAGGGAGATAGAAACATCCGTGATGGGAGAGCCACTGATCGGCCGCCTCCTGCTGGGGATCGATCGATCCTGCAACCCGGGCCTGTGCCCTGACCGGGAATCGAGCCGCGATCTGGTTCATAGGTCGATGCCCAACTGCCGAGCCACGCCGGCCGGGCTTGAGTGGCATCTTTGCGACGGGGTTGTTTTTCCCTTGGGCCCGCCCGCTCTCTCAAACTCTGTCACTGGCTCCAAGTCTCCTCACTGGCGCGGGTGTGGGCGGCCGGGCGGGCGGCCCGGGCGCCGTCCTGAGCCTCCCCCGCGGGAGCCAACCGCGAGTGCCCCCCCCAGGTGAACACCAGCTTCGACGACTGGAAGACCACCAAGTGGAAGGACATCAACGTGGAGCAGATGGACATCGACTGCAAGAAGTTTGCCAAAGACGTGAGGTCGCTCGACAAGGAGATGAAGACCTGGGACGCCTTCGTGGGGCTGGACAACACCGTGAAGAACATGATCACCTCGCTGCGGGCCGTGAGCGAGCTGCAGAACCCCGCCATCCGCGACCGCCACTGGCAGCAGCTCATGCAGGCCACCCAGGTGCCCGTCGGGGCAGCGAGGGCCCCGCCCCGGGGCCGGGGGGCTGGCGGCCGCTCCGCCCAGTGCTCGGGGCCCGGCGCTGAGGGAGGCCCACGTGGACGGGCCGGCTTCCTGCTCGTGTGGCCTGAACGGTGACAGGGCCCTGGCTCAGAGGGGGCCCCGCACCGGGTTGAATGCCCTGCTGTCTCCTCCTTGCATTTCTTAATTTTTAAACAAAGGACTGCAGCATTTTCATTTTGACCTGGGCCCCGCCAAATGTGCAGCCGGTTCTGGTTGTAGGTTGAATATGCACAGAGCTCAGGGAGCTTGGGGTGGATGAAAAGTTCTCGGGTCCCCCCTGAACCTCAGGAGCACAGTCCCGTTGCCCAGATCTTCCCAGGGATATCCCCTAGTTGGGGGTCTGGCCTCATGGGGGTCTGGCCTTGACACCCACGGAAGGAAAATGGGAACACTCCCCCTCCATCAGCAAACACTGAGCACAGATCCACTCGCCAGCCCCTCTGCAAAGGCCCCACGTAGGTGCCGGGGGTACAGAGAGAGAAACAAGCCCTCCGCTCTCACGGAAGCAAGGAAGGAACCCCGGGCACAGCGGCCACGCAGGGGAGGCCACGCGGGTGGGTGTTCTGGGACGATTCCCCTCGTGTAGCGGAGGCAGGCAGTCACCCCAAGGCGAGGGGAGAGCAGGAAGGACTGCAGAGCCTGCGCTGTGTGGCCTGGGCCTTGGGGGAGAGACATCGAGTGGAGCCTTGAGGTCCCGTGGCCGCCTCCTGCATTTCAAGCCCCTTCTCTACTCTCTTGCGAGAGCTCTTGCCCTTGGACTTGGGCCCCACACACTTAACCAGCAGGATTTCATCTCAGGACCCTCAGCGTCCGCAAAGACCCCATTTCCAAAAGGCTGCATTCTGAGGTCCGGGCGGGGGGTGGGGCAAGAATTTGGGAGACAGGGTTCAGCCCCCTGCAGGCGGGTGCTGCGGCTTCGCAGTTTTACGGGGAGGAAAGGCGAGGCCGGATGCTCCGTCTGTGGCCTGGGAGGCTCACCGACCTGCCTCTCCCGGGGGACAGAGGTGACCCCGCCGGAGCACAGGTGGCCTGCTGGAACCTGCCTGTCCCCCCCCCAGGTGAAGTTTGAGATGTCAGAGGACACCACCCTGGCGGACTTGCTGCAGCTGAACCTGCACAAGTTTGAGGATGAGGTCCGGAACATCGTGGACAAGGCGGTGAAGGAGTCCGGCATGGAGAAGGTACCTCGAGGACGGGCCCGTGGCTTGTCTGTCTTATCTGAGGTGACGCAGGCGCTGATGCGCCACCCGCCGTGTGCCACTCACTCCACGTGGCGCCAGCGCTCACGTAACACAAAGGGAAAGTTTCCTGGGCCTTTTCTTACCCGGCCCACGGGAGAAATCTTGTAAAATATCTCCTGATGTTATCCCCGGGGGGGGGGGCGGAATGCCAGCTCCTGGCTGTAGCTCTGCCTCCCTGCCCAAAATGGTTTGCGCTTTTTGAAGCACCCCGAGCTCTCTCCTTTCCTGGGGCACCCCGACCTGTGTCCTGTCTGCCCCTCCCGGATGTCGGAGGCAGGGGGCAGGAGCTTAATGAGCCGCCAGCCACAGGGCCACCCCGAGGCCCTGTGTGGTCCGGACCTCTCCCCTCTCCTAACTGTTGCAGGAGTTTGGATCGCCACCTTTTGGCTTTTTTAAAAAACAAAACAAAACGACTTTATTCAGCGATAACTCACATACCACACCGTTCGCCGTGCAAAGGGTACAACCCGACGGCCTTTAGCGTATTCACAGATCTGCACAACCGTCACATACTAGTCAGTCAATTTCAGAACATTTGTCATCTCCAAAAAGGAACCTCTGTCCTTTAGCTATTACCCCCCACATCCCGTCTTCTCATACCCACCCCTGCCCCAGCTCTAAGCGACCACTGACCCGCTTTCTGTCCCTGTGGGTTTGTATATTACGGACACTTCACATCAGGGGACTCGCCCAGCACGTGGCCCTTGAATCTGACTTCTTTCACTCGGCGCAGCGTCCTCAGGGCCCAGCCACGTTGTGGCAGGGGTCAGGGCTGCACTCCTTTTTCATGGCCGAGTAATATTCCGCTGTGTGGATGGACCCCGTCGTGCTTATCCACCGTCTGCTGGTGGGCACTTTGGTAGTTGCCACCTTTTGGCCACTGTGAATGACGTCGGTACGAACAGTTTGGCTTTTCTCAAAGAGGGGCTTTTTCCAGGTTCTAGGAAACTCTGGGTCCTTCCAGGCCCTCCTGCCAGAGGCGCGCTGACCCGATTTCTGTTCCCCGGAAGGTGCTGAAGGTGCTGGACAGCACCTGGTCCACCATGGTGTTCGAGCACGAGCCGCACCCGCGGACGGGCACCATGATGCTCAAGTCCGACGAGGTGCTGGTGGAGACGCTGGAGGACAACCAGGTGCAGCTGCAGAACCTCATGATGTCCAAGTACCTGTCCCACTTCCTGAAGGAGGTGACGAGCTGGCAGCAGAAGCTGTCCACGGCGGACTCGGTCATCTCCATCTGGTTTGAGGTCCAGAGGACCTGGAGCCACCTGGAGAGCATCTTCGTAGGCTCCGAGGACATCCGCTCCCAGCTGCCGCAGGACTCCCGGAACTTTGACGACATCGACAGGGAATTCAAGGTGAGCGCGGCCGTCTCGCTCCCGCCCGCCCGCCCTTTCCAGAAACGGCTGCGCTCGAGGAGGCGGGGCTCCTGACCCTGGGCGGCCCCTCCTCTCCCCAGGCCTTGATGGAAGACGCAGTGAAAACACCCAACGTGGTGGAAGCCACCAACAAGCCTGGTCTCTACAACAAGCTGGAGGATCTGAAGAAGAGGTAGGTGCCCACGCCCATGTAGACCAGGGACGCCACGGTGGGGAACCCGAGTGCTGGCCAGGACAACGCAAAAGACAAAACAAAAACCCAGGTCGTGGGTTTGCACACCCTTCCCCTGGGAGCTAGTGCTCCCAGCCACGTCGGCCACGCCTGACCACGTCAGCCACGTCTGGCCACGTCCGGCCACATTGGAGGGAGCAGCAGCTGTGGACCTTAAACTATGCCCCCTCCTACTTAGGGATGCCCCCAAGGTGAGGGGCTGGCAGGGCATGAGCACGTCGGGTTGGAAAGCTGGAATCAAGCAGGCTGGGGCCGGCAGGCTGGGCACCTCTGGCTGCCAGTCCACAGGGGCAGGGTGGCCCAGGAGAAACCCTCTGCCCCTCGGGCCTCAACAGCCCCTCCCCCTGCCCTAGGCTGGCCGTGTGCGAGAAGGCCCTGGCCGAGTACTTGGAGACAAAAAGGCTGGCTTTCCCGAGGTTCTACTTTGTGTCCTCGGCCGACCTCCTGGACATTCTCTCCAACGGAAACGACCCCGTGGAGGTAGGTGGCCCCGCCGTTCCGAGGGACAGGCCCGCTCCAGGGGACCGCGTGCTCACCCCCACATCGGGCGGCCCTGGAATTGTGGAGGAGTGTCCCTGGTGTCCCGCGTCACCTCCACGAGGCTGTCCACACCAGAAACCACCCGGGGCCCAACTATGACAGAAAGACCGGGAGACTCTCTGGGGACCCTGGGCCTCGTTTCCTCGTGTGGAAAGTGGGTTCGATGCCAGGGGCTGAGCAAGACGCTTTCCTGAGAGAGATGCCCACTCACTAGGTCCCCCCACCATAAAGCCGGCCCCGGGGCCTGGAAAAAAGGCTCCTCGAGTCTCTTCTGAAAGAGGGGAGGTTAACTAACCAGGTGAAGGGAAGGTGACTATATATTAACTGTAAAGTTGCGGGACTCGCCATCGGGGATGCACTAGGGTGGCCCGAAATTTAAAGATCTGAGTGTGTGACTTGGGGAAATAGGCCCGGTGGCTGGGTCAGAACTTCTCAAGGAAAAGAAATCTTGGGGACAGACACCGTGTACGGCGAGGACCCAGCAGTTTCCGCTGTTCCCTTTTGTTGGCTGAGCGTGTTTAGTTCACATTAACCAGAGAAGCGGGAGTCGATCCCCCCGGAAAGGAAGATGCTTCCAGCCGCCAAGGAACGCGGGCTGCGGGCGCCCCTTGGAGCCCCCGGCCGTGTAACTCCGGTGCCCCCCCGCCCCCAGGTGAGCCGCCACCTGTCCAAGCTCTTCGACAGCCTCTGCAAACTGAAGTTCCGGCTGGACGCGGAGAAGAAGCCGCTCAAGCTGGGCCTGGGCATGTACAGCAAAGAGGACGAATACGTGGACTTCGACCGGGAGTGCGACCTCTCGGGGCAGGTGGGTGCGGGGCCCGCGGGCGGAGACGGCGCCCTCAGGAGGACAGGGCGGCGCTGGGAGAGCCAGGGGCCCTCAGGCGGGTGTCGCCGCCAGTCCCTGACTGTCCCTGTCCCCTCCTGCCCCTGCCTTTGAGGAAGGAGTCCTTCCAGGACTAACTTCCAGAGTTTCCGGCACAGCCGGACCCACGTAGCGTGAGGTGTGTTCTTGAAAGAAAGAGCCAAGAAAGGCGAGGAGGGGAGGAAAGAGTTTATGGACGCCACTGAATTTTCCTGTGGCTTTGAAGGGGTCACACACACCCGACCCAAGTTCTAATACCCGCTGAGAAAGCACCGCCGGCCCCATCGCTTTGAGAGATGGCAGAGGCCTCCTCCCTTGGGTGCCCTGTGCCCCTCTCCGGGGAAACGTCCCGGCTGCCCCTCCCCCACAGCTCATCGCCCGAGTGTTGACCAAGCCTCGGGACCCATGTTGACATGAGCCTAAGCAAAATGTAATTTGGAGCTAAGTCCGCTCAGGGGGAGAGGAAATCTCATGCGAGAAACCCCGAGATTCAGTGACGTGGACTTGGGAGCCTGGCCGCCTGCTGTGCCCGGAGGGGCTGGCGGGCCGTGGCCAGATCCCCCCATCGGAGTTGGGTCAGACCCGTTCCCCACCGAGCTCCTTAGACGTGACCACGAACCACAGGGAAGGCCGCCACGCTGGACCTGTAGTTAAAGAGGAAGAGCGGCCCTGCGATCCGTTTGGGTCCCCCGCCCCCAGTAGCAGCTAGTTGAGGGTTTGTATTTAAGACGCGAGCAGCCTTGTTGGCAGGTTTGTCCCGGGTCACGGTCTTGGATCCTGAGACGATGCACCTGAGGAGCAGGTGGGGGCTCCACTGTTCAGAACCCGAAACACGGCGGGGGGGGGGGCAGAGATGAGACGCAGCCTCTCCGAATGTCGGCAACGCCCAGGGGCTCAGACGTAGCCTGTCTTCTCTTCTCGATTTTCCTCTGGTCCCCCCTCCCTCCCCTGCCTAGAAACAACGCGTGAGCATGAGTGCCCGGCACCCCCAGCTTCCCAGCCCCTTTTCCGGTTGGCCGTTCTTACTACTCTAGAAAGGCCTTGACATTTCAATCCCTGGGGCCAATATGATGACCGATATTAAAATCTTTACGTAGCGAAGCGAGTCGGAGTTAGACGGTCGCGGCCTCTCGAGTCAGCAGGCTCCGTCCTCCCGCAGGTGGAAGTGTGGCTGAACCGCGTGCTGGACCGCATGTGCACCACGCTCCGCCACGAGATCCCAGAGGCCGTGGTGACTTACGAGGAGAAGCCCCGGGAGCAGTGGATCTTCGACTACTCGGCCCAGGTGTCGGGGGCGAGGGCTCGGGGCTGAGGGCGGGAGGGTCCCCGCGCCGCCGGGGGCGCCGGGCTCACTGCGGGCGGCCGCCCTCCGCCGCAGGTGGCGCTCACCTGCACGCAGATCTGGTGGACCACGGAGGTGGGCATGGCGTTCGCCAGGCTGGAGGAGGGTTACGAGAACGCCATCAAGGACTACAACAAAAAGCAGGTGCGCGGGGTGCACCCTGCGGGACTCCGCGGGGCACGGAGGCCACGTCCCCAGGGGGGGGTCCCTTAGCGCAGGCCCGCGGCCCTGCCCCAGGGGCCGCTTTGCCAAGGCAGGACGTTACTTTCCTGTCTGGAAATAACCAGTTGCTACCGCGACTCTATTTATAAAGATTCTTGATTAGGATTTTAGATACCAAAGGTAATGTCAAATGGAAAAAAGAAAAATGACCCGTAACCCATCCCAAGATATAACCACCGTCAACACATTATTAGCTAATTATTGTGCTAATACTATTGTTATTATTCTAATAGTATTACTTTAATAATATAGAATAGTATTACTTTTATATAGAATATACAAAATAATATTACTTTAATAATATTATTGTATTATATATGTTAAACATACATCCAACGGCCTATTTTTTTATGAAATTTTTTGGTTTTTGTTTTCCAATGCTTTAAAACCCAGTTTTCTCTTAACGTCCACACCTTCCACGGCACCGGGTCTCCTTCTACCACACCATTTTTAGTGGCTTCGCGGCGTCTGCCGGGGGCCGCTCCGCAGCCACCCCACCCCCAGTTGGGGGCCGGTGTGAACGTCTCCCCTGCGTTTCGTTCTCGTGAACCCGGGCGCGGTGGGTGGGCAGCTCCCGGGGACCAGCCAGGGCGCGGCAGGCGCCGCCCGGTGTCCCAGCGAAGGGCCTTCGCTCCTGCAGATCAGCCAGTTGAACGTGCTGATCACCCTGCTCATTGGGAACCTCAGCGCCGGCGACAGGATGAAGATCATGACCATCTGCACCATCGACGTGCACGCGCGGGACGTGGTGGCCAAGATGATCGCAGCCAAGGTGCGGGCCGGGGGCGGGCAGGGAACCGCTGGGGAGGGGCCTGGCATCTGGTGGGGGGGGCTCCGGCCCCCCACTGCCGCCCCTTCCTGGGAGGCCACTCCCCTCAGCCCTCCCTGGGACTCACCCCTGCACTGGAGGAGGAGGGGGCGGGAGCATGGCCTGGGCCCGGGCAGCCCGGTGACAGGCCGGCCTCGGTGGCCCTGCAGGTGGAGAGCTCCCAGGCCTTCACCTGGCAGTCGCAGCTCCGGCACCGCTGGGATGAAGAGAAGAGGCACTGCTTCGCCAACATCTGCGACGCCCAGATCCAGTACTCGTACGAGTACCTGGGCAACACGCCCAGGCTGGTCATCACCCCGCTCACCGACAGGTGCGGACGCCCGGCCCCTGCGTCCCGGGGCCACCGCGCCTGAGCCCGAACCGCCCGGGAAAGGAGGCCCGGGCTTCCCGTGGGCCCTTCCCCACCATTCTCCGGATTCTCAGACCCGAATGTCCTGCCGAGGCCGAAAGAGCCTGGCGTTCGGGCCGGGGGGGGGCCCATGTTTGGAGCCGCCTGCCCGGAGCCCATCCTTGGGCGCGGGGTTCTCACTCCCTCGCTCCAGGGCCAGCTGTGTGGCCTCAGGGGAGCTGCTTGACCTCTCTGAGGGCCTGCGAAGTGGGGATACTGTGAGCTTGTCGAAGATGGAGCGAATCATTTAGCAGCAAAGAGTGCTTGGAGCGGCACCGCCCAGAGCAAACCTCGGGGAACATGGTGACGCTTAGGACCAGGCACGGTGCTGGCTCCTCCATCACATCGCAAGCCCTCCCCTACCTGGGGGGCCGAGCGGGTGTCCCTGAAGCCACAGGAGAGGAAAGTGACGGCCGTGGGGTGCTGGCGTAGAAATTAAGCAGGGGTCCCTTGCAGGTGCTACATAACCTTGACCCAGTCCCTCCACCTGATCATGGGTGGAGCCCCTGCTGGCCCAGCGGGGACGGGCAAGACAGAGACCACGAAGGACCTGGGCAGGGCCCTGGGCACCATGGTGTACGTCTTCAACTGCTCTGAGCAGATGGACTACAAGGTACGTCCCCTGGGGGGCCAAGCAGGGCCCCCCCCCCGGGAGGCCGCAGCCTGCATGCCCCGGGTGAGCTCTAGACGCGCCACTGACCGGGTCTCTTCCTCGCTCCTCCAACCTGGCCTTTCCAGTCCTGTGGCAACATCTACAAGGGCCTGGCCCAGACGGGAGCCTGGGGCTGCTTCGACGAGTTTAACCGCATCTCGGTGGAGGTCTTGTCTGTGATCGCAGTGCAGGTAGGGCCGCCTGGGTCAAACACGAGGACTCCCTGCGTTGCCAGCTCGGGGCAGGTCCGCTTTCCTGCAGCCTGTTCATTCAGCCTGACCAGCGGGCACAGAGACGAGGGAGACCCAGCCCCGTCCTTCAGGGGCCCATGCTTCGGTTGGGCGAGCAGAAGGGAAAACAGGAAAGTCAGCTCTGGTGGCATGCACGCGACTGAGCAGAGATGAGGGGACGATTGATTTTGCTCAGGGGACCAGGACAGAGGGTTTTGTTGTTGATATCAATGGATCTGGGTGTTGAAGGATGCATAGGAGTTTGTTAGACAAGGGTGCTGGGGGAGAACGGGAAGGCAAGGGAGAGAAGGAAAGGAGGGCCTGTGCTCTGGTGTCTTGGGAACACTTGGGCCAGAGCCCAGGACACGAGGTGGGGAGGTGGGGACAGGGTGGAGCAGGCCTCCTGGATGGGGACGGCATCACCCGCCGCCTGTGGGCGCCCACCCTGCCCCACATGTCTGGAGGAACGTGTCTGCGTTTTGCACAAACGCCTCGGTCCATCCTGGGCACCCCTGGGCTCTCTCAGGGAAGCTGAGGCCAACCTCAGGGTCCGGAATCAACTCTGATGCTTCAAAGGGCTCCGGGAGCCGGGGTGCTGGCGGTGCTGAGACCCCCCCCCAGGACAGACAGACGGGTAGACGGGAGGTGGCTGGAGCCCGACCTGTGGCCCACGGGGGACGCGAGGCTGCGGGCAGAGCTGGACAGTCCCGGGCAGCGGGAGGAGCAGAGGGGGGCCGGTTACTCAGACCCACAGCCTGGGGTGAAGCCCAGCTTAAGTTTACTAATTTGACCCCCAGTTCTGTGCTTGCCGATGATTCCAACGTCCGTGCCCCCACTTCTTAATCCGTAAAATGGGTTCGACGACACAGGTTTGCCGGCAAGATTAGGGTGAATGCAGGGAGCTGGCAGCCTGCGCTGCGGTTGCCCTGGGCTGCGCGGAACTGTCCCCAAGCCCCGGGCTGGAGGCAGTAAGAGAGAAGGCGAGGCCGCCAGCGCCCCGGCCCGGGGGCGGCACTGCCCCCGCCAGTCAGGCCCCAGGAGCCTCGCGTAGAGCCCGCCTCGGGTGCTAAGAGTGCGCGGCCTGGAACCAAGGCGCCGGAACTGGAACAGAAGGTGGGGCAAGGCTTCCCGCAGAGGCGAGGTGGCAGGGATTCAGGGGGACCCCCCCCCCCCCCGCAGGCCCTTGACCGGCGCTAACTGCGAACGCGGGGCGCCCTCAGGCGGTGGCTGGAGGTTTGCAGCCGCCTGGGGGGGGGGGGGCGCTCGGCTTCCTCAAACACTGACGCAGGCGACGATGGGTCGCTGCCGTCCCTGCCGTCACTGTCCCTGCCGTCACTGTCCCTGCCGTCACTGTCCCTGCCGTCCCTGCCGTCACTGTCCCTGCCGTCCCTGCCGTCACTGTCCCTGCTGTCCCTGCCGTCACTGTCCCTGCTGTCCCTGCCGTCACTGTCCCTGCTGTCCCTGCCGTCACTGTCCCTGCCGTCACTGTCCCTGCCGTCACTGTCCCTGCCGTCCCTGCCGTCACTGTCCCTGCCGTCACTGTCCCTGCCGTCACTGTCCCTGCCGTCCCTGCCGTCACTGTCCCTGCCGTCCCTGCCGTCACTGTCCCTGCCGTCACTGTCCCTGCCGTCACTGTCCCTGCCGTCACTGTCCCTGCCGTCACTGTCCCTGCTGTCCCTGCCGTCACTGTCCCTGCTGTCCCTGCCGTCACTGTCCCTGCCGTCACTGTCCCTGCCGTCACTGTCCCTGCCGTCCCTGCCGTCACTGTCCCTGCCGTCACTGTCCCTGCTGTCCCTGCCGTCCCTGCCGTCACTGTCCCTGCCGTCCCTGCCGTCACTGTCCCTGCCGTCACTGTCCCTGCCGTCACTGTCCCTGCTGTCCCTGCCGTCACTGTCCCTGCTGTCCCTGCCGTCACTGTCCCTGCTGTCACTGTCCCTGCCGTCACTGTCCCTGCCGTCCCTGCCGTCACTGTCCCTGCTGTCCCTGCCGTCACTGTCCCTGCTGTCCCTGCCGTCACTGTCCCTGCTGTCACTGTCCCTGCCGTCACTGTCCCTGCCGTCCCTGCCGTCACTGTCCCTGCTGTCCCTGCCGTCACTGTCCCTGTCCCTGCTGTCCCTGCCGTCACTGTCCCTGCCGTCACTGTCCCTGCCGTCCCTGCCGTCACTGTCCCTGCTGTCCCTGCCGTCACTGTCCCTGCCATCACTGTCCCTGTCACTGCCGTCACTGTCACTGCCGTCACTGTCCCTGCCGTCACTGCCGTCCCTGCCATCACTGTCCCTGCCGTCACTGTCCCTGCCGTCACTGTCCCTGTCACTGCCGTCCCTGCCGTCACTGTCACTGCCGTCACTGTCCCTGCCATCACTGCCGTCCCTGCCATCACTGTCCCTGCCGTCACTGTCCCTGTCACTGCCGTCACTGTCACTGCCGTCGCAGGAGCAGGGCTCATGCAGCAACGACAAGGAACACGCCAGGGACACGTCGGCAGCCTGGGGACTCTCCCAGCATTTTGCTGGTGACAGAGCCCACCTCTGGGGACATACTGTGCGACCCGCTTAGTCACGTCCATGGGATGGCAGTTAGGGACACGGCCGGGCAGGTCAAGGAGAGGCGGGCGGGCGGGGGGAGGTGTGGCTGTGGCGGTGACCTGCGGGGTCCCCTCGGCGACAGACGCCCCGCGTCCCGGCTGCCTGCGCGGTGTCCGCGGCGCAGCACCCCAGCTGTGAGGGGTCACCTTGGGGTGGCTGGGTGGGGCACGTGGGGGTCTCCCCACATTCTGTCTTAAAACTACAGCTGTCTCAAGATTTAAAGTTTAACTTAAACAAAGAGACGCCGGGCGGCGTCGGGGCCCCTCTGCCGACCCCTCGCCGCTCCCTTCCGGCCGCTCCTTCCCGCACTGACGGGCCTGCGTCCCGGCCGCTTAGGTCAAGTGCGTCCAAGATGCCATCCGGGCCAAGAAGAAGACCTTCAACTTCCTGGGGGAGATGATAGGACTCATCCCCAGCGTCGGCATCTTCATCACCATGAACCCCGGCTACGCGGGGCGCACGGAGCTGCCCGAGAACCTGAAGGCCTTGTTCAGGTGCGTGGCGGGGGGGGGGGGGGGTGCCCGGAGAGGAGCGGAGCCGGGAGAGGCAAGTGGGGTGCAGACGGGGCTCCCGAGGCAGATAGAACCCAGCCGGCCAGGGCCCCCTGAAGAGCAGGCAGCTTCTCCTGCTCTGTCTCCCAGGTCAGGGGTCCCCACTAGAGGCGATGGAAGGCAGGGTTCGGGGTGACTCTCAGAGAAGGTGGAGGAGAGGAAATGCAGGGCCTGGAGACGCCTGGTGTGGAGGGCGGAGGAGGTGGGGAGGGAGCAGAGACCCCAGGCCAGGGATGCCGTGCCCCCCCCCCCCCCCGCCCCCGGGGAGGTGGGTGTGCCCCTGGGTGGGGAGGGGCAGGTAGGTCTGAGCAGGAGGGGAGGAGCCACGGCTGAGCCTCTGACCCACCAGGCCCTGCGCCATGGTGGTCCCCGACTTCGAACTGATATGCGAGATCATGCTGGTGGCGGAGGGCTTCCTGGAGGCCCGCCTCCTGGCCAGGAAGTTCATCACGCTCTACACGCTGTGCAAAGAGCTGCTCTCCAAGCAGGTGAGAGCCGGTGGCACCCTGGGCCCGCCAAGCCAGGGTGCTCGAGGGGCAAACACCAAAGGGGCCCGGGGGCCTCCCTGGCTGGCCTGGTGAAGGCTCCACGTGTCCCAGCAGCAGGCCCGCCTCCGCCTGACCCTCCTCGACCCCAGACCCGCCTCGGGGGTGGGCACTGCCAGCCGGCCAGCTTGGGAGACGCGCTCACACCCATGGCCTCCGCCCGCAGGACCATTACGACTGGGGCCTGCGGGCCATCAAGTCGGTGCTGGTGGTGGCCGGCTCCCTGAAGAGGGGCGACCCCAGCCGGGCAGAGGACCAGGTGCTCATGAGGGCCCTGAGGGACTTCAACATCCCCAAGATCGTGACCGACGACCTGCCGGTGTTCATGGGGCTGATCGGGGACCTCTTCCCAGCCCTGGACGTGCCGCGGAAACGGGACCTGAATTTTGAGAAGGTGGGTCCTACCAGCCTCTGGCCCAGCCTGGGAGCCCAGTGGTCAGGGCTTGGGTATTTCTTTCCACCGCGTGTCAGATGGGTTACCTCAGTGGCAGGTGCGACGTTGGGGTGGGTGGCCCCGTCTTCCAGTCCGCGATAGTCACACACACGAGGCTGCCTCTCCAGCCCTGGCCAGTCCTCCCTTAACGCTGGGGTCTCGAGAGGAACCAAGGGGCTTCTGGCAAACCCATGGAGGTCTCGGTGGCCGTCGTGGTGGGACATGGAGACACAGCCGCCCTCAAGGGCGACTGTGCCCCTATGATCTCTCCCCTGGGCAGAAGCTTCCCCACCCAGAACACAGCCTGGTCCCCACGCCCGGGCCCAGTGCCCATGCCCCGTGCCTCGTCCTGTGCCCAGCACCCCGACCTGTGCCCAGCCCCATGCCCAGCGCCCCATCCTGTGCCCTCAGATCATCAAGCAGAGCATCGTGGAGCTGAAGCTGCAGGCCGAGGACAACTTCGTGCTGAAGGTGGTACAGCTGGAGGAGCTGCTGCAAGTGCGCCACTCAGTGTTCGTCATCGGGAACGCGGGCAGCGGCAAGTCCCAGGCAGGTCGCCCTCGAGTTGCGCCTGGACCCACCCACCTCCACCGAAGGGCCCTGCAGGGTTCCCGCCGGGCGGGCAGGCTGCTGGAGGGTCAGCCCCCTTTCACCTGCCCCCACCCTGGGCATCCCGGAGGCCACCCCCACCCGAGTGTGTCCTGAGCAGGGGGGGGCAAGCAGTGACCACTGGACCCTGATCCCACGATGGGGCCCTTCTCCCGGGGCCACCTGCCCCCCCGGGGGCCGCCCCCCTCGGCGGTCTGCAGGCGCTGCCTGGGGCGGTGGGAGCAGAGGGTGGCGGCCGAGTCACCGGCTCTGACAAACGCGGGAGCCTCTAAAGCAGCGCGTTCAGCTGGGCGCCCGAGGGGTGAACACCACGTCCCGGCGCTAACGGCCACGTGGGGACGCTCACAGCGAGCTCTGAACCCAGTTTACCGACAGGGAATATACGCACATGCGTATAAAGGAGCCTCGCGCTATCTTGTCCTCTGGCTGGAAGAATTAGGGGTTGTTTCTGTCCCTTACATTTTTTCGGGGAGCATAGGTTATGTTTATCAGCAGGAAGCTACTGTGGCTTTTCCTGGGTCGCAGCGAGGGGTCGAGGCCGGCACTTCTGTGCCTTCCGCAGACGATGACAGCGGCTTGTTTGCTGCCCCCGGACCCGGGTCCTCATCGGGGGGACGCAGACCCACCTCGCCCGTGTGTCACCAAAGCAAAACAAACCCAGGGCCGGGCGCCTGGGTGCCGAGTTCACGTGGGACCCTCCCCTTTGAGGGCATCGCCTACAGCCCGCCTTGAGTGACCCGTGCTGAGTGACCCCCCTTTGCCCAGGTCCTCAAGTCGCTCAACAAGACCTACCAGAACATGAAGAGGAAGCCGGTTGCGGTGGACCTGGACCCCAAGGCCGTCACCTGCGACGAGCTCTTTGGCATCATCAACCCGGCGACCAGGGAATGGAAAGACGGTACTGGGAGCGGCGGCCCAGGGTGGGCTGCGGGGCGCG